>NC_135788.1:82480017-82806267 GCF_051106095.1 Pogona vitticeps
TGGGCTGCAACCTACAGGGGCACCTTTGAGTAAGAGTATTGTTTCTTGCCCTTTCCATAAAAGAGGAAGGGAGGACCCCTCTCTAAAACGCATAGCTCATGGAGTCGGCCTATGGTGCTGTTGACAGCAACCACCCCTCACAGCCCTTTCTCTGAGGAAAAGCGCCTCGGCAGAAAACCTCCAGAGAACTCGGAGGAGACCTCTCCCCTCTCCTCCTCCCCCCTCCGGGACACCAGGAAAGTATGGTAGGCAGGTGAGCGGGGCCCCCCCACAACCTCCCGCGTCGGCCCCTCCATCCTAATCCGTCCCGTTACCCACCTAGACGCTCTCCTCGTTCTCTGGATCCGGTTCGCTCCCGGCCGAAGGCACGGGGAGGAGCGACTGGTGCGGCGCGTCCCTCCCTCCGACCGATGCGGGGCGGAACCGGATATCTCCACCGCGCGCGCGCGCGCTCCCTCCCTCTTGCTCGGTGAAGAGGGAGAGTAAAGAGCGCGCGCAGACGCGCGCAGGCTCAATAGGAGACCCGCCGGGGGGACAGGGGGGGCGGAGTCAGAATCACCGCCCGGGCCACGGGAATGGCAGGAGCAATGGGAAGGCTTTTTTCTTTTTTTAAGTTTGTGGACCAATGGCAGTTTTCGGTTTTTTGCCGGAAATTCGGGTTGGGGATCTCGCCCTCTTTTTTTAATCTCCCCTTGGGCTTCACGGGCAAGAACCCCCGGCAGCACAGCCTCAGGCTATCACGAGCGGCTTCGAACTGTGACGTCCTTTGCGAACGTCTTCTCCGATTGTCTTCCCCCCGAGAGACATTTCTGTAGAGAGACGGTTCCGTACAGGCCTCCTTTCCAGTTCCAAGGATAGTATTTCCATACCAGGATAAATGTAAACGTTTAAATATAATGTCAATCCAACGTTAACAGCCTATTCCATAGGCTCCCACAGATTCCACAAAAGCGAAAGGGCACCGAACTCCGGAATTTTAAGTATTAACATTTCAGAGTTATGATAATTAAACGATTGCATCATAACATTTCTTCGTCACGACCCTCTTCCAGTTCCCTTTAGTTAGTGAAAAAATCTGAAAATGAGAGGCAACTAATAGTGTTAACTGATAAACTGAATACAAAGGCGCTGAAAGAAGCCCTTTATAAGAAACACCAGTATATGAAAAGGAATTTCTTAAAAGTCACTTAATCATCTTTTTGGACTGGAACCTTTACAGTATTATACTTTTAATTAAGCCATTCACAAGCCATTTTGGAATGAAATAGATCAAAATATTGCATTTAAAATGTTGTTCTAAATATGTATACGAATGACTTGAAAACTGATTCCATGCCTTCCTAACAATAAGCCAGCTCAAGGTAATGCAGATTTTAACAAGAAAAAAAAATCTGAGAATGAATATAGCAAACACATGCAGTCATAGTCACATACCACAAAAAGACTGCAAGGGAATGAGGCAATTACCAACAAAGTCTTAAAATTATTCACATTGCAGTACTTATGACCAATAAATGATAAATGTGGAAAACCAGTCAGGACTGAAAGCTTCCTAATTACAATGTCAACAAATTTTCTCCTAAGCATGAATATGTCAGGGTCCAACCCAGCAAAGGATATCACAGAAAAATAGGCTAGAATATCAACTTCCAAAACTAAATTATCCAAATTTAGAAATCACATAGAGACAAGTTTGGAATTATGATATAATCCACAAAACTTCACAGCATTTATATTCCACTACATAGCAGCATAACAAATGTTTTACAGAAAATGTTTATTGCCTGACATTACATAATGCAGGGGTGGGCAATTAATTTCTATGGGGGGGCACATGAAAAATATGAACTGTGTTCGGCAGCCGAACCAACTTTACTTAAAAATGAAACAGTGGTGTTATGATTGTTTTTATTTTAAACGTATTAATCTTCACAAATACTAAAGAGTTTTTTTGCAGTATGTTAAAGATAAGCAACTGATCAACTTTAGACAAAAAGCTATAAATGGTTTTGATGTTCAAAACTGTCCGCAGGCCGGATAGGAGCGGCTCGCAGGCCCTATGTGGCCCTCAGGCTGCACTTTGCCCAGGTCTGACATAATGGAATGTGGATCTCATGGAAATTTTACAATTTACTGGTTACTTCATTTCTGTACAGCTCAATGTAATTTGTGAATTTGATTGGTTTGGATATATTGGGATCTGGCATTTGAGTTATTGAACACATTGATATTCTGTGCATTCTCTCAAATGTGTTCTAAAATTTCTGATAGTGTCTGATTATTAACCTAATCATCTGTGGTAAATGAATTGATTAGGCAATTGACTTACTTTAAAGCGGATCTGGGAAAATCCAGGCTCTCTACATGTTATGGGACTACAGCTACAGTGGGGTCTTGACTTGAGAACTTAATCCGTATTGGAAGGCGGTTCTCAAGTCAAAAAGTTCTCAAGTCAAATCTGCATTTCCCATAGGAATGCATTGAAAACCATTTGATCCGTATCTGCTCTTTTCCGTCCATAGAAACTAATGGGAAGCTGCTATTCTGCCTTCGACCACTAGAGGGGGATATTTTGTTTCTTTTTTTCTTAGGTCAAGAAAGGTTCAGGGAAGGCAGGGAAAAAAGTCCAGGCAGTACCAGGCAGTCTGAAGACTGTCTCCCAATCCACTCTCTAAACGCTGGGAGGAGTGAGGAAGCAGACAGGCACCCTTTTCACTGGCCAACAGTTAACTGAAAGTTCAAATTTTGCACTTTCCCTGCCTCCCACGTGGGTTTTTTTCAGTTCTTAACTCAAATCTAAGTATGTAAGTCAAGTCAATATTTTCCTATGAGAGTTGGTTCTTAAGTCAAAATGTTCTTAACTCGAGCCGTTCTTAAGTCAAGACCCCACTGTATTTAGCATTGTCAATTATATGGAATGATGGGAGTTGTAGTCCATAACATTTGAAAGTGCAATGTTCTGCAGCCCTGACTTAAAACCTTATAAAAATGTTGAACTCTTGTTGAAAAAAAAAGTTGTATTTGACAATAGGCTAATTAAATATAAAAGTCGAGTTCAAATTCACGTTGGTTCATGACAGTGAACCTCAAACTCATGTGTGATTTGCACAACCTACGTTTGTTTTTAAGATACTTTATTAATAAACCACTTCTAACCTACAGTATTTCATTCTGTGCTCCGGAACGGATAAACACAGTCTAAGTTCGTCACAGGCAGCCAATTATGCTCAGTCTAAGGCTAAACCCTCTTCTGATCAACAATAGAGGGAAAATAACAATGGAGTTTTATTCGGGCTTTCACTGGCAATTTTATAAACTCAAAACAAATAATTCAGCACAAAATGCAATTTCATTTACGCAAAAATCCTGGATCTTTCTTCTCTTTCCCACGTGCAGCTGTCATGTCCACTTCGGGAGAGAAAAAAAGAATAAAGACGAACCAATAGCTTCTGTCTTCAACAACAGAATTGTCGGTCTCGCATTCTAAATCTACGGTTTTTTAAAAAAGAGTTCCTCCACTTTCTTCCGTTCATGTGATCAACACGTAGTGCCACGCAGCGCTCTTGCACTTGAAAGCAGAGGGATTTTTTTTAATTAAAAAAATCGTACTATCCCATTTCATTGTCTGGAAAGAATACTTCCTGGTTCATATTAGAAGCCATTTTTTTACACCTTCCGGGGTTGTTCCAAGAGCTGCTCCCGGAGATCAAGGGACAACTGCAACCGTCTGTCTTACCTGCGTACAGCTGTAGGTCTGCCCCTCACCTTAAACACAAAGTGGCCACAAAGGCGGAGTCCCCGCTAAAATTTGACCAATACTTTTATTTCAAGTGCATATTGCTTTCATCATGAAAATTATAGAAATAGCCTTACCAACAAGAATACAGACCCTAATTTCTACCTTGTTGCTTGGGACGTGGAAGGGAGGGGAATCTAGGACTCTGCCACTAACATTTTAAGTGAGAGGCTGGTTTCGATTTTCTCCTCCATTCAAAACTCCTTTCAGGTTGCAACAAACTGCACTTTGCTTAACTTGCCCCCTTAGGTTCCCTCCAAGTGCTCAGTTTATGGCACTGCCTTGCGATGCAGCGACTTCTTGGTCCAAATCCCTTGCCATTTTATCCGGCGGAAGCAGCTCCTGGGCGCTTCCTACGGACGGCTTTTATTCCACCCACAGGAGAAAGACAAGAGGAGAGAGGGAAAAAAAAGCCCAGCTAACTGAAACCGGAAGTGCAGAGTAGTGTGTGTTTGTGTCTCTCTCTCTCAGCTTTTGGGCTCTGGGTTTGACCATCTTTGTGCCACGTCTTGACGCAGGCGCAGTGGCGGCGCTGCTGACGGGGAGTGGACCGTGCCCGGGAGTTGAGCCGCGGCCTGAGGACGGCTCGGAGCGGCGAGGAAAGATGAACTTCTTGCGAGGCGTCATGGGTGCCCAAAGCACTGGGCCGCAGCCCTCCGGAGCCGAGACGGTGAGTCCGGCGGCTGAGGGGAGAACACTTAGGGGGCGGAGGTTCGGGAGTCTCTGCGTAACCGCCTCCCCCCCTCCCGGTCCTTTCGGTACCCCACTTTCCTTAGCGCGCTTCTTTTCCCGCCTGTTCCCGGTGTGGTGCCCCGGCGCGGATGATTAGCATCGGGGCATTGCTAGTCCTCTTGCTCCTCCAAGAGTACTGTACCTGCGCGGGATCCGTGTAACCCTTTCACATGTACACGGAAGAAGAGTCCGGGTCTGCGCGCATCAGTAATCCGAGTTGCACGAAGCCGGGGTCTGTGTTTGTGTGTGTGTGTTGGGGTGGGTGTATGTACGGTACATGCGTGTTTTGTGGTGTTCGTATCTTCTGTGTAAATGTATGCTTAAAAATCAGTAAAAGTGCATGGAGCGGCTGAGTTCGTCATTTCACAAGGACCCCGCCTTCATACCGTAGTTGAGCTGGCCGTATCCTTTACAAAGTTTGTCATCTGGGCTGTTGGAGTTTGGAGTTAAGTGTCATTAATTACCCTTGAACAAAAGTGGCCTTCATGTTCACTACTGTTCTGCCACCCCTTGCACTTTTGTATTCCCCTTTTACTATACACCTGTTACTTCTTCCCCTCAACTTGCCTTGCTTTTGCCCTCTGGTGCACTGTATAGCCACAAAGTCATTCACATATTCACAGTTTGTGCCTACCACTGCCTGTGTCAGATGCGTTCTCATCTCCTTTTTCAAGCCCATTGTCTTATCTTTTGTCACACTGACAGGGCAAAATATATGTGTATGCTGATGCTGTTTCATCAGTACCTCCACAACTGGGCAGGGCCTGTACCCTTCATGCAAGGGAGTTTTAGTTGGCATTGTTTCTCTCAAGAGCGTAATGACCTGCTAAAATGCTCTCTGTAGCTGATGTGTGTCATATTATCCAAACTGTTTTCTTTCTTAGTCATAGTCGCACATTATGAATACAAATAATTTTGAATGCTGCATGATTTCTGGAAGTTATGGAATATTGTGATATGAATCTCTGTACTTGAGCTCTATTTACGAGTTCTACAAATGAAAATTTAAAAAGGAATTTGTGCAGTACTTTGTATGTTGTTGTCATTGGCATGCATGTTCAGTAATTTATTCCATAGACAGTTGGTGTCATATCAGCAACTGCCCCATCCTTGCAGAAACAGCAAATTCTTAAGGCTAAGATTAGTTGGCTTGATTTCCATAAAAAGCTGATGCTGACTCTTCCATCAATTATGTTTTAAACAGGATAATTTGCAGATGTTGTGAACTGACATCAGAAGACTGTAGACCAGGATCTAGTAGTAGAAGACCCAGAAGTTTTGATTCCTAGTTCTAATTTTAAAAATATGTCCTCTTTATAAAAAGTGAGACTATGATATACTCTGTTTTGTAGTAATTTAGACACAGCTCAGAATTATGTTGCATATTTATTCTTAACTGAAGGGAAATTGTGCACCCAGGAGCACAACCAGGACCTCACAAATGAGTGACAGTTAGCCACCAAGTCATGATGCAGTTTCCTTTGCACAAGCGTAAATTGTTAGTAGGATTCTGCCCATAAATTTCTACTTATGTATGCAGATTATTTCAAACTATGGTTCATGGGGTACATTTAGGAGCTGGCTCATTCCTATGATTCTAGTCCAGTTGGACACTTGGTTATAGTTAAAAAAAAAAAGTAGGTCCTGTAGCCTGAAGTTTGTCCATGTTTGTTTGAAATAATACCCCAAACTATATATTTGTGCGGATTGTGTCTTCCTTGTTAGGCGTAGTAAAATATGCACTGCAAGAACAAAGGTGGTCAGAGAATATACATTCTCAAATAACTGTGCTCCCTTTTTCCTCTTTTCATCACTCTTTCATTTCAGTATCCATAACTGATTTGATTTTTTTCCAAAATATGATTTATTACTAAACTTATTACAGTAAAAGAACAAAAAACAAACAAAATCAAGGCACTTAATCTCCCTAACATTTTAAGTGCACTTTAATAATAATGATAATGATAATATAATTGAAAGCTAAGATCCAGGGAATTAGCACTAACAGCAAATTTTGACTCTGCGGAGAAAAAGATGACACTGTCTCACACCCCATCTGTGAATGTCCAAAGATTGCACAGATTACAGAATTAGACAGGACAGAATGGCACAATTAATGAACCAGTCATCATGGAAAAATATAACTTGCCAGCCTCCAAAAACCCATGGAAACATCAGGTAGAGAAGTTGTCAGAAAATGACAAAGTCAAGATCTTGTGGGTTTTCCGGATCCAAATCAATAGACACCTCGAACGTAACATACCAGATATACAGTAGTAGTGATAGAATGAAGAAATCTCTGGATCATTGACATTGCAATTCCAGGGGATGCCAGAGTTGAAAATAAAGAATGGGAAAAACTAACAAAATACCGACACCTGGCAATCAAAACATCTCACTTGTGGATGAACCACACTTCAATGGTCCCCTGTAGTCATTGGGACTTTGGGAACAGTATGAAGAAATTTCACACAGTTCTATGAGCAGTTGCGAATCTCAGAAATCACCACCAAAGCTACAAAAAACGGCAATATTAGGAACAGCATACATACTGCAGTGATATTTAACAGATACTTAGGTTTTTGGTTAAAATCTGTATCTGTTATGTAATACCAGTCAATGTTTTTTATAATTTTGATTGTGCCTGGTATTTTTTAATCATCATCATCATCATAGGTTTTTGGTTAAAACCTGCATCTGTTATATAATACCTTCGCGAATAATAATATGCCATCAAGTTAGTTCTGATTTATGGTGACCCTTTTCCAGGTAGAGAATGCTCAGAAGTCGTTTACTATTCTGTTCTTCTGGGAGTACCCCAGGACTGTACAGCTTGCCCAAGACCACACAGGCTGGCTTTACTTGCAGGAGGCACGGTGGGGAATCAAATTCCCAACCTCTAGCTCCACAGCCAGATGCCTAAACCACTGAGCTATCCAGCCAGCAAGAGCATCTTAATTGTAATTTTTTTTAAAATGGTGCTAAAAGATGCTTATTCTTTATGGGAAGATATAAATTCTTTCTAATTTGGACATGAAGTAGAGGAAATACAGAATAACGCTTCATGGTTCCCAGACCACAATATGATTTTACTCTAGGTTTCTGTACTGCAGATGAAGAAGGCAGACACCATAAGGCGGTGATGGCGAGCCTATGGCACCGTGCCACCGTTGGCATGCAGAGCCCTCTGCATGGGCACGAGAGCCATAAGTCAGCATCGAGAAATACTTACCCGTCTTCCGATCCTGGATTTTGGCACTCCCCTCTGCTGGTGCAGTGGTCCAGTGGAGGGGGTGCAATGGTGGCCATTACTGGTCTAGCCCAACAGGGGATTGGAGGACCGGTAAGTATTTCCCTGTTAATACTGCCCCTAGAAAAAACAAGAATTTATCCCTTGCAGTGCAGGGGCAGTTGTTTTTCTAAACGAAAACCTCAGTATTTAGATTTAATTGCAGTTTGGCACTAAATAAGTTGGTTTTGTGTTGCGGTTTGGGCACTCGGCTCAAAAAGGTTTGCCATCACTGCCATAAGGGAACAACCTCTTTGTTGCTGAATGTGGCAAAGAATTGAAAAATTGCAAAGGTGAGAGGAGTTTCTCTCTTAGTTAGTATGTGACTGCAGGATTCTTGATATGGGGCTAAATGTAAATTATCTCAGTTCAGAGATTGCAGTGCAAGGGAACGTTTTGTGACCTTTGGTCATACAAATGAATCAGGAGAAACAATGCCCCTCTTCTGTTTTTTTAATTCTGGGTATTCATAGTATGTATAATTTGATTGCTCAGAAAAGCAGCTTCTATGTGCTAAAGAGATTGAACCCAACATGTTGGCATAAAAAAGGAGAACCAGTTCCCCACCCCCATGTCTGAATGGAGTTTGTGATATCACTCTGAGAATTAAAAAATGTTCATTTTCATCATGAGAGTTGTATGCAGGCAGCTCTCAGAGTATTTAAGTTGTGTGTGTGTGTGTGAGAGAGAGGGAGAGGGAGAGGGAGAGACTGTGTGTGTGTGTGTGTAAAAGACAATTAAATTTTCTGAGATTGAACAAGCTATTTATTTGCATATTTTCTTTTTTGTTACTATTTTTAAAGTAAGCTCAGTTTTCATTGGCTCTGATAGGAAATGGGGTGAATTGAAGGAAGTTTTTAACTCTCTCCTATCCTTCACCAGTAATTTTTCAGCTTAAAATTACACTTTCCAAGTTGTTTTTTGCCCCTGGAACAAAACATAAGAGTAACTCTTCTGTTAAGAGTCACAGCCTATCTAGCATTGGTATTAAGTTTTTAAAACTGCTTAAAGAAATTTGAGACTCCAGTATAAGCCTGAGATGCATAAATAACAGACAAGAAAACTGTGATGTACTTGAGTGAAATTCTCCTGTTTGTGTTGGTTCTAAGTTGATCAGTTGCAATCAGTACATGTGCTTGTAAACAGTTTTAACTATACTCAAGAGCATTTAGTGCTGACAATACAGTGGCATGCCATCCCTTGAAAAGGAAGGCCTAGCCATTGTCAAATGTACCAGATGTAAGTCAGTTACAGTGCTCTGCTTCATCAGGGTTGGCTTTCAGCCTCCATCCTGATGTTTGCAGCATAGACAGCATATGAAACAGGAATTCATTTCTGTAAGATCCTATTAATCCTACTGGAGTACCCTAAGATCATTCACTACCATGACTCTAGGATGGTTTGACCACATTTCTGAGATGGCGCTGAATGACATTGTTATGGTGGCTCAGGTCCTCTTTAAGAGCCAGTTTTGAAGGTGGTACTTGGGAGACTGCTACTCTCAGCTGCAGTCTATTCTTTTTGGAATACTACGAGAGTTCTCTCTTATGTATTTTAACATCTATAATGAACAACTACAAATGTTGTTGAGGTCATCTGGATGTTTGGGTGGTTATATTGAATGTTGCTGATGTTTACCTCATGCCATGTCTCTGGGATGTGGTGATTATAGCTGAATTGCTTTCATATTGCTCTGTACTTTGTGCGCAGTACGCTCCAGTACACCTCCAGAAGAAGGGAATGGTAAATCATTTATGAGTACTCCATACTGAGGGAACCCTGAAAAAGGTCACCATAATTTTGAACTACCTTGAAGGCACATTGTTGTAGTAGTAGTAGTAGCAGTAGTAGTAGTAGTAGTAGTAATGAGCTGTCAAATCACTTCCACTTACGATGGCTGTAACAGAAGTTTTGAGGCATGTGTGATGTTCAAGAAGTAGTTTATCATTGCCCATACCGCCCCCTCTACTTGAGTTTTCATGACGTAAGCCCAGGTCCGACACTCTGTCCATTATATCACACTGACTGTCATTACATTTTACTAAGGAAAATAAAACTATAGTGGGGTCTTGACTTGAGAACTTAATCCGTATTGGAAGGCGGTTCTCAAGTCAAAAAGTTCTCAGGTCAAATCTGCATTTCCCATAGGAATGCATTGAAAACAATTTGATCCGTATCTGCTCTTTTCCGTCCATAGAAACTAATGGGAAGCTGCTATTCCGCCTTCGACCACAAGAGGGGGATATATTGTTTCTTTTTTTCTTAGGTCAAGAAAGGTTCAGGGAAGGCAGGGAAAATACAGTCCAGGCAGTACCAGGCAGTCTGAAGACTGTCTCCCAATCCACTCTCTAAACGCTGGGAAGAGTGAGGAAGCAGACAGGCACCCTTTTCACTGGCCAACAGTTAACTGAAAGTTCAAATTTTGCACTTTCCCTGCCTCCCACGTGGTTTTTTTTCAGTTCTTAACTCAAATCTAAGTATGTAAGTCAAGTCAATATTTTCCTATGAGAGTGGTTCTTAAGTCAAAATGTTCTTAACTCGAGCCGTTCTTAAGTCAAGACCCCACTGTATCTATTGCTGCTTATTGTTGGTCAGATTTTGCTGATGCAGTAACAACTTGGTGTTCCTTACTGTTGTGTTTTTATCTTCATGTTCTTTGGTAAAGGTGAAAACTAAAAATGAAGTCATGTTCTTTAATAAAGGTAAAAACAAAGACACTAAAACCACTAGGGAGGGTACAGAAGAGTATGCTTTCCATTAATAGCTTGATCATTTGCATCTCTATTTCAGAAGTAATCACTGAAGTCAGAAGGGGCTTATTTCCAACAGAGAGTTATGTACCAATAATAGTGAATCTCTAGCTTACCTTACCTTCTGTCTCTTCTGACAAGGCCTCTCCATGAAGGCCCTTCCCTTAAGAAGGAGAAGGTGATTTGTCTTGGGAGTTTCTGTCCTAAGATGCCTTCTTGGCACTTCCTGTCCCTGTTTGCCAGTCAGCTGAACTATGTGCATACAGTATATGGAGGGCAAAATGGTTAGTTCTTACAAAATTTTATTGGGGTTAAGTTGTGATTACCCATTTGACTATCACTGTATTTCTATAGAGCCTTGTCCTGGTGTTGAATGTAAATAAATGTGTCATTACTGGTATGTGGTGTGAGTAGATAGACATGCCCACTTTCCGTGGGAGTCCATTCACTAGTGAAATGCAGCCCATAGCAGGTTAACAAGAAAACTCTTGGATGGCATAAGATTCCTCACCTCTGGACTGTCGGGTTCCAGTTTAAACTTAACATACTTGTAGTTATATTTTTTAGAAACAAAACTACATACTACTTTGGTAAAACATCTGTGGTTTTGGTGAGACTAAAAATACAGTGGTGCCTCGCACAACGGGTGCCTCACACAACGATGAATTCACACAACGATGCCTTTTTCTGTTAAATTTGCCGCCTCACACAACGATGTTTCCTATGGGGAATTTTCACACAACGATGCCTCTTTTTCGCTCCTGTAAAAGTGTCTTACAATGTTTGGAACCTGTTTTAAATGCTTGCAATGGTTAGCCCACCTCCTGAAACCTACGCAAACTTATTTTGGTGTTGCTCTGACACTTCGTTAATTTGTGGTGATTTTTTGTTTTTCCCCTCATTGAAATGCATGGAGTTCAATGAGGGGAAAAACAAAAAATCACCACAAATTAACGAAGTGTCAGAACAACACCAAAATAAGTTTGCATAGGTTTCAGGAGGTGGGCTAACCATTGCAAGCATTTAAAACAGGTTCCAAACATTGTAAGACACTTTTACAGGAGCGAAAAAGGACTTCGCAAAGCCATTGAAATGCATTGAGTCGGCTTCAATGCATTTCAGTTGGGGAACCGGGTTTCACTCAACGATGTTTCGTATGGGGATTTTTGCTCAAGGACGGCAATCCATTCCAATTGGAATGGATTAACCGGTTTTCAATGCATTCCTATGGGAAATGGTGTTTCACAGAACGATGTTTCACACAACGTTGATTTTTTTGGAACCAATTAACATCGTTGTGCGAGGTACCACTGTAATAGAAAATAATTGATTGTTCAGACTGACTTCCAACATCGTTCAGTGTGACTTCTGACATCTTACTGCTTACTTTTTCATTGAAGCTGGTGGGACACACTCAGCTACAACTCCAGTGACATTTCTGTGTCAGTCACCTGCACAGCTGAAGGACAGAGAAAGAGAGGATATTTGTTTGCAAATAATCTGACATTTTAAAATTCATTTTTAAAATTGTTTTTGTTGTTCTCTTGTTACAGATACAGAAATTATGTGACAGAGTAGCATCATCGACATTACTTGAAGATCGCAGGGATGCTGTACGTGCACTTAAATCTCTTTCAAAGGTATGTAGGATTTATTCCTTATGTAGCTCATCAGATATATATGACAACTGCTGATACTTCAGTTTCATTAAGAATGCTTTTAACTGGTAACTTTCTCTCTTGAATTCTACAGAAATACCGCCTGGAAGTAGGGATTCAAGCTATGCCTCATCTTATCCATGTTCTGCAAACAGATCGGTAAGCATCTTAAAGAACATTTTAAAATTATGCCAGGAGATGATTTTCATTCACTTACTTCCCCAACTATGTAATACAACCTGTAATTGAAAGTTAATCTCAGATGCGAAACTGTAATTTCCAAGATGATGGTGACAAACTAAATGTATCCCATACCTATTTTCAAAGTGTTTATATTACAAACCTTTCATGGACACCACAGTATAACTGCTGCTAAGGCAAATATGAATGCACTAATGAACAGATATTTTAAATCTTTTTTTTAATATTTTGTACTTGCTTTCACAGTTCAGATTCTGAAATAATTGGGTATGCCTTGGATACCCTCTACAATATTATATCCAATGATCTGGAAGAAGAAGAACAAGGTATGAACTTGGTTTTTAAAAACGTTACCTTAACAGTGAATAATAACTGTATGCTGTTAAGTTGATTCTGACTTATGGCAATCTTTCCAGGGTTTTCTAGGTAGAGAGTAGTCAGAAGTGGTTTACCATTCCCTTCTTCTGGGGTTGCCCTGGGATTGTGCAGCTTGCCCATAGCTACACAGGCTTCTCTGTGAGGAATTGAATTTCCAACATTTGATTCCACAGCCAGATACCTAGACTACTGAGCTACCCAGGCAGCTACTAGATTTACTTAATTTGTTTCCAGTTTCTGGTTATTAATAAAAGAATTTTTAAAACCACAAAAGCTAATTCAGACTTAATGGTAGAAGTATACATCTTTGTGCTTCTTGCAGTTCACTCTCCAGAATTTTCTGTGTAGTATGACCACTGTCTGTACTACCTTAAGAGTTCTGGGAACGGTAGTTCAAAAGCACAAATATGCACACCTCTACCCAGTGGTAAATATAGTATTGTGCAAGCAAAGCCACATGAATTGTGGGCTCATTTACTTTCACGTCCTCTCTCTTCCTTTATTTCATTCCTGGAGATCAGAAACATCTCATCTTTTGAAACAAACCAGCATTCACTCTAATGTCTAAACTCAGGCAATAGTAGTTTGTTTAAACAGTTTGTTAAAAAAATAATCCAGGATCAAAATCCATGGTTTGATCCTGCCTTGTTTAAGCTAATCATCCTTTCCAGAGTGGAGATATGATGAGGAACTTTTCCTGGTTTAAAAATGAAATACACGCTTTTGATCATCTTCCAGTAGTTGCATCATAAGAAGAGAAGGCAACAGCAGGTATTTGAGCCTAAGACTGAGGCAAGCTTATTCACATAATTTGTCATGGTGCAGTGCAACTGAACTGGCCAAGTACCATTGCTGTTAGAGAAAAAATATTTACTGAGTTGTAGTATTTGTGCTGAAGCACAGTAGTTACAGAATACAGTGGTGCCCCGTATAGCGAGGTTAATCCGTTCCGGATTAACCTTCGCTATACGAAAACATCGCTGTGCGGGGCAGGAAAACCTATTGGAACGCATTAAACGCATTAAAATGGCCGCCGGAGCCCCAATCGTCGCAAAGCGAGTGCGGCGATTGGGGCTGATCCGTATAGCGATCCCCAAAAAGGGATCGCTATACGGATTTTTCGTTAAACGGTGCACTCGTTAAGCGAGGCACCACTGTATTTGTTTCAGTTATATTTTAAAACAAATGGAATATGTGCTTAATATCTAGCAGAAATTACCGTATTTTTCGCTCCATAAGACGCACCTTTCCATAAGACACACCAAATTTTTAGGAGAAGAAAACAGGAAAAAAATTATCTGCTTTCTTCTCCTAAAACTTGGTGAGCCTTATGGAGAGGTCCATCTTATGGAACACACCCTAGGGTCCTAGGGTGTGTTCCAGGACCCTTTGGAGCCTCCCCCTGCCTCCCTCGGGCGCCAGAGGGGGTGAAATCGCCAGCTTCTGGGGCTCTTCTGAAGTTTCCCAAGCCTCAGAAGAGCCCCCAAAGGTGGCGGTTTCATCCCCTCTGGCCCCCAGGGGAGGCAGGGTCAGTCTCCAAAGAGTCCTAGGGTGTGTTCTAGGACCCTTTGGAGACTCACCCTGCCTCCCTCAGGGGCCAGAGGGGGCAAAATCGCCACCTTCTGGGGCTCTTCTGAGGCTTCCCAAGCCTCAAAAGAGCCCCAGAAGGTGGCGATTTTGCCCCTTCTGGCCCCCGGGGGAGGCAGGGTGAGTCTCCAAAGGGTCCTAGAACACACCCTAGGACCCTTTGGAGACTCACCCTGCCTCCCCCGGGCGACAGAGGGGGCAAAATAGGCAGCTTCCAGGACCTTTTCTGAGCCTTTCCAGGCTCAGAAAAGGTCCTGGAAGCTCCCGATTTTGCCCCCGCTGTCCTCGTGGGGGTGGGGGTGGGGGGAGCCTGGCAAGGGTCCTGGGAGGCTCCCTTGGACCCTTGCCACGTTCCCCCACCCCCCCATGGGGCCAGGGGGGGTAAATTCGCCAGCTTCTGGGAGTGTTTTGAGGCTTGGGAAGCCTCCAAACACCCCCAGAACCTGGCGATTTTGCCAGTGCTGGCCCCGCGGGGGGTGGGGGGAGGGTGGCAAGGGTCCAAGGGAGGCTCCCTTGGACCCTTGCCACCCTCCCCCCACCCCCCACAGAGCGGGGGGGGGGTTAAAATCGCCAGCTTCTGAGAGTGTTTGGAGGCTTATCAAGCTTCCAAACACTCCCAGAACCTGGCGATTTCGCCAGGGCTGGCCCCGCGGGGGGGTGGGGGGAGGGTGGCAAGGGTCCTGGAAGGCTCCCTTGGACCCTTGCCACCCTCCACCCACCCCCCCATGGGACCGGGGGGGGGTAAAATCGCCAGGTTCTGGGAGTGTTTTGAGGCTTGGGAAGCCTCAAAACACTCCCAGAACCTGACGATTTTGCCAGTGCTGGCCGGTGCGTGGGTGGGAGGAGCGTCGCAAGGATCTGAGTGAGCTCCCAGGACCCTTGCGACGTTCCCCCCACCTGGAAGCTGGCGATTTCGCCGGTGCTGGCCCCGTGGGGGCGTGGGGGAGCCTCGCAAGGGTCCTGGAAGGCTCACCCGGACCCTTGCGACGCTCCCCCCCACGGGGCCAGCAGCGACGAAATTGCTGCATTCACACCATTAGACGCACTGACTTCCCCACCCACATTTTGGAGGGGGGAAAGTGCGTCTTATGGTGCAAAAAATACGGTAATTTCTAAAGTACCCCAGGGTTTCTTTTGACACTGATATAGAGTTACTTTATTTACTGATAGTGCATTAAAAGTTTATCAGCCTTACTTTGCTAAAGCTTCCAGCTGTAGATGTACATTAAAAAAAATAATCTTGAGAAAATAAGAATATAAAAATCACCAGGGTAGGACAAGGGATTACAACTGTGTTTCATGGTTGGGTTACCTGAGTTAAGGACGAAATTCAGCTGCTCCAAATGTCTATATTCATTTTCATCATATTTAGATATACAGGACCGTGGATGCTGCTTCCACTCGATTGAGTTGTCTTGTCTTCCTGTGCTGAATCTAGCAGTTAGTAGTTTGGTGCTATTCATTTCATAGTAGTACTGTGAGGAATATATTCTGGAATTTCCAGCAGGAAAATCCTTATCTGGAGTATACAGATTTTACTGTCCTAATCATAGATAATAAAATGTTATATTGTAGAAGTCCGATTAAAAGCTCACAGGGTATTGCAAGTAGGTAAGGGGGGGAAATGAAAGAGAAGCACCTTGAATGATTTTCCACCCTAGTAATGTCTGAAATATACCTGGCGAATCTTTCATGAGAATATTTTTGAGTCTCAAGTGGTGTATTTCAGTGGGACTTAAGTGACTAACAGAAATCCCACTTATTTCAGCTGGTTTCCTCTGAATCTGGATTCACCCCCAAATATTCTGCATGTTATTAATTCACATGAGAGAGCAGTTGTAAAATTCAGCTATCAGAAATGGAAATTTGAGAGATCAAGTGTTTGAGGCTGTGCTAAGTTGACATAAATGTTTGTGGATAATTTTATCCAATTCAGTTCTATATTAAATAAGGAATTGATTTTTTTAAGCAGCATACTTTTTCTAGCTTTACTTTTAAATATTTGTAACATTTTAGGATAAAACATTCAAATGCAAAAACACTTATTTGCATGTTTATGTATGATTATATTGCTGATTCTTCACAAGCACTTTTGCTAATTATATTTTTAATAGTACACACAGTAATGTGTAGGCCTTCAAAACAAACTGGGTTCTATGAAAAACAGACTAAGGAGGAAATGTAGAAGGTATTAATGTCGTTGAGTGTGAATCACTTATATTGCAAATACTTAAAAATAAACTAGGCATTGGGAAAAAGATCAGAATAGATGCATCCCTGCCAGAAGACCTTATGTGGTAGTCATGGGAAAAGGAAGAAGTAATATAGTAAAATATGCAGGTTCTCCTAAATCAAAGTCACACAATAGCCAGATTAAAGTGTCAGCCAATAGACAATTTAATGACAAAACACATAAGGTGTGATTGGTCGCAGCCAGGCTATTATTGAAGAGGGTTGTATTGCCTTCTCTCCCATTTTGATGGCTGATTATTTTGAATAGTTCCCATGTTAACCATGACTTCTCATAGGTCACATTAGCCACTGACACCTCATTCACCAAGGGCTGAACTGTGCTTCTGTCACTGTCTTTTGCTTTAAAGTGGCTGTTGTAACTTCCAGCAACATAACAATCCAGCAACATAGCAATCGATTTCAGTTTGGAAGCTCAGTCTGCCAAAAAGAAGTGGCCTAAAAGTTGCCCACCCTGCTTTGGAGGGGCTTTTGAAAAAGAGCACATGCACACACACATATGCACTGTGTGTGCATGTGCTCTGTGGAGATCATAGTTTAAGGTAGAACAAGTACCTGTGGAATCTTTGATCAGTTTGAGCCTCCAGGGTATAGATAGCAAACTATGGTTGAATTCAGGTACTTTTAACCATAATTGAGGACTAAAGGAATAAGGTAGCCACTGTAATACGCATCTGTAGGTTTTTCTCTTGAAATCAGTTTTAGAAAATAACTTATCTTTTGTGCTGTACTAAATAAGAAATTCCATCATTTTTGAACTTTTCTCTCTTCTTATCTGCCTTTACAGATGATTCTGAAGGTAAAACAACCTGAATTGATATTAGTATGGTGTGTCTTAAGTCATAGTTTGAAGCATTGACAGACATATTAACAACAGATTAACAGACATTTTAATCAGTTTTAAAACGGATACTGTGTAGATATGTCCATGTGTTGCTAGAATTTAATTCTTATCTCTTATCTCCAAGACTAAAATTGGTTTAGCCCTCTTCATGTCAAGGGGAGCTTTATAATCATTTGAAGTGCTAATATTGTTGGAGAGAAACAAGACAGCTTGGGCTGTCAGGTATTGAATTGTAATGTGGAAAGTAGTTTTTGATTTTTTTCCTCAAAGTACTGTCTTCAGTCTGAAAAGGTCATTACAAACACATGGTGTTTGGAAATAATTGTTAAAGGAATTAACACTGAAGCCATGGAAACTTAAAATTGTCTTATTAGCAGTGTCCCTTTTTAAACAACGCTGTATACATGAGCATGCTGCACTTAATGTGCTTTCATAGAATGTATTTCCTGTTAAATAACACCTAGATTGACAGGATTCATTTAGAATAATGTGTCAAACACTATCAAGCAGCTAATCCACCTAAAGTATTTATTACAGTATTTCACTAATGACTTAACAGACATTATAACCTGGTTAATATGAGGCATCTTTTTTTTTTTTTTTTGCTTTTTTCTTCTCTGTGCATTTGCTTTTTTAAAAAAATCCATTTTTTCTTTATTAGTGTTTTAACATTTTAAAAGGAAAAAGAATATAATTGGCTGCTTGTTGACTGGCAAATGTATATAGTGGATTCTTTAGTAGTAATTTTGATTTTTGATTGGAAAAACATGATGGTACCTAAGAATTTTACATTCTTTTCAGAGGGCCTGGAGGTAAAATTTGTGAAATTGCTTTTTCCTCTTGTATCTGTGGGTGGAACTAGGGAGAGAGACAAAGAGAGAGAGAGAGGGGAGGAGGAGGCCGGTAAGAAGTTAAATGAGAAAAAGGAAGCACTTGAGGGAGAGAAAGGGAAGGGTGGTTTAATAAAATCAAGTATACTGTATAGAAGTATATAATTTACCAGTAACAATCTGTGAGAAGAGATAAAATCCTTCTGTCACAGACTCATTTCTCAGATGTTCTGTTACCCTAGGCAAAAGGGAGAAATGAGATGAATCCAATGGGTCTGGTCCTCCAAATACCATTGTATGAATTATGGAACATAGTATTTGAAAGAGTTAAACCAATCTTCTGTGCATATATCTCAGCTGTCTAAATAGACCTGGAAATGTTATTAGCCTGCAGAAAATTACATTTGCCCACTAGGAGCTAGTCTAGGAGGCAAAAACTCTGTCATTCCATTAGCAGTCCGCTACATTTCTGTACTAACGCAAGGAGAAGTCCCCCTTCTTCTTGCACCCTGTTGGCTCTTAAATGGAGTGCAATAAGAGGGATACACTTCCTTGGCTTTCTCACTAGCCTGCATGCTATTCCTATAGCATATGCATGTCAGGCCAGTGCTTGAAATTCAAGGCTGACCATGTTCAGATGTGTCTGTTGTCTGTCGAAGATCATGTTGCCATTGCTTCTGTATTGACAGTGAGACCATCATTAGCTTGATAAATTATGAGTGGGATATATCAAGAATGTAGTATTTTTCAAACTTCATGAAAAGTTGGAGCTTAATTTACTTTAAAAATTAATAGCACCCTTCAGACATCTGTTGGAATGCATGAGGGCTGAAAGCAGGGCCAGAACCATATATATTGTCACTGCTATTTACATTGAGTTTCATATCAATGTCCTCTGGACATTATCTGCATTGAGAAAATAAGTGGATTCTTTTCTTCATGGGAGTGCATACCACTTTCGTACTTCTTCTTATTCAGACTTTCTGAAAATAAGGCACTCTAGGCATAGTTCTGATCAGCCACTGTCTTCTGTTGGCGGGATGGCTTTTGTAATTAAATGTTTAATTTCAACTTTAGTTTTTCAGTTGGTCAGAAAGTCTTTTATATAAATATTTTAACCTTTTAAAGAAAAACAGATACACCAATGTGTTTTGGTGCCTTGGTAATCACTTGAACCAAACAAGTCATCAGCTAATTACCATTTTCACCAGTATTCATGAGTTGATTAAATTGTTACAGCCTGGTTTCTTGGTATTGGTAATTGTAATTCTGGCTACTACAAATACTGATAATTAGGGAAATATTGTAGATGGCCTGGTAAATGTGCAAAGAGGACCATCAGGATTGAAATTAGATTACAAGGCACGTGGAATTCATAATTCCCATCAAATTCATAAGAGTGGTGGTCCCATCATTTTTGTAGTCTTTATTTTTTATTTTTATTTTAGTTTTTGCCTGATATCAAATTCATAAGTTTCATCTCTTTGCGATCCTTGGCAGTTACTAGAAATTGGAAGAGTGGTTCTTGCGCTTTAATACTTGTGAGCATTCCTTTGATTTTCATCTAAGTCTTTGCAGCTGTTATTGAACTATTGTATGTTTTATTTTGTCTGTTTGAAAAACCATTCCTGCTTCCTTTTGATTTCCCCCCCAAGCCATGCACTGTTTCAATGTAAGGAATTGTAAATGTGGTGCATTGCCTAGTGATAGTTTTGTAAACTTCTACAGCAGGAACTTTACTTCTATGTCTTTTCTCAGATTGTAGTCTAAGATGGTTTGCTTGAGGATTCCTCAGCCTTTTTAAAAATATTGAACAGTAATGGAACAGTGCTGAAGTATTTTGCCAGCAGATACCCTTGGCCTGTGAAACCAATGAAGACTCAATTTTATATTATTTTATTTGTCATACTCTGTAGTGTTATTTGGATAAATGTATCTAAATAGAATACTGCTTTTGTGAGGACAGATTTTTCTAATTCAGAAAATATAACATGTCCACTCAGCATATTGTCATGTAATACAATACCTGACTTCCCAAATTTTGTTGATCATGAACATCACCATTATCACCATCATCTTACAGAAATGTTGTCTCCATGGAATCAAGGTGGAGTTCTCAGTTATCTATTTACTGCATGTTCCACCACAGAATATATATTTTATTATAGCCCAGAATCATATTGATGATTTATATGCGTAGACATTAAATTGTGTGAATCACCATGGAAGATTGCTATCAACTATGGAAATACTAGTTGTATTACAAGGCTGGTGCACATCTAGTAATGTGATTGACACCTCATTAGTTAGCAACAGTTCACGGTATGAACTCAAGTACTTTAACTTACACATACATAATAAATCACTTACAGGATTCTGGCCACTAACTTTTAGAAAAGTAATGTACTGTAAATTGAATATGTTGAGAAATCATAAAGGTTCTAGTTGGGTAGTGAAATATTTTGTTCATTAAAAAAAAGGTAATGTTCAGAGAATTAAGAAATATGACAGCTGCCCTCTGTATAAAATGCCCTTTCTTCATGTGAATTTCAGAGGGAGGGAAGTATCCCCCCTTAATGCCTGTAAGCATGCTCTATGCCAGTGGAGGAAAAGAACTGAGGAAGTTTTGGATCGTGAGATTAGTAACGGAAAAGAAAACAGTCCTTAGACCTGAACCACTAGTAGACAGGGAATGATAACCTGGAGCATATATTTATGTTTAATACAAATTTACAACTTGAATGAGTATATCCTGTAGTATTACTGTATTGCGGTTGGAGTCGAGACCCTATTGTACTAAATAGGCATCTGCAGTGAGTGTGCTTTACTGTTAAGTACATATGTAACACAAAGCAGTTGAGACTAATTTGATATTGCACAAAGAAGATAGAATAGAAATATATCTGATTCTTAACCAAGATATTGGATGTTTGTTACTTTTACTTGATAAGTCTCTTGACTTTTGCTTCAATGTTTATCAGAAAGTCTGTCAACTTTCATGTCTGGAGTTAAGAAATTTCTGTGTACTGTACTACATGTTAAATTTGCCTTGTAGCGTTTGTAGTTTGGTAGATGGTAACTAGGGGTTATATTTAGATTTGGCTATCACATATCTTTAACATGTTTACTGAAAATGGTCTTTGTTGGAATCTTTTAAAATAATTGACACTGTTCTGTAATTGAATCTTCAACAGAAGAAAATTCACAGAAGCAAGCTGAAGACCTTGGTAGTCAATTTACAGAAATTTTTATCAAACAGCATGAAAACATCACTCTTTTGCTGACCTATTTGGAGGTAAGAATAAATTCAGCTATGGAATAAATATTTAATTAGGTGAAGTTTTCATGAAGGAAACTATTTGTTTCAAAATTACATCATGCAGATAGGATAGGCTACTTTATTGTTATTGTTATTGTTTCGATGGTTAGCTGAGAGAATGTTAGTTTGAACCAAGCATTCCTTTGTGTATTGTGACTGGAGTTAGACATCCAGTGCAATAATTCATTCAATCATGCATGCATTAATCCATTTATTTATTTCCATTTTTATGGTGCCTTTCTCCCAATTAAGGGACCCAAGTTGGCTCACATGTTAATAAAAAACAAACCGACTAAAGCCACTATGAATTATAACACTAAAAAAAATTAAACATATAACAGTATTAAAACATTACTGAAAGCTGTTAGAAACAAAAACACTTTAAACATTCATGAAATAATAATTGTGTCTCCCACAGGAAAACAAAAATTGCCCAATTAGTTGTTAAAAGTCTGTCTAAATAAGATATTCTTCACAATCATAGGATTCCTGATCGCATGTTGGGGATAGGCCATTTTGCAGGGAGGTAGAAAGGGTCTTAAAGGGTAATAATATTTTCCTAATAATTCATCTTTTCCTGCTTACTGCTTTCTTCAGTAAATCCATCTTTCCATATTGGTATGCAGAAAAAGAGCAAGAAAGTGTTTTCTGTACTTTCATTTAAAAAACAAACTGCCATTTAGAAGACAGTTCTAGTGAATAACCACTGCATACAGTTGACTTCATTGATCTATGGAGGTCTTTGGTGCTTGATGGAATCTTCATATTCTCTCCTGTCTGCTTCTTACACTGCTGCAGCCGCCTGCCAATTTTTCCTCCTGACCTAACTGCCTGATCATTAGTTCCTGGATGGGGATGCTTTCCCTGCTACATTTGTAATAGCAGTGTCCTCTCTTGTATTCTATAACTCATTGTGAGATGGGGTTGGCAAATCTATAACTTGTAGGATTCATTAAAAAGAAGAAGAAACCAAACAAGATCCAGGTGCAAAACAATGACGCAGATGAGCATTTCTTAAGAATTAATAAACAGAATACTTCAGCAAAGAATGGGGGAGTTTTTATTTTAGCTTTATTGTGCAAGACAGTCATAACATGAAATATAAGAAATATAATTCAAAAGAATATACAGAAACAAAATAAAGCAGTAATAAACACAATTAAAAGAGAATAAGTTTTTGTTTAAAAGACATGGTGGAGAATTCCATTCACTTCATCTGTTAGTATAACCTTGCCAGATTTACATTTCCTGAATTATGTGTGTGAATTGTAAAACCCTGGTCCAGTATTCACATTGTTTTGGGCTTTGCAATGCAGTTCTCTAAAACTACATTGTGTAGAAAAAATGTGTGTATGGAGAAATTGTGTGAGAAAATGCATATAGTAGAAAGTTTTCTGTGAAACAAAAAATTGTAATACACTTGATAAAAGTGCACATATGTCACAAAAATTGCTCAAAAAGATCTATAGGTTTGATGAGCATGTTCATAAAAATGAATGGTCAGCATCGTATTGTGTAGTGAATCGATTCAAGTGGACTTACTCTTATCTGCAACTTACTTTTGCCTATTAGAGCAGGCCCGTTTGAATCAATTGAATTTACATAAGAGTTGACTTACCTAATCCTGCTTGATTCAGTGGGCCTACTCTAGTGTGATTTACTGTGCTATGCAACACAATTTTGGTCAGTATGTTTCAAAACTGCAAGCAGAATGAACATATTTGATACATGCTCACAAAAATCCATATACAGTACAGTTATCTTAAAAATGAGAATGGTAAACTGAAATGAAAATGGGAGTGAAGAAACAAAAATCTGCAAATTAGCTGTAACTAAAGAGTAACAACGCTGACACATTTGTCCATCCCTGCTCTTTGCACGTTGAGCCAAAAATTTGTGATCATTACCAGAACCAAGCTTTGCATAAAAGTTGTGGCTTTTTTGCAGTTTTTAACTTGCTTTTTGGGGAAACCAAAACAGTGAGGAGTTAGAAAACCTTTCTTCAATTACTACATGGCAGCCAAAGATCTGCTGTTAGGGTAGATTCTAATGTTTTTCTCTCTCTGCTCCTGGGTTAGAACAAATGTAAGCAAATATTGACCTGTCTAGAATAACTGTAGCAGCAAAATACACTAGGTTTTAATGCATAGCATGATACATTTGCAGGAATTTGACTTCCATGTCCGGTGGCCTGGAGTGAAACTTCTTACAGTATTGTTAAAACAGCAGGGACCCCAAGTGCAGCAAATAATTCTTGTCAGTCCTATGGGTAAGTAGTCATTATTATTTTTTTGTACTTCAAACATTGAATATTGCTTTTTATGTCTTTTCTTCCAAAGCAAATACAAACCCACAAGAAACATGAATAAAAATTAATTCAGTGACACAAGAGAAAACCAGCAGAAAAAAAGTGCTAAAAATCTGAAATAAACCTAGACTGAAAACCTAAGCAATGAAAAGGTTTTTGGTGGTGCCAAAAAGAATAAGAATAGTTGCCTGATGAGCACATTTAAACATGGAGAGCATCCTTAGAGAAACCCCTGCACTGGCACTGTAGTTCAGCTCCACGGAACATAGTTAGGGGGGGTAGGATAAAGATACAAAGGGCATCTTATGAGTAACTTTAATGCCCATGTAGATTCACATGAGAAAGTCCTTCTTGAGTCATCCTGTCCTAAAGCCTTTTAAAGACGGAAACCAAATTGGAGCTAGCACAGCTGTTCTAAAACTGACAAGGTGTGTACATATGCCTCCTGCTAATTTGTACAGATTATGGCAGGCAAATCATTGTTTTTGAACTGTTTTAACACAATTACACTATTTACAGTGATTTAAGCAGAATATCACTAGAGCGAAAGTTACTGTGTCCAAGCTATTTATGTCTAGAAAAGGCTGCAGCTGGTTCGGTGGCCTAAGCTATTGAGCAGTACTTCCTGCCATCAGGACCACTTAGTTTTCCAGAAATAAGACCAGAACTGACAGCTCCTTCAAACTTCAAGCCTCATCCCTAGTGTTCTGGAACAAGCTGAATGTAACCTCCAGATCAACCAAAGACATTGTAGTATGTTGGTGGTAAGAAAACTACCTAGTATATCTAGTAGCGAACAGTAATGCCCTGGAATATCTGCTGAGTTTTTTCCCAGTTCTTCTGACTGTCAGTAAGTGGATCCAGAACTCTTAATGGACATGCCAAAATAAGATAGGGATCATACTTCAAATCCTATTCATTTCTAGCCAAAAGATCACCAGTAGGAAGGAAGTCATGTTCATTTCCAGGCAAAGGATCCCTGCTTTAGAGCTAAGGAAAGCCTCTTGTTGACACCTTGGAAACCTGTTGCTGCCTAGAAAACATAGCATAGCATAGACATCCTTCAGTCTCAAGAGACTATGGTAACATGCTCTGTATGGAGGACTTGGAACAGCGTCTAGTGTTTCGATGCTGTATGTGAAGCTGGAGTGTCCTCTCCAGGGCACGAAGCCTGGGTAAAATAATATGGGGATTAGGCTAGAGAATTGCCTAGAAAAGATGTATCGGTAATTGCTAACCACCATACTGACTTGTTATAATACAGCAGTATATCTGTGGTCATAACAATCCTCCTTTCATTGTTTTTTGCTCCAGGTGTTTCAAGGTTGATGGATCTCCTAGCAGATTCAAGAGAGGTTATACGGAATGATGTAAGTGGAAGTAATAAAAGTTTACAGTGACGTGATAATCTGTCTAAAATTCAAATTGCTTTATAAATGGTAAATTTTAGCTCTCTTCATCAAGCCACTGTTCAGCATCTGAATGCTGAAGTAAAAGCACGTTATCTCAAGTCTATGTATATGGCATGTATGTAGTACTGTGTTGACTTGTGTCACTGCAGAACTCCAGAGTACTTTCAGTAAACAAATTACATTTCTTGTTTGTTTGTTTAATTGTTGACATATTTACAGTATTTCCTGTCCTACATTAATAGAGGTCAAGGCACGGTATAGTCAAGAAATCATGCTAAGAACTAATAACATTTTAAAAAAGGAACACTTTAAAAAAGTTTAACAGTTAAAGCAATTGAGAGAAAAACAGCAAAGTGAAGGATTAAAGACCAAGCCATCGATCTTCCCAATTAGCAATGTTTGGGTGAACAACTTAGTTTTAATTTAGCATCAGAATAAAGGCAGTGTTGGTGGCAGTTTAGTCTCCAAGGTGAAACATTCCACAGTTAGAGTGCTACAGCTGAGGAAGCTCTGTTCCTTGTCTTCACATAATCTACCATGATCAGCGGTGAGACTTGGAAGAGGCTTTGTCCAGCAAAGTTTAATAGTTGGGAAAGTGATATATGAGCGCTCTCAAATATATAGGTATTTAAAACACCTTGTTCAACACCTTGAACTCAGAAACATATAGGCAGACTGTGCAATTCTTTAAAAGGTTGTGTCATATAGGTTCTGAAAGTTGTCCTTACAAGCAGTAATATAGATTCTGTTGTGATATCCTTCCTTCCTTCCTTCCTTCCTTCCTTCCTTCCTTCCTTCCTTCCTTTCAAGAGCATTTTACACTGCTTTTCATGAAAAGCTCAAATAAACTTATAATGAAATAGATACAGTATAACTATTTCCTAAACCAATAATAATAAAGAATGGGTTTGACTTTGGATGTCAGTCAGTCCTTTCAAGGAACACTTTCTCTGCATTCTTGGAGGAGTTTGTCATTTTTGTCTACTTTTTCCCCCTACAGGGTGTCTTGCTACTTCAGCAGTTAACAAGAAGTAATGCAGCCATCCAGAAAATAGTTGCTTTCGAAAATGCTTTTGAGAGGTTGTTGGATATCATAACAGAGGAAGGAAATAGTGATGGAGGTATGCACTTGAGAACTTGTTTGCATAGCTTATGAAACATTAGGTGGCAAAGATATAATTGCAGTTCTGAATGCAATGGAAATCTTGATTAACACAAACACCAGTTAACTTCTCTGCCAGTGTAATTTGGCAATGCAGTTCTGGTGGGGGTAAGGGTGGTCTTTAAGCTCCAGATAATTGTGTAGGTGGGTATTGTTAAATGTATAAACTGTCAGTTTATACAGTGTTCTATCTGCATTTTAAATACCTTGATGGGGATTTTTTTTTCAGAATTGCAGGTGCCTGTGAAAAGTGTTGAACATACGAATATGCTTGAATATCTTGTGGATTAGAGTTAGAATCTAGCCCTCCATTTTGTTTGAGGATAATAAAATGCAGTTTTAAACAGCTCCTGTAACACTTGTGGCTTCTCTCATGAATCAGAGGTCTGATACCTGGATTTCTCATAGCTGGTGGAGCTGTCAGCTGCATTCCCAGGTCAAATGGTGTGCCCCTTTCATTGTACTCCTGAACTGCTGTTTTCCCTTCTTGCTTAGTCTCACATTTGTTGGGCTTTCTGATATTGAACCATAATATCTAAAGAGAAGGACATTCACATGGTTGCTGTGACATTACATCTTATATTGCTTTTATGTTACGAGTAAGAGAATTTTTGTGACATTTCATATATTCTCTGCAACCTACATTTGAAACAATGAGCAAATATGTTTATGAGTAATCTGGCCTTTCTCACCATGTTCAGACCCACCCATAAGGTCAAACATAGGTTGCACAAAAAATATGACATGTCATAGATATCCTCCCTTAGTTACGAGTACTGTATTAACAGCCAAGGATTCTTGCACTATCTTGATAATGGTTTGCTATTTGTGCACATTCTGTGTATTTCTAATTCAGTTGGCCTCTGCTTTTTGCTTCCACCACTCCACTTTCATTCCGTATTATCACCACTTTTCCCCGTGACTTTGCCTGGGTCTGAGTATCAGCAGCTTAAGTATTGAAAGAACATCTAGCCTGAGCTGCTCTTGACTTCTGATTAAATGCTATATGCAGGGACTACATCTTCTTATAAGCTTTTATCCCCTGCACGAGCAAGTCAGTTTCTACAGAAGGGTTTGGACAAACCTATATTTAACAAGTCACTATGTAGCTATAGGTGACAAGGAATTCCATGCAGCTGACCGAGTAAAGCTGACACTGAGAAGACATGGAGCTATGTTTTTCCTTTTCCAGTATACTTGGTTTCTGTGGTGGGTATAAAGGAAAATTAATTGGTTGCTTCTCTACAGCTAATGTGGAAGGACAGGTTACTGGCTTCTTAACTGGCTAGTAAAAAATGGTTATATTCTGTGGGCTTACATGTAAACCTTGGCTTGGTTGTTCTTTCTTTGATATCCATTCCCATCCAACATAAGCAATGCTCCATCAGCATTTTCTGCCCTTCATACAGCAAAAGATATTGGCATGGCTTTAAAGAACTTGCTTGTTAAATAGAATATCCAATATCTGCCCCAAACTGAGAGTTAAAGCACTTTCTTTTTGGAAGGAATGCATTCTGTGCTTAGACGTTGCTCAGTGTTATACATTTTTCCTTTGTGGAGGCAAAGCTGCCTCTACCTTTAAAAAAACCCACTATTCTCATTGTTCTGACATTAGGAAATGCTGGCCCTGTGGAGATGGCATGATTTCAAATGTGGAAATGAATATCCATCCACTATTCTCTCTTTGCAGGTATAGTTGTGGAGGATTGTCTCCTCTTACTACAAAATTTGTTGAAGAATAACAATTCAAATCAGAATTTCTTTAAAGAAGGTTCTTACATTCAGCGCATGAAACCGTGGTTTGAAGTTGGTGATGACAATGCTGGTTGGTCAGCACAGAAAGTAACCAATCTACATTTGATGCTTCAGGTAAGTGCTTTTCAGTATATAAAGGTAAAGTGTGAGCAATGTCATAAAGTCAAAGTAAAATGTTCACTTTAAAAGTAATGTGTCTCTTGAATTTGGTATACAGTAGTTCTGTTTTATAAAGAAGTTATAATGGAAATAATGTTTCCAATATTTTCAGCACATGTGTTGTTCTGTGCTGTCAAGTCACCCCCAAAACACGCAGACCTATGAATTAGTGGTCTCCAGAATGACCTGTCCTCAGCTGCCCTGTTCAGCGCTTGCAAACTCAAGCCTGTAGCTTTCTTTAGAGGGTCAGTCGATCTTGTATTTGGTCTTCCTCTTTTTTGCTCCTTTCCAGCTTTCCAGACATTGTTGTCTTTTCCAGAAAATCCTGCCTTCTCATGATATGTCCAAAGCAAGACAGCTTCAGTTTCAACCTTTTTTGCCTCCTGATTTGATCTAAGACCAAGTTGTTCCTCTTTCTGGCCGTCCAGGATATCCAAAAAGTTCTACTGCAGCACTACATTTCAAAAGAAACAATTTTTTTCGTGTTGGCTTTCTTTACTGTGTAGCTTTCACACCATACATGAGAATCAGGAATAGAAGAGTGTGGATGATCTTGGTCTCAGTTTCCACTGACACATCGTTAAAATTAATGGTATTTTCTTATTCCTTATTTGCTGCTCTTCCAAGTATCTGTCTTCTTCTGATTTCTTGGCTACACTCTCCATTTGAATTGATGGTTGAACCAAAGTATACAAAATCTCTTATTTCAGTTTCTTCATTGTTAATGTTAAAGTTGTGTAGTTCTTCTGTAGTCATAATTTTTGTTTTTCTGATGTTCACCTACTGTCCTGCTTTGGCACTTTTGACTTTCACTTTCACTAAAAGTTATTTTAAGCCACTGCTGCTTTCTGCCAGTAAGATGGTACCATCTGTGTATCTTAAACTATTGATATTTCTTCCACCAGTTTTCACTCTTAGTTCATCCGATTCTAGTCTGGCTTTCTGTTTGATTCTGCATACAAATTGAACTGATAAAGTGATAAAATGCATCCTAGTCTGACACCTTTGCCTATAGGAACCCATTTTGCCACTCCATATTCTATCTTAATGGTAGTTTCCTGTCAATCAAGTGCTGAGGCACACCCATTTCTTTCAGCACAACTCATAATTTTGCATTATCTACACAGTGAAAGACTTTATTATAGTCTATAAAACTTAAACTGAGCCAGTGGATGTTTGCTATATGATCTTGAGTGTCTCTTCCTTTTCAGAATCCTGCTTGAACACCAAGCATTTCTTACTCCATATGAGGTTAAAAAAAGAGCCTTTGTTGCAATGCCTTGAGCATCACTTTGCTTGCATGAGAAATTGAAGCAATGATCCTTGGCATCTCATTTCTTGGGGATTGAAATGTATATTAAACATTTTCCATCTGTGGGACATTGTTTTGTTTTCCATATTTGTTGGCATATTCTTGTTAGGATTTTGATAGGTTCAGTTTCTGTGGTTTGAAACAGTTCTATCGGTGTTCCATTTACCCATAGTGATTTATTTCTTGTAATGCTTTCATAGCAGTTTCCACTTCACTTTCTAGAACTACTGTATCTGTCATAGGATGTGTGTATGCAATATTTTTTTTCTTTACAGCTGGTCCGAGTGCTTGTGTCCCCCACAAATCCCCCTGGTGCCACCAGCAGTTGCCAAAAAGCTATGTTCCAGTGTGGGTTGCTTCAGCAGCTTTGTATAATTCTGATGGCAACTGGAATTCCAGCTGACATTCTTACTGAGGTAATGTATTTTTCCATTTATAAGATGACCCCCCTTTTTCTAACCCCAAATTAGAAAATTTGATCTCTGCTTTTCCCTTCCTTTTGCTAAGCCACAGAGCTTAGCAAAAGGAAAAGAAAAACAGGGATCAAAGGGCTCCCTTTGACTGCCGCTTTTCCTTGCTTTTGCGAAGCCATGGGGCTTAGCAAAAAGGAAGGGAAGACTCCCTTCGGGTAAAGCATCCAAGACTTGATGAGCATCCAAGGTGGCGACCCGATAGCAGAAGTGTGATTTTCCTCCTGCTTTTCCCTTTTCTTTTTGGTCTCCTTTTGGGCTCTTGTCTTTTGCTTTCTTTGTTTTTCTTTGTTTCTTGCCTCCCTCCTTGATGCAGCTGCTATCGCCGGCAAGAAAGAACAACAACATTGGAGAAAAGAATAACAACGCTGTTGCAGCTGTTGCCCTTGAGGAAAACAGGCAGGCAGGCAGGAATATAGTGAGCTTTTTACTTTTCTGTCTAACTGGCTTTGCTTATCTGCTTCACACTGGAGCCTCCCAGTGTCTCTCTTTCTGGAGTTTCCCCACATCTTGGAGCCTTTTCTGCCTTGCTGCTTGTTTCCAGCCCCACCCCCCACCCCCTGCTCTGGGTTGTGTTTTCTTGGCTCATCAAACTTTAGGACTACAAGTGAAAGCTCCCATGCCAGCAACAGCAAGCCAGTCACCACGCCTCTGGTCTCAATGTTGATAAAGAATTCGGAGCCAGCTAAAGGAGAGTGAAGTAACCACGACGGTTCCGGCATTGGCAATGTCCAAGACCTGCAGCAATGAAGTCCCAAAGGCCCCAACCTGGCTCGGTGTCAGCAAACACAGCTCCGCCTCAGCCACCATTTCTACATTGCCTCAACTCCGATCGACTCAGACTTTTCTACCTCAGCTCCAACTTACATCTGTTCCCCAACTGCCACCCAGGCTGGCCTTGGCCAACGGGAACTTCAATTTATCTGGCAGTAGGAACAGCAGGGGACCAAGACCTGGGGGTAACAACTGTAGATGTCAGCTCAGCTGTGAGGACTGGAACTGTCTCTGAACATGACCGGGCCATATGTGATCTGGGTGGGGGGTATTCTGTTTTGTCTCTCCCCTCTTCTGAGTGTTAATTTTTAGTTGCTTATGTTATTAATTTAATTTCATTGCGTTTATTATGTTATGTTATGGTTTGTTTGTTTGATTGTTTATTTGATTTGATTTGTTAATCCTTGTCACTATTTATTGGGTTTTTTTAGTTGTTAATTTTTTTTCTTTTTCTTTTCTCTTTCTGTTTGGCATGGACTGGAAAGCTTGGCCCCCCCCCCGCCCAGAGGGGGTTTCTCCAACATCAGGGTGATCTCTGGCAGAGGGAGGTATGGTATAGGTGCAGTAGCCGAAGAACGGTGAACAGATGTTTGAAATCTGTTCACTGTTCTGGCACTGTGACCTCCTGCCAGACTCGAGGTAGTCACCTCAGCCTGCCCTCCACTCCAAACCTGGTGTTGTTGAATGCCAGATCTGTAGCAAATAAGTCCCAGATTATACAAGATCTGATTCTGGAGGAGGATGCAGATCTGGCATGCATAACCAAACATGGATGGGCAGGGAAGGGGGTGTTCCCCTGACTCTTGCCTGTCCTCCTGGTTATGCAGTCCAACACCAGGGTAGACTGGAGGGGCGGGGGGGGGGACTAGCCATTGTTTACAAAAACACCCTTCAGATTGCTAGGCGCTCTGCTCTGGTGCCCTCCATGTGTTGATTTGGGCCAGGGATGGTATTGGGATCTTCCTAGGTTACCGTGCTCTCTGCGACCCAGCCATTTCCTTACTGGAGCTGGCGGACTTCCTCTCCATGGCATTGTTGGTGTCTCCAAGGCTTTTGGTCTTGGGTGACTTCATTGTGCATGCGGAGGCGGAGGTTTCCGGTCCAGCTCTTGAGTTCTTGGAGACCATAGCCTCCTTGGACATGTCCCGACATGTCAATGACCCCACCCATGTGGGTGGCCGCACACCGGACCTGGTGATCTCCACTGAGCAGAGTGAGTGTGCTCTAATGGTGACTGACCTAGTGTCTGTCCCCTTGTCATGGTCGGATCATTGCCTAATTAAATGCAATCTTGCAGTGGCTCTCCCTGTGGGGAGCAAGGACCTGTTTTAATGGTTCACCCTCGAAGATTATTGGATCCTATAGGATTCCTGGACACCATGAGAGGGATTCTGACCAATTTGAATGGTGCTCCTGTTGAGGCTCTGGTTGATAGCTGGCTGGCCACTGCCACCAGGGCTGTTGACACGATCGCACCTAAACGCCCTGTCTGGCGCAGAGATTGCCCTTCGCCCTGGTTTAATCCAGAGCTGTGATCAATGAAGCAAAATAGGAGAAGGCTAGAGTGCATATGAAGGTGGAACCTGACAGAAAATGATCAAATAGCTGTCAGGTTCGTGACTAACCTCTACCAGTCTAAGGTGAAGGATATTAGTCGCTCTTACTTCGCTGTCCGGATAAGCGAAGCCTCCAACCAGCAGGCGGAACTTTTCCGTATAGTTCGCGATCTATCCGGAGTTGGTCATGGTGATTGGCCTCCCACTAGCATCTAATCTGACCAATTTGCAGCCTTTAAAAAATCAAAAGTGGAAGTCATCCACTGGGATCTTACCCTTTCATCTTAACTGAAGTCAAACATGGTGGACAGAGCGCTTTACCGCTGTCGTGCCACCACCTCCTCCCTTGACCCTTGCCCCACCTGGCTAATCAAAGCAGCCAAGCCTATAACCTCTGAATGGGCTACGGCAATAATTACAGTGGACCCTCTACTTACAGAATTAATCCGTATTGGAACAGTGGCTGCAAGTCGAAAAGTCTGTAGGTCGAATCTCCATTGACCTACAATGCATTGAAAACCGATTAATCCCATAACTGGCAGTTTTTATTCTGTTTTTGATCCATTTTGGTTAATATCTGGTCTGTAGGTCGATTCTCTGGCTGCAAGTTAAATCTAAATTTTGCAGCCAGAGAAGTCTGTAACTCGAAAAGTCTGTAAGTCGAGCCATATGTAAGTCGAGGGTCCACTGTAATGGGTCTCTCCTGGAGGGCAAGGGCAAGGTTCCCCTTGCCCTCAAGGAGACATTCATTAGGCCTATTAGGAAGAAACTGAGGTTGGTGGTGGACAATATTGGCAATTATAGGCCCATCACCAGTGTTTCTTTCCTCAGCAAGGTAGTCGAGAGGGTGGTGGCCGATCAGCTGCAGGCTCTTCTGGATGAAACCAATGCCCTGGATCCATTCCAGTTGGGCTTCAGGCCACGCCATGGCACAGAAACAGCATTGGACGCCCTGTTTGATGACCTATTGAGGGAGGCAGACAGGGACAAAATGTCTCTGCTGGTCCTTCTTGATATCTCAGCCACCTCTGATATTGTCGACCACAGTATTCTCCTGGGGAGGCTCTCCAAGTTGTGAATCGGTGGCGTTGCTGTTGCCTGGTTCTGATCCTTCTTGGAGGACTGTCCCCAGAGAGTGCAGATTGGAGAGAATTTCTCAGCCCTGTGGAGCCTCAATTGTGGGCTCCTGCAGGGCTCGATTATCTCTCCAATGCTGTTTAACATCTATATGAGGCCACTCGGAGGGTTCATCAGGGGATGTGGGGCTTCGTGTCATTAGTATGCTGATGATACTCAGCTCTACATCTCCTTTTTGCCAACAACAGTGGATGCTGTTTCGTCCCTTGAGTGCTGCCTGGGGGCTGTTCAGCAATGGATGCAGGTGAATAGATTGAAGCTGAATCCGGGCAAGATGGAGGTCCTTCGGGTGGGTGTCCCAGACATCAGTGGTCTGGGAAACTCCCTCTCTTTTGGGGGGGGGTGACTCTTACCACCGAGAGTGAGGTTCGCAGTTTGGGTGTACATCTGGACCTGGCGCTCATCATGGAGACCCAGGTGTCATCAGTGGTCTGTTCCACACATTTCCACCTTTGGCGGATTGCCCAGCTGCATCCTTATCTTGATGTGGGGACGCTCACTACATTGGTCCATGCGCTCGTAGTTTCAAGATTAGACTACTGTAATGCGCTCTACGTGGGGCTGCCTTTGAGATTGACGCGGAAACTTCAGATGGTACAAAATGCGGCAGCTAGACTTCTTACAGGGGTGAAAAGGTACCAACGCATTTCCCCCACGCTGGCCGCCTTGCATTGGTTGCCCATTTGCTTCCGCATTGATTTAAAAGTTCTTACGATTGCATATAAAGCCCTAAATGGTTTAGGACCTCGATATCTGACAGAGCGCCTTCTCCCACCCAGTTCTGCCAGAGTTACTCGTTCCAGTCAGGCCGGGTGGCTGAGGGGCCTAACGCCGAGGGAGGTCCGGAGGGAAAGAACTAGGAACAGGGCCTTCTCAGCAGTGGCCCCTCATCTCTGGAACAATTTGCCCGTGGAGATCGGCCTGGCTCCCTTTCTGGGTGTTTTCAGAACCAAACTCAAGACTTGGCTATTTGGGCAAGCTTTCCCTCCTGCTATATCTTAAATTCACATCTTACCATCTTGGATTTATAGTGCATGTTTATTGGTTCAATTATTTTTAAATTTGTAATGCCGCCCAGAATTGACCTTTGGTCTAGATGGGCGGGGTAGAAATCTAATAAAATAAATAAATAAATAAATAAATAAATAAATAAATAAATAAATAAATAAATAAATAAATAAATAAATAAATAAAGCAGCAATGAAAGGGCTGCATGATCACAGCCCTTTGATCCAGAAGCCCTTTCGTGGCTGCTTTATCACTGCTTTACCCGAAGGGAGCGTTCCCTTCCTCTTTGCTAAGCCTCGTGGGTTCGCAAAAGGCAGGGAAAAGCAGCTGCCTTCCATGTATAAAATGACCCTCAATTTTTTTTCTCTAATTATTTTAGGAAAACGAGTTTTATACATGGAAAAATACAGTAAGTGTCTGACTTGGCTGATGAATGTGTGAGCTGATGTTACGGAAGGACACTGTTTTTGTATCTAGTGTGGGTTTCACACCTTGAAGTCATCAAGTAATTCACTTGTTTTGTTAAATAGAATGTCCAGGCTATGCAAGAGTGAGAGTTATAGCTCTTTCATTTTGTGGAGGATGCATTCTGCTCTTAGACATTCCTCGGTGTCATATCAAACATGTTGCCTCTGTACCATTCATATCTATTATTGTCATTGGATAAATAGCCACATGACAAACGCTGAAGAGGTTGCTTAGCTGTGGAGCAATGTTTTTCTTCTGTCTGTCATGTGAGTTGGCTTCTAAAAAAAAGGAAACCTCATATTGAATTGTTTTCTTCATTGAGGCAAGAGGCTTAAGCATTTGTGTGAATATTTCTAGAGATGGGCAATGTGCATGTTTTCATAATTAATCCAAAGAACTAAAGCAAATACCAGCTCATTGTATCCCTGGGCTAAATCTTAAGTCCCTTCTACCTATTTTAAATGTGCTGAAAGGAACTTGTTAGCCTCAATCATCTTGGGTCCTGTTTATCTTATTGGGTCTACTCAAGGTAGGGCTAATATTGAATGTAGCTATCTTGGACTTCTGATACTTCATGCCTGACTTTTATTTGTAATTACTTTTCAGACCATTAACACTGTGTCTGAGGTCATTCGTGGGTGTGAGATGAACCAAGACTACTTTGCTTCAGTAAATGCACCTTCAAATCCACCAAGGTAGGGTAAGGAAAAATCTTGATGCCGTTTACTTTAAACATAAAGATGTGGTGTAGCCATAACCATAAGAATTAATCATTGTTATCAAAATCTGCCTGAGTTTTATTTGGCTTCATACCAAAACATACCATTGGTGCAGTAAGTAGCTCCATGAATTTTCTATAAACTGGTTGAGAACTGTAATTTGTTTGTTCTCTGGCCTCAGGTGAATTGCACCTGTCATGATACCTTTCCTTTTTCAATCAAGAGTATGTAGGGTTAAAGATAGATCCCTAATCTTCAAAGGTTACAGAATCATAACAGTCTTCCAGGACTTCACATTTATTTATTAGATTTGTAATTTGTTTTTGTCCCTTCAAATGGGATTTGAAATGGGTAACAATAAAATCAAATAAAACATCTAATGTTAATGTTAAAATTAACTTTCTTGAACACATGGCAACTTTTACAGCCATTAAAATCGCATGGGGTGTCCAATACCCGCCCAGAGGAAATGTTCCTTTTATTATTACCTAGGTTAAGTGCCAGTGATCTAGCTGAATAGAAAATTCTTTGCGTCCTGGCAGAAGGCAGCAGGGAAGTGCCTAGCCCAGCCTCCTGGCAGGGAATGTTATGAAATTATTGTACAGCATCTTCAAAAAATTAAAAAGAACTCTTGTAGGTAAAGGTGAAGGAGCCACATCTAGCACTCTATTGGCAACTGAAAAGATCTCATTAATGTAGTTGATTTGTTGGGTGGTGGTAATTAATGTTGTCTTCTAGTTTTGAATGTTAACATTTGATCTTATTCCTGTAGTAGTTACACGGAAGAAATTGCAAATCAGATAGGAATAAAGGCATACGTTTACTTTGCACAGTGAAGGATGAGGAAACTAACATTCTGGGTATTTCACCCATGACACCTTATAGAGGACCACAGTAGTTGAAATCCTGTTTCTATAACTTTATGCCATGCAGCTAGAATGATATCAACTTGTGACAGTATATAATAATTGAAGCCTTCTATTCTGCTTTGCAGGTTCTGAGGCTCCCCAGGGCTCCCGTTTAATTTAAGGAATCCTTTTGGAACTCCTAGGATGGGGGAAGCAATTAATAGCCGAAAAATAACCACTGAATTGTTGCCAAGTGTCCCAATTCCAGTGGTAGCAATTTTTGACTAATAAAAAGCTCTTCACCCCACCAATCCTGAGTCTAGTGGGATCCCTACAGAGCCTTGGAACCTGAAAGGGGAGATAAGAATTGTTCAATTAAATGAAATAATACCATCATGGATCATCCTTGTTTTGTGGCATAAAATTACACTGAGAGGATTTTGGTCACTGAGTGTCTTCTGGTTAACTCATGTATTTTTCCCATAGCTGTTAATATTCTCATCATAGTAACAACAAATAATGCATACATATACAAATATACAGCTTTCAAAAATTAATAGATTTTTTTTTCAATTTGGCAGGCCTGCAATTGTGGTACTCCTGATGTCAATGGTAAATGAAAGGCAACCATTTGTGCTGCGTTGTGCTGTCCTTTACTGCTTCCAGTGTTTCTTATACAAGAACCAGAAGGGACAAGCAGAAATTGTGTCGACACTTCTACCTTCCACCATTGATGGTATAGAATTTCAAAGAAATAGTTGTAATTTGATTGGGGGAACCCAAAAACCTGCGGTGATGCCAGAAGAAGCAAGATAGGGTTCAAGACAAGATCTCAGGTGTAAGAGTGTAGGGCAGGGGATTTGCATATACTTGAGGTTTCTTTCTAACATGAAAGACCTGCAGTAAGCACCTCATTGACACTGCAGTGTTTATAGAATACTGCACTGAGAATGTTGTCAGATTGTTCTCTGTTACATCTTAAAACCCTCATGCTACTCGTTTCAGCTTTGGTGCTTCTTGAAGTAGTGGCAAACCTAATTTTAAAGCAAGAAATCAGATAATCCTTTCTTGGTATATCTCCTAATTTTAAGTGCCCAGTCTTCTAAAAATTAATTAATCTTGCCATCCTTGTGGAAGGTAATGAAAATGTGGAAACTGGAACATGAGTAGTTTTGACACAGCAGTAATCGTCCGTCTGTGACGGATGCCTTTCAGATAGTCTGAGAAATAGTCTGGTTAGTCGCCATAGGATTCATTCAGGTTTAATTAGGTGTGCTTTTCTATGGGCATACAGTGCGGTCTTGACTTGAGAACTTAATCCGTATTGGAAGGCGGTTCTCAAGTCAAAAAGTTCTCAGGTCAAATCTACATTTCCCATAGGAATGCATTGAAAACCATTTGATCTGTATCTGCTCTTTTCCGTCCATAGAAACTAATGGGAAGCTGCTATTTTGCCTTCGACCACTAGAGGGGGATATTTTGTTTCTTTTTTTCTTAGGTCAAGAAAGGTTCAGGGAAGGCAGGGAAAATACAGTCCAGGCAGTACCAGGCAGTCCGAAGACTGTCTCCCAATCCACTCTCTAAATGCTGGGAGGAGTGAGGAAGCAGACAGGCACCCTTTTCACTGGCCAACAGTTAACTGAAAGTTCACATTTTGCACTTTCCCTGCCTCCCACGTGGGTTTTTTTCAGTTCTTAACTCAAATCTAAGTATGTAAGTCAAGTCAGTATTTTCCTATGAGAGTGGTTCTTAAGTCAAAATGTTCTTAACTCAAGCCATTCTTAAGTCAAGACCCCACTGTATGTACATTTAACTGTTACCTTAGTTATAGAGAGAAGAATTGGAAACATTTTATTTCTTTGCTGATTATGATGGTACTAGAATACTAGATGGAGTTCGGAGGGAGAAGCTTGAGTCAAAGAGTTAGAGTAAAGCTTTGGGCAGTACCATGGGACAGGGGGACACCAGACCCAAAGCAGTGTCCCCCCAAAAAAGTCTGTATCCCCCACCTGTTATCTTTCAGTGATCCAGAGACTAGGATATTCTTCTTCCTTTTCAGACTTGGCCTTCTGTCCTTGAGTGCCACATATGAGAATTACAGAAATACTAACACTTCCGAACACATATGTGGCAGGTTTTGGAAGTGCTATAAAAGAACCCTCAGACATTTTTGAAAGCCTGGTATAGATTTGCATAAATAGTAATTCTGGCGGTATTTTGAAGTCATTAAAATGTGTGCCTGTCATTACAGCTACTGGAAATTCGGTCTCAGCTGGCCAGTTGCTCTGTGGAGGCCTTTTTTCTACAGACTCTCTTTCCAACTGGTGTGCAGCTGTGGCACTGGCTCATGCATTGCAAGAAAATGCCACTTTGAAGGAACAGCTGCTCAGAGTACAGCTTGCAACCAGTATTGGTAACCCTCCAGTGTCCTTACTTCAGCAATGCACCAACATTTTATCTCAGGTACAGCATCAGTATTTCTCCTTTCTCAGATCAATAGATCTATTTTTAAGCTTATGAAACAGTAACACGTTTCTGTCAAGATACAGGTTCTTCTTTGGCACAAAAAGGCTGCCTCTAGTCTTGTAAGATTACATGGGAATTGATTTTAGCAGAACAGGTAGCAGAATGTCAGTAGTAAATTAGCTTAGAGACACAGTGTTGCTCTTAGTATACATTATTGGTTTTTTCCATCTGTTTCTGTGGAATTCCAATTAGTATGTGTGGTGTAATTCATGTCTGATTAAAGTCAGAATGGTGCTGCTCATTGGCAGAACAAGTAACATTTGCAACTGAGATACATGAAGATTGTTGAATTATAGAGGCCAGAGGTCTGTTTGTTATTTATATGCATGCAGAGATCCAGCTATGGGATTCATTGTGGTGCTCCAACAAGGTGCCATTGTGCACAGTCAGAAATGCGGCTGGGACTTTGTCAGATCATTATGGCGGCTTCCGTAGTTAGATACTGTAGGATACTCGCAAGAGTATTTAAAATGAATGTAAGTCCAACAGAACCAGAAGTAATCAGCTCTCAGCTCACCTGGTGAAGTTCTACCAAGACCATTTTGAGACTTTCATTCATAATTTTTCTACCCTATGCTTGAGGAAGTGAATTTTATTTACAAAAGCTTGCATTGGATGTTTGATTTTTAGTGGTCTAAATAAAGGTACCACCTCTTCTGCTTTTGGATATGAATAACGTCAAACATGAGATGAGCAGGAATAACTTCTGATTTGTTTTCATGCAAGCAAAGCAAGGATAAATATCTGCACTTCAAATGTAAGATGCCAAAAACTTAATAATTAAAAAAATCATGTATTAATTGGTCTGCAGTTGCTAAGCAAGTGGAATAAAAACAGTTTTGTCTTCCATCTGCTATCTTCTGCGTTCTGCCTTTTGCAAAAGATGGCTGTGTTCTTAGGTGAATGTTCAAATTGAGTTCCAGGTTTTGATAATTCTCAGAATGAGTACACTTAAGGCATATGTTTGTATATGTCCATTTCTTCCCTAGTATGATGGGCAAAAGAAATCAAAATTGCCAAGTATTATATGTTTCTCATAATTTATACATATACAGTATTAGCTAAAATCCTGTTGGTATAACTTACACCACAGAAGGCTAATGACTTTTGCAGTGGTGGCATTTTTTCAGAAATTGTTTTCGTTACTTCTGTTCTGAGGCTCCTGTGTAATCCCTTTTATTGTCGGGAAGCTTTGGGGGCTGTGGAATGGGAGGTGAGCTGAAAATCACTTGTCATCCTGCAGCTTCCATGGTTTCCCAACAAGGAAAGAGATTGCATAGGCGTCTCAGGAGCTTCAGTTAGAGATGTTTAATTTTTGAAGAAAAAAAACACTGCTGGGGATGACATCATCAGCCTTATCCATCGTAAGTTTCACCAACAAGATTTCAGCTGATATCATGATAGTATGGGTGTAGATGTTTATAATGAGAGAGAGAGAGAAGTGTATAATAATCAAATTTTCATCCTGCATTCTGTAGGATTATACAGAGGCTGTTAGCAGCCTTTGGTCCACATTCCATGCTGTTCTTTTTCAGCAGTTTTTTGTCCTGCATGATTGCTTAGCAGTTTTTTGGGGGAGGAAATAGTCTACAGGCGTATATGGCCAGATACAAAGGCAGTGCAGCCCCTAGGAATCAAACAGTAGAATTCCTCTGTATTAAATTGGGATGTAGCCAGAACTACAGGTTCCCTATATCCTTTCCCATATAATACAAATACAGTACATGTATCCTGAATGATGATCATCCTCCATCAGAAGAGATGGAGTTTTTAATTATAGATCTGTATGTCATTACTCATTGTAAATATTCTGAGGGCAGCTGACATCTTCATTTTGTAAATCTATAATGAACCTACAACATCCCCTTATCATTTTTAATATATGATTCACAGGGTGATAAGATCGACAGACGGGTATGTATTGGTGCACCTGAAATATTCCTCATCACAATAGGGTGTTTCTACTGTCTTAACTTTGGTGTGTGTTTTATGAAATAACTGCTTTGAAGGGTTTTTTTTTCCTGCTTATGGTTCCTTGCCTGCTGTTTGGTTTTATTTCTAATAACCAGCTGTCCTGTTTCTTCTGGTGTTCTTGGGCATGGTGGCATGGGAAACTTGGTTGTTACGGGTGACTTGCACAGCCACAGGGTACTGGGTGTTGTAGATGTTTTTCTTTTCTCATTTGAATTCAGATCACGGTTACAGGAAGTGTAGTTGCTTGTGACTAACAGAACAACAGTAATTTGGATCCTACCTTTGCTATTCTATTATGAACCAAATTGCTTTAAAGGCAGAATACTGTCTTTGAATACTGTTGTTCCAATTATATTTTGTTCTTCCAGTCTTTGGAAGAATGGATTGGAACTTTGAAGTGGACACTACAGAACATCTTTGCAAAGATTGTTTACTATGAATAAAAGATGAAAGCTATATGATACGACTAGAGAAAACATTTGGTTTGCGTACGTTAGGGTGGTAAACTTCCAAGCTTCATGCATCCTTGTACTGTCAAAATTTGACAGTTTGGTGATGGGGATTGAAAAAAAAAACACCACTATTAATTGCAGCAGTTCAAACAGAGTTTGCTCTTGAGCATTCCTTGTTTTGAAAGCAAGTAGCCCTTATGGGAAGACTCACTGGCCCAAATCTTGTTTTTTTTTTTTAAAAAAAAATAATGTTGCACCACAGAAGGCAGATGATGTTATCATCCACCAAAGAGAATATTTAATTTCACTAAATTGAACACTTCCATGAACACAAACCGTATTTCAGGTTTTGAGTCTCCTTGAGATTTGCTTTTGCACTATAGAAGTCTTTAGGAGCCTCAGAATGGTGAAGGTGCTGTAATGGTTTTTTAAAAATCAAAAAATTTGCTGGAGGTCCCAATCCAATCAGTGGCAATCCAGCAGTGATATTTGGCTGTTAAAGGCTTCTGCAACACTGTCCTAAGGCTCCCAAGGCTTCCCTAAGGCAAAAGGAAACCTTATCGAGCTTAGGACCTGAAATGGGGATGTGAAGCTTTTGATTCATTTAAGTTGAGTATCACTGGGACCAAATGATGACTTGAGCATAAATTTATGCAAGAAGATTTTGCCTATTGGTTTCAAAACTCCCCTTTGAAAAAACCTAGACCCCCTTTTGCTCCTTGTTTTTAAAGCAGTGAGTTTTCTTTTCATAGTGTTTTTACTGCTACATCTCAAAATTTTGGCAGCACAGCCAGAAAATAAGAGGAAAACTAGCAACTTCTATTTTGCTGTGGTGCTGTCAAATTTTGGTGATAGTAACAGCAAGGCACCAGTAGGGCACAGAATGGCAGGCAGAGGTGTAAGTGAATGAGCAGATTCTTCAGTCTAATATTCAGAAAATAATATTATCCTTATGGAGAGCTACTCATTCTGTTAGTCAGGAACTTTTAAGCAAAGGCCATAAGAAGCAGTAACACAATTTTTACCACCCATATCCATCCCTTTATAAAACAAAGACTTTCTGCATGGAGTGTATATTTTTAAGTACAAATTGTTAATTGGAAATTTATGTTCAAAGAAGAGTGTGCATCTGCTTGTTTGATTCCATCACACACACACACACACACACACACACTCCCAAATGTGTAATCAGTAGCTATTATCTTGGCTGAATATTCTGAGCTCTTCTTGTGTGGATTCAAACTGCATATACATTCAGGGAGAATCGGATTCTAAGTGAAATGGAAATTAAATACCTTTTAAGGGCATTTAAACTTATTTTTAAAATAAGTTTTAAAATGTGTTTTAATAATGTTTTGTTTCTATATTGGAATTGTTTTATTCTTAAAATATTTTATGGCATTCTTAATTATATTTACTGTATTCTTTTAATTGATTGTGGTTGACCATGAGGGTACTGAGGTCCAGAAAAATGATTTAGAAATACTGTTTCAAAGTAATAAGAACATTCAGTCTTCTGAAAGTACAGTGGTAAAATATTTGGTAATGTTAGACAGTAAGAAAGGCTGTTAACCAGAACAACCAAAAACCAGCATCTTGGAGAGCGTCCGGACCTTCAGCTCTTCAAGGATGCCACAACCTTTGTGAAGGGCAGGAAGAATCTGGTGTATATAAAATATTTCAGTTAGACTAAAAGCACTGATTGTTTGTATGCAGATCTCCTGCCTCTTGCTGGAAGTGCTGTGGATCAGTGGTTCTTAACGTGGGCAATAATGCCCCCCAGGGGGCGATTTCATTTTTCAGGGGGGCGGTAGAACGAAAAGGGGCAGTGTGGGGGCGAAAGAACAGAAGGGGGCGGTAGGGGGGCGTTGGAGCGAGCCAAACGCAGTGCTGGCAGTAGATCCGGTGCTGCTGCTGCTCTTTCTACCTGCCACATCTCGTCTTTCTCCTTTAGGGGAGCACTGAGTGTGGATCGGGTGGAAGGAAAGGGTCTCTTGGGTCCTCATCCTCGCCCCGTGAAGTGCTGCCTCGCACCCGGGTGGGGAGGGAGACTAGGTAGGTAGGTAGGTAGGTAGGTAGGTAGGTAGGTAGGTAGGTAGGTAGGTAGGTAGGTAGGTAGGTAGGTAGGTAGGTAGGTAGGTAGGTAGGTAGGTAGGTAGGTAGGTAGGTAAGATATCATCACCTCAGGGAGGGGGGCGATGATAACTTCCTCAATGGCTCAAGGGGGCGTTTCTTTCAAAAAGGTTAAGAACCACTGCTGTGGATGATCATTAGATGTTACAGTGGGGTCTCTACTTAAGAACTTAATCCGTATTGGAAGGTGGTTCTCAAGTTGAAAAGTTCTTATGTTGAATCTGCATTTCCCATAGGAATGCATTGAAAACCATTTAATCCGTATCTGCTCTTTTCCGTCCATAGAAACTACAGTGGAACCTCTACTTAAGAACTTAATCCGTTTTGGAATGGTGTTCTTAAGTTGAAATGCTCTTAAGTTGAAGCAAAATTTCCCATAGGAATGGACTGAAAACCAATTAATCCGTTCTGGCTGTTTTTTTGTTATGTAGAGGTGCGTTCGTACATTGAAGCATTAGTTCCCATAGGAACTAATGCAAAGCTGGTTAATACGTACTCTACCACTAGGGGGAAAATTTTTTTTAACCTAAAATGACCTAAGGTTAAAAAAAGAGCAGGAAAGGTTTTTTTTCCTGTTCTTATCTTGGATTTCTGTTCTCAAGTAGAAGCAAAATTTAGCAAATGGAGCTGTTCTTAAGTTGGATTGTTCTTAAGTAGAGACGTTCTTAAGTAGAGACCCCACTGTAATCAGTCTGTCCAAAGGACTTCCTCATTTTTGTGTTTGGTTTTAGTATGTAGGGAAGAGAGCACTGGTTCCCACAGTGTTGACCAAAATGTTCTTTGCTTGAATGCCTCAAGCTGGTGTAGCTTCATATTTTGAGTGTTTTTGTCGTAGATGTTAGTTAGTTATATGCGAAACTTCAACACCTTTGTCACCTTTGGCGGTTGTGTTCATGGGGATTTCTAGAGAGGCTGACCACAAATTATTTGTAGACCCAGAGATTAGTTTCGTTTGCTCAGTTCAGAAACAGTTCCTTTATCATAAGTGCCAAGAGAATTGTGAACAAAGCACAATTTTCTTGCAGATAGGTAGCGATAGATGTGATTCTTATACCACTCATGAAAACCACTAGCACTTTCTTAAAAAGTGTATGCCTTTCTGAAAAAAAGCATTGTAAAGCTGCAATACATGCATTTTTCTCAGTACAATGGGCAGGCAAATAAAAATACCCTCGACCACTCCTTTTATCTGGGGTGGTTTTCCTCTTTCACCAAGCACACAGTTTTGGGAGGGATGCACATGGGGCAGTGAGGGATGAAGGGGACGTAAGAGTTTATCTAAACTAGTAGTATACAGAAAAATTCACCAAAACATTTCATGACAGCCAGCTTTCTTCTTACTTTCCCTGATCCAGATTCAAAAGCAACTTGCAATGTAGCCCTATACATATTTACTCTGAAGTAAGTCCCATTATGTCAGTGGGGTACAGTACCCAAGAATGTATAAATTCACAGCAGGGATAAATTTGCTCACAGGGCTTGGGGACTGAATTTGTGCTACCAGCCTGTTCCTTTTGGACCATTTACCCAAAGAAAAATGTACAGATGGATATTTTAATTTTCATGCAGGGGGTTGGGGATCCTTAGGCCCATCTACCCACCCCTGATGTTAAAAGCTTGCTTTTGTAGGCTTTAAGGAGCAGAAATTGCCTAGTTTTGGTTTTTAAAAAAAAGACAGTTTACAAAGCTTTTTTTTCCATGGAGGCTGCAAAAATGGGGGGGGGGGTTGACGTGGCCCCTAGGACACACTTAGCACATTTCTGATTTTTGCTGTTTCTTTGAGTCAGGATGCTAATGTTTTGTTGCAGGATGTAAGTGAATTAGGTTGTTTTTCAAACTAAATTAGGTTGTTTTTGATAAATCAAGTTCAGTGTGCATACAGAATTTTTAGCTGAGGCTTTGTTGTACAACATTGCAAAATGAAATGAATGTCTCAGATTTTTTTTGTTCAGAAGTCAGTCCTTTACTGGTCGCAGGCGAGAAACCCTTTAGAAAAGCCCGATTATTTGTATGGAGCTTTTCAATTTGGTCATGTCTGTGTGGTACTTCTTCTCTTTGTCTCTGCAATCAAAATGTTTCCAGGTTTCTTAACCTTGGCTAGAATATTAATAGTGGGCATCAGACTTACATGTGGCATTTCTTCCTTGCCTCCTCCTTTTTCCTTCCCCAGAATATTACACTCAGATTAATTCCTCTTTTCCTAGCTGTATTTCACATTCTTCCTCCACTGAGTTGAATTACAGTCAAAGTGGTTTTAAATCTGAATAGGAAACCATGATAAGAAGCCAGTTTCATGCTTAGATTTAAATCAAACTATAACTCATATTCATTTATCTTAGTGGAGGAAAAGAAAAAAAAAAACAGAACAAAGGACAACTTACAGACACAGAGATAATTGCTCATTTTGCACTTTCCTCCTTTCTTGTATTGCCTTCAAGGCCAACCTAGTTGTTTCTTCAGGTGCATGATTTGTGGCCTCATTTGTTTTGTTTGGGGTGTTTTGTTTTTGAAAGACTACTAGAAGCAGAAAACCAAAACACAGAAAGAGGAAAGGTTTAATATTGTTCTTTCCCTAGAAGTTATCCTGACAAAGATTGTCCCTCTCCATTGCAGCAATTCACATTAGAATAAAAGCACCCATTGCCAGCAGTAAAACTCTTTTTTTTAAACTATCCACTGTCCTGGGAATGAGGGCACTTTTTATTGTGGTTGTGGTTGGCAAGGAAAAGGTTTCATGTTCTCTGGGCCTCCACCCTTCGTATTTTTTTTTAAATGCCTGAGCATGTAGATAGGGTCTAGTTTGGCCCTCAGCTAGCTTTTACTGCCCATTGCCCTGTAGTATTTTGAAGTCTCCCCCTCCTCTTCGCTGGCCAGTTCCTTCTCCCCATCATTTTAGTTACCGAGAGACGCCTTGTTCTGTGCCTTCTGAGCACGATGAGTCCTTATTGGGCTGTTTTGAGCATTTCTTTCGCCCTTAATATTGTTCCTGTTTGTGGGGGTGTTTGTCTGCAAACCTTTACATTTTGTCAGGACTGTTGATAGCTTTGCTCTGGTACATGGTTGAGGCTGTTTTTGAAACCTAAGATGTGCCACTAACCGCTGAGCTTTCTAAACAGAATACTTACCAATATTTTTTCTGTTCACTAAAGACGTGTGCAATCATTGGTTGTCTTCTTCTTGGCCAATATTAAAGTTGGTGGTTTGTGTGGTTTGTTTATCTATCTATCTATCTATCTATCTATCTATCTATCTATCTATCTATCTATCTATCTATCTATCTATCTATCTATCTATCTATCTATCTATCTATCTATCTATCTATCTATCTATCTATTGCAGTTTTGGAGATACTTTAAAGCAGACTTGTTTGTGAAGGAAACAGAAGACTTATCCGTATGAATAATAGTTTTTATTTGCTTTCTTTCAGGGAAGCAAAGTGCAGACAAGAGTTGGACTGTTAATGCTGCTTTGTACCTGGCTCAGCAACTGCCCCATTGCTGTCACACACTTTCTTCACAATTCCGCCAATATTCCATTCGTATCCTTTTGAAAGTTAGAAAGTAATACTTCAGGATGATAAGAAATGTTCTTCAGGAATGAAATGCATGCATGTAAGCCTAAGCCCCACATTTTACATAAGTGAGTTTTAGAGAGGTAACTGGGTTAGTCTGTTTCAGCTACAGCAGAAACAAAAGAATACAAAAACAAAAATGTAGCAGCATCTGAGACTAACACATGTTTTCTCATGGAGCTTCATGAATAGAGTCTACCTGTCTTTGAGGTAGCAGATTAGATTGTGTCTGTAAAAGCTCATGTTGAAATACCTTTGCTAAAGATGGTATTAAATTTTTGTTTGTTTTTGTATTATTTACATAAGAAAAAATAGTATCATAGTATACTATCTTTATATTAGAATTTCATGTAACAGTTCAAAGTGTACACAGATGTCTAATATATCCTTAATAGATGTATGTTACCTTACTTCTGGAAGGCTTGGTGGAAGTAGGGGTTGATAAACACACTAGGCTAGGATCTACTTATGTACTCTGAATGTTGTTGGAAAGACAGATATTGTAAATTTTCATAAGTGTATTTTATGTACCTGCTTAACTTATGTTTTAGTTTATGACATTTTTCAGACTATAACTTTCATTATAAGACAGCTTCCTAAATTACTGAGCTGTTGAATAAATGTAGTTTCTCCAAGCCTTAAATATGTTTTCAAGCTTTCTTTTTTTAAAAAGAAAAACAACTTTTGTGTACTTAGATTTTTACCACGCATAGTGGAGCTAGCTAACCTTCCAACTGATATGTAAATTTTATATTTGTTTGTATTTATTTAAGCTTCTAATGAACACCAGAATATATGGTTGTGCAAGAATGAGGATTATTCTATTTGTGAAGTCTGACATCCTTATCAAAGGTTTTAGCTAACAGGACAGATAGCAGAAAACCTTGGAGAAGAGGAGCAGTTAGTTCAAGGCTTGTGTGCTCTTTTACTAGGAATCTCCATTTATTACAATGACAACTCACTTGAGAATTGTAAAAAGTGAGTATATTTACTGAAGGCACATGATCTGCTGTTTTAAGGTCACAGTTTCTTAAAGTATCAACCATTCTTGCCTAAAAGATGTGCAGCTGTGTTCACTGGTATTCAAATTGATTGTATTTCATCTTATCTAATATGCAAGGTAAAGGTCAAAATCCTGTCCCATAGTTATGCCAGTGGGAAGGAAGTGGCATAACTTGCAGGAGGTAATTGCCACTAGCTTTTTCATTCTCATTTTAGGTGACTTGGTGCATGACCAAGGAATCAGTGAGTTCTAGTAGCAATTTAAAAACTGCAAGTTACACCATTTCCATTCTGCAGACCTGGGCAAAGTGCGGCCCTCCGGATGTTCCTGAACTGCAAATCCAACATTCTTCACTGTGTGGGCTAGGCCCAACTCTATTCACACTATTGGCTGTGTGGGCTAGGCCCAAATCTCCTCACTATTGGCTGTGTGGGCTAGGAATTATGGGAGTTGCAGTTCAGCAACATCTGGAGGGCCGCATTTTGCCGACCCCTGTGCTAGAAGGAACAGGATTTCAGCCAAAAACTAGAAAGTAGATCGACTTTACATTATGAGCAAGCCAGAAAAAACAGCTGGTATAGACTCAGATACCTTTTACAGGTAACAGATTCTGGAAGATTAAGTGTTCAAAACAATAATTAACAACTGGTATATTATCCTTTCAATTGATGGGTCCTTGTTTCTCTCATACAGCTCATAATAATCATCATCATCATGTGCTGTTAAGACCATTCTGACTTATGGCAACTTGTTTCAGGGTTTTTCAAGTAGAGAATGCTCAGAAGTGGTTTACCATTCCCTTCTGGGGGCATCCTGGGACTGTGTTGCTTGCCCAAAATCACAGAGGCTGGCTTTACTTGCAGGAGGCACAGAGGGGGGTATCAAACTCCCAACCTCTGACTCTGCAGCCAGATGCCTGAGTTATCCAGCCAGGTGAATGGCTCCTATTGAGACTAATGAAAGTCTTCAGACAGCTTGGTTTTTGAAACTGCCATTCAGTCTTCTGCTCATTATTTCTGAACTCCTGAAACATGCTTTTGCTTTATTATTTAACTTTTCTTGATTATTTCATCCTCTGTAGGCCACTAAAATTGTCCTGAGTGCCAAATCTGAAGGCTTCTTCTCTATGATTTACTGCTTTACCTTCTCTGTTGTCTTTGATATAACTGACAGTCTTCAGAATTTTTTGTGGTTTTCAGTAATTATCTTCTCCTCTCCTCACAGGGAGAAATTAAAGCAACTGATAGAAAAGAGGATTGGCAAGGAAAACTTTGTAGAGAAATTGGGGTTCATTAGCAAGCATGAATTCTATTCCCGAGCAGCACAGAAACCTCAGCCAAGCTTCTCTAGCCCAGATCATATGATGTTTGATCATGAATTTACTAAACTGGTAAAAGAGCTGGAAGGTAAGACATGTTATCATGTTTCTCTTAAATTCTCTGTTTTGTATTTTCTCTTTTCAAATCTCAAGAAGTTCTATCCTGATTTGAAATTGAAGTTAACTGACTTGTAATATCAGCCTCAATGTATAAAAAAGTTATATTCCTCACTGCTGTGCATGCTACTGTAATGGAGTCAGGTCATTTTTCTTCAAAAGCTCTCTATTTATTATTCATTTATTACTTTAATTTATATACTGCTCCATTAGTGCGGAAGCACTGTTCAGGGAAGTTTACAAACCGTTAAAACCAAATCCACAAAACAAAACACTAAATTGCAAACAATAACAAAGCATAGCCTATAAACGTAAATAACCCATGGTGCTGAACCAGTTTTCAAACTGAAGCAGAGCAGGAGACAGCTGGGATTGATATGAAAGGCCTCCCTGAAAAGTAGTGTTTTGAGCTGCCTCCTAAATGAGTGCAAGGAGGGGTCCAGGCACAACTGTTGTGGGCTTATTATGCTAGTGGTCTGCATTAAAACCAATTCATAGGGCTGCTTAAAATGTGAGTATCCATTTCATTCTGTGCAGTTAATCTCAGTAGACATTGAGGGCCCAGAAGGGTTAACATTTATAACAAGTTTTGCTGATCCAGTTGCTTGTTGACTGGGAAGGTATGCGAATCCCTTCTTCATTCCAGAATGTAGCCTGCCAGGGCATATTTTTATTTTCTCCTGTTAGTTAGTCAGTACACATAGTAAAAAAGGCTGCTTTGTAAAGCACATAAAAGTAGTAGGCTCTGTACTGAAGTTAAATAATAGAGGCCCTGTGTGCAGGTTTACAATCCTAAAAGAAACATTTTTGATGCTGCATGGAAAGGCATTGGATTGATAACAAGTTAGGCACACAGTGAAGAACAAATAAAAACAGTAGCAGCATGTCTGGTTTGCTTATTTAATTTTGCTGAAGTACTTAGCCATGCAGAGAGGAAACCACCATTTTTCATAGTAAAAAACATAATTCTTTCTTTGTTCACGGGTGATTTTCAAAGTTGAAGCCTAAAGAAGGACATTTCCTCTTCATATCTACAAGGGTTTAAAAGGTAGAAAATGTGACCTATGTGTACCTGAACAAAAATGACTAATTATTTCACAGGTGTTATAACAAAAGCAGTGTATAAATCCAGTGAAGAAGATAAAAAGGAAGAGGAAGTGAAGAAAACATTGGAACAGCATGACAACATAGTGACACATTATAAAAATGTCATTAGAGTACAGGTAAATAATATGCCTGCTTATAAATTAGGCATCTTTGCTCTAGTAGGCTGAGTATGTCTTTAAGGAGACTTGCTTTATGATCAGAACTATACAGTGTGATATGTTAAGTCTGTAGGCAGAGCCTGCCACTTTTCTGAATGTAAAAAAAAAAAGCAGCCATGGGGATGGACTGATTTGGTTTAAACAGTGCCACATAAGGGTTTAACTTTCTGATATTTTTCCACTGAAAAAACCACACCCAGAAACCGAACTATTTGTTTTCAGAAATGCCAGGTTCTGCAATTTGCCTGTTTGGGGAGATAGTTTTTAATTGAGGAAATGGCACAGAGGGAAGGTACAAACACTTCTCCCCCGCGCGAATTTCAATTCAGATCGGGTGTATGTGCTGCTCAGGCTTTTGTATGTTTTTAAAAAGAGGCATGTCTTAATTGTGTCTTTAAATAGCATTATTAATATAGCCTGTAGCTTGGTCATTAACTGGGTAGCCATGAATATCCCACTACGAACTGCCGTTCTGAAGATCTGATCTAGTTTTAGCAAACCCAATAGAGCAGAAAGTAATTCTAGTTCATTTTAATAATTGCATATCATTTATTTATTTATTTATTTTATTTGTTTGTTTATTTATTCCATTTATACCCCACCTATCTAGTTGAACAACCACTCTAGGCGTGGTCATCATAATCATCTTAGAAATGTACAGTGGTGCCTCGCATTACGACATTAATTCGTTCCAGCGAAATCGCTGTAAAACGAAAACGTCGTAATGTGATTTTTAAAAGCACATAGAAACGCATTAAAACCCGATTAATGCGTTCCTAGGGGCTTGAAACTCACCGTCCAGCGAAGACCCTGCATAGCACGGCCATTTTCGCTGCCTGTGCAGCGAGGAATCCATGCCAGAAAAGAGCGGGCACCCATTTTGTTTACCCGGCAGCCATTTTGAAACCACTGATCAGCTGGCCGAAAATCATTGCTTTGCAATGATCGGTTCCCAAAGCAGGGAACCGATCATTGCAAAGCGAAATTCCCCCATAGGGAACATTGTTTTGCAATCACTTTTGCGATTGCAAAAACATTGACGTCTAGTGATTTCATCGTCAAACGGAGTGCCCGTTAAGCGAGGCACCACTGTATAGCTGGAAAGGATCCTATGGAGTCCAGCCCTGTCGAGGTACAGTGGGGAATCGAACTCCCAACCTCTGGCTCCACAGCCACATATCTGAACCGCTGAGCTATCCAGCAATTCATTCATTCATTCATTCATTTATACATGCATGCATGCATGCATGCATGCATGCATACATACATACATACATACATACATACAGTGGTGCCTCGCTTAACGAGCGTCCCGTTTAACGAAGAATCCGCATAGCGATTTGTTTTTTGCAATCGCAAAAGTGATCGCATTGCAATCTTTTTAATGACAAAAAATCGCTTTGCGATGATCAGTTAGCGAAAAGCTTACCGATTTTCGCATAGCGATGTTTTAGAAAACAGCTGATCGGCAGTTCCAAAATGGCCGCCGGAAAAAATGGCCTCCCGCAGTGTTTTCGCGCCCTTTTCTTGCATACTGGGCAGCGAAAATGGCAGCCGCACAGAGGATTTCCGCATAACTGCGGGTTTTGTGCCCATACGAACGCATTAAACATGTTTTAATGCGTTCCTATGGGCTTTTTTGCCCCGCATAGCGACAAATCCACATAGCGACGATTTTTTCGGAACGGATTATCCTCGCTATGCGGGGCACCACTGTACATATCTATGAATAGTTTTTATTTTCCAGAAAAAGACATTTTAAATTATACAAACATAAAAGGGAAAGGCAGGTTAATGGACAATGAAGATCTGTGTCTGTTTTGCTTGAAAATGTTACTTTATTGGAGATATATCATGACATCAGTCTTTACCTGGGCAGTGTAGCTATAAGCAACTGAATTAGTGGACTCAGTCCTTTGTTCAAACAGCAGGTTGCCTGGGAAATTGGCAGTCCTGCTAACTAATTCATCACACAGCATTAACCAGCATTTTCCTTTGCATCTGTGTAAGTAATACAGTTGTGTCCAAAGATGTAAATGCAAAGATTAGTGGACACAGGAGGCAGTTTGTTATATAAATATCATCTTCACAGGCATTAGCAAAATTCTTTATTCTTTACTCATAAACTATCAAGAAACTGTCACCCTCCACTGATAATTTAATAAATTATATGTAAATGTATATAGCTGCTTAATTTTTCTTTTGTAGTATAATAGGATGGACTATATAGTTCTGTATTAAGGAACTAATATAAGTAGATTCTGTTCTAATTCTTCATTAAAGGATCAAGAGCTTGAAGAATTGAAGAAGCAGGTGGAATCTTTGCGAGTTCAGAACGAACAGCTGCAGACCACAGTCACACAACAAGTATCACAGATACAGCAACACAAGGACCAATACAATCTTCTTAAAGTACAACTAGGTAATTATTAGTTGAAGAATCTTTGGTGCTGAATTCATTTTGTTGCAAATCTACAGTTTACAGGTTTTCAAATTTCCCCATGAAGAAAATCGCTTTAAGTGCTCTGGAATCTTGTAAACAGTTCTTAGCCACAAACAGATGACAGTGTTTATGTACTTAATTATTTATAGGTCCTGGATTCACTCCAGGGACTATGTAAAGAGAAGTGGGTGAATTCTGGGTCAATAGTGATTTAGAGCAGTTTCCTTATCAGACCTAATGCATGCAGGATCAAAGAACTGGAATAAGTAAAGGAGCTAGAGTTAACAAAAATACAACAGTTGCTTGGCAGATACAAATAAAAAATCTGGAGTATAGTGGCTGAAGCCATAGGATTAGAAGGATGTCAAATTGAGTTTTCTTATACTGTATGCCCCTTTCTGTAGTTACTGCTCTCAGAGTGGGTTCAAAACAAACCTCCATTTGTTCAGGATAATTACATCCACTCTGGAATCGCAGATCCATAGCAATTGGGAACAGTCCACAGTATATAGGAACATAATTTTATCAGTGATTGCTGCTTTTCCCATCTCAAGCATTTCACAGAATTGCTACTGTTCACAGATTTCAAGGGCATGGTGTGATCCTTCTGCACCCGAGAAACCCATGTTTTCTCTCGGTCTCCTGGCTCCCACTTCTGTTATTTCTAACCAGTTAGCCAGACAGAAATTACTAGGGAAAGTAATTATTCCATTTGATATTTCAAAGATTTTTTTAAAAAAAGACTCATTCTTCATTGCTGTCATCTGTGTGAAAGAACAATGATTCTCATACAAATGATGAGACATATTTTAAGCGTAATTGTGGATCTCACATTTTCAATTATAATTTTGAATTATAATTTACACAATTCATCAATGTGCCATATTTTTTGAAACAAGAGTGAGTATTCAAGAACTCCTACCTGTTTATGGCATAACTCATCTCCTCTGGGAATAGTTTTTTTCTACAAAATTTGTAAGAAATAAATTCATAAAAATATGTATGAACTGCTCATTCATATGTCCTCTTCCTTAAGAGCCAAGGTACTTCACAGGATCGAACTAAAGCCTGCCTAGACCAGCTCCGTATAACCTTAGTTCAGAGAAGTTCTCAAGGGCCCCATTTCTGTGAGAGCAGCACAAAAATTCAGAACCAGAAATACTAGCATAGGTGAACTTAGTACTCTTATTACCAATAATTCAGCCTTCAGAGAGGCATTTCAGCCTTTTAGAATGGTAAGACAAAGGGAAGTTGGGAAACTACTAAATGATGGTGTCATGGGGAAGGGGTTATGACTGTCAGGGAGGCTTTAGAGGGCCAGATTCAGACCCCAGGAAGGCAGGGTTAAGACTCGGCAACAGCTCCTCCCATCCTGCCATTTAAAAATTCGATCATATTGCTCTGGGCAGCTCACCATAAATTGACCACGTGCTGCTCCTACCCTGAACTCTATTAAAGCTGCAACCACACTGGTAAACCATACAGGATTTGCTGCAGAAGTAAAACAAATGCATTTGATTTTTTTAATGGCTCACATGACACAAAGGCCAGTTTGAATCAGCCCAGCCCTTTTTGCTTTCAAAGTAGAGGTATTTTCCTCTGCCTCTGGGGGCTTCTGCCTTTTCCAAGGTGTGACTCAAGCCACAGCAAAGTCAATTTGCTCCAGTTTGGTTTGCCTGTGTAATTATCCTTCTCTGCATGTACCTATCGTGTAGCAATATCCCTGAGGAAGGACAGGTTTGAAATGGATTTTGACTATAAATTATTGCAGAGTTCTGTTCATAACCATACTAACAGATCATTTAAAAATCTATCTAACAGGAAAAGACAATCAGCATCATAGTTCCCATGGTGATACAGCTCAGATGAATGGTGTTCAGCCAGAAGAAATCAGCAAATTGCATGAGGAAATAGAAGAATGGAAGCATAAGCTTGAACAATTGCAGGAACAGCTAAGGGAAAAGGATTCTTTGATTGAAACCTTGGTAAGTAACACTGTCTAGAATAAATGCCAGTAATTAACATATAATCTAAAACTTTGAGTCCATTCTTTTCTAGTGTGGAATTATTTCAAGAAATTGTTTTTTTTAGTGCTCACAAATCAGAATATAGCTTGTTATGTTCTTTGTATCAAAGGGAAAGGGTTCTGCAGTTGTCTACAACTAACCCGTTATTCATTATATTGCACAGTAGCTCGGTAGTACCTTTTGGATGTTCTAAAGTGTAAATATGGAAAGGGAGCCAGCAACACATACTGACCAGGATTGGCAGCAAAAAGTTGCAGGCATTAAGAGTCCATCTGCCCATTTTGTGGATTCCAAAGGCTTCCCTAGGATGAACAGGATCCTTATGGATCCCTGGAACCTGGGGCTGGGGAATAGGAAGCTTTTAATTCCTCTGAGACAGCTACAGCATGGTTGCACCTGATGACATCATCACTGTTGTGCAGTCATTTTGTGCAGCAGGATTCTGGTCATTATAAATGTGAAGATGGAGCCAACATGCACTGTAGCTCCACTCTGAGTTTCCTCGTGTTACTAGGAAGGTCTCAAGAGTTTGTGATCACATGTTGTTCAGCATACTTACAGCCCTCTGCATAAATGGCAGGTCTGATCGGGGGACCAGTTCGAAGGAGTTTGGCTTGCAGTACAGACATATTAGCATATGTATATTTATTCCTAAAATCCCTGTCCAGTAGACTTGAGGTAACTTGCAATGATGAAATTAAATAGTATGATAAAAATAACAGAAACTGCTGGTAAAACCAGCTGATCGTGATAGAAAAAAAATCAATTGAAAGTGTCTTTGGCACTTTTTAAAGCCTTTGGGGAAAAAAACAGAATAGGACAGGCCTAACCTGACATCTATAATATGGTAAAGAAATCACCAAGCATGCAAACTTAGCCTAACATAAACTTTCAAGATTGGAGACACCCAGAAATGGATTGTGATCTCAATGGTTGAGTCCCATGGTTGCCAGATAATATTTAAAAGTATATTTGTTAACAACAAATGCTCAGGTTTCTCCATTCTGGGTGTTCCACCTGACAGACAGACTGATGGACAAACACTAAACTGTGCTTCTCTGGAGGAAGGAAAGAAAGCTTTGTGGTCCAGGATAGGCTGGGTTTCAGCCTAGTTTGCTGTTAGAAGAGGTAGCTGCCCCAGTGGTTGGACATGCCTGACATAGAGGTCAGCTCCATTTCCCAACAGAAAACAAGCAAAATTCAGAGGTTTTTCTACTCTGTTTTGAGAAGTATGAATACTTTATTGCTTCATAGCCAATCAGGCTGTACACATAGACAGAAATTAAACCACTCTTAAAAAAATATTTGGCATCTAATATAGATACATGGAAATAATCAAAAAAGCATAAAATAATAAAATAAGCATTCTCAGAAAAGTTTCGGGTTGTAAGAGTAACTTGAAGAGATTGTGAAGCAGGCAACGAATTCCATATTTCCATTTGAGAAAAGGCTGGGAATAGAATGAGTTTGTAAGTTTATATTAGCTGTTATGGCTTGCATAACAGCAGAAATATGTTAGATCTCTAATAAATTAAATAGAAGTCTTCTTAAAAGTGAAAAAATATGGGAGTGAAACACCAAAGCAACTAGATTCATAATTGTTCAGGAACATGAAAACTTATCAGTTATTATTTTTTAAAAAAAAATTTAGATAGCTGCTGTTGTTTATAGCAGACCTCTTAGTGTACAAGTGTTCTCAAAAACTCTGCATAGAAAATCTAAATTATCTGACCAGGAACAGTTGTATGGGAATTTGCAACAATGACCAGAATCCTGTGGGTATCACACAGTGTACATCGGAAATAATGCCAACAATGTGCACCAGATGAGTGTTTTCTGCTATTCCATGCCTAGATTGCAAAACTGGTTGTGGGTTTATGCGCATGACCAAGTGTACAATGCAGAAACGTGCATGACATTGAGCAATACAATTCTGATTGATGTATTTTGTATCTCCTGTTCAGGGACAGTATGGCAATGGGCTTTGCACAAAGCCTCCCTGGTCACTAGAAATGCTGCAGAAACTTGCCATCTTCAAAGATGGCACAGAGAACTGTCTCATAAATAATGGAACTTACAGTGGCTATAAACCTTCTGGCTGTTTTTTTTTATTTTATTTTTTAAAAGAGAGAAATCTAGGTTTCTCAAGATAGAAATGTTTTGGGAAAAAATACTTATGCTCCTTACAATAAAAAAGTATTTTTGTTAATATCTTCCATTTGCAGAAGCTCTTACCAGTATCTGGAGGAACAACAGAACAGTCTTCACAGACCAATAAACCCAGCGGTCCTGAGACTGATAGTGAATTACATAAGGTAGGAACATCTTGTTGCTTTTGGAAATGTCCTTGCCTGTCTGATTAAGCCTCAGTTTATTAGTCCCTACCTGTCTATTACAACTTTGAGTGCCAAGGCATTCACAGCTTCCTGGTACAGTGGACCCTTGACTTACAGACGGCTTGACTTACAGACTTTTTGAGTTACAGACTTCTCTGGCCGCAAAATGTAGGTTTGACTTGCAGACTGAGATTTGACTTACAGACCAGAAAAAAACCAAAATGGAACAAAAACTGCCTGTTAAGGGATTAATCGGTTTTCAGTGCACTGTAGGTCAATGGAGACTTGACTTACAGACTTTTTGACTTGAGAACCACCTTCCAATACGGATTAAGTTCTCAAGTCAAGACCCCACTGTATTTGATGAGGATGAGAAATAAAATAGGGTGTCATTTTCATATCAATTGGAAAGCCTTCCAGATTCCTGCACAATCTCTTCCAGAGACTCTGTCAGATTATGTTCACAAACAGTACAGACAATTTGATAGATTGATTTCATTTTTTCAACAGGAAGTTGAAGCCTTGAAGACCCAAATCCAATCTCAATCTACAGACATTACTAAACTGCAGACTGAAAAGCAAGAACTACTCCAGAAACTGGTAATATTGTAAGCCCTTCACTTAATGTGAAGCAATAAAATATCTGTATTTCTTTCTTTTCTTTTTTCCCCTTGTTTTCTTTCTTACTTTCTTTTTCTCTTTTTTTAACTACAAACACAGTAATCCCATGTCTCCTTCAACTGTCTGCCATCCTCCATGAATAGCCAGGGCCTGTTCTGATATAACTGTTGGATGGAGTTTGAAATAGTTACTGTTTTGTTTTGTTTTAAACTATAATCAAAAGAAATCTCCCAACCAGCATGGTCGTGCTGGCTTGGGGATTCTGAGCTATGTAGTCGAAACATTTTCTATGTTCTGTCATTGTGGTGCATCACTTATATATTATCCTTCATTCCATCTAGTGTTACCTATATGTCATTGTACAGACTAACCACAGATCCACTGAAAAATATGTCTGGACTGCTGTTAATCTAATTCAGTGTTCTGTATTTTTCAGAATGTAACTCCTATTCCTGTATCAGGAGACAATGGCACGGTTACGGTAGCAAAGACAGCTGACTTGGAAGGCAGGCTCGCAACACTCTTGCGGGAAACTCAAGAGTTAAAGGTTGCTTCTTACTTTTAGTTTAAATGATCTGTTCAGCTTTGCTTTGTTGACAGCCATATTCATCCTTGAAACCCAAGTTAGATTGATTTAGATTATATCAGTGTATTTTTATGTACTTTTAGAAACTCTTTTTCAACTTCTAAGAGAATATGGCAGCTTAGGAAGTAACTAAATAAGCATTTCAAAAAGGATGTCATAAGCTCCTTATCACTTTATATATATAGTCATGGCTAAAAATATTGGCACCCTTGCAATTCTGTCAGAAAATACAACCCTTCTCTCTGAAAATTGTTGCAATTGCAAATGTTTTGGTATGCACATGTTCATTTCTTTGGTTTGTGATGGAACAACACACACACACACACACAAACACACACACACACACACACCAGAAAAGAAAAGTCAAATCTGATACAATCCCACACAGAAACTCAAAATGCACTGGCCAAAATTATTGGCACCCTGTCTAAATTGTAAGAAATAATGGCTTTTCAAGCATGAGATGCTCCTTTAATTTGTATTTATACATACCTATTGCAAGTAAGAGGTGTGGGCTATATAGTAATCACACGTGCAACCAGTTAAGATGGAGAAAAGTTGACTCATCCTTTGTGTTGTGTGTGACACTGAGCATGGAGAAAAGAATGAAGTGTAAAGAGTTGTCTGTGGATTTGAGAGAAAAAATTGTGGAAAAACATCAATAATCTCAAGGCTACAGTCCATCTCCAGAGATCTTAATGTTCCTGTGTCCACTATGTGCAATATCATCAAGAGGGCTGACAGCCTATGGCACTGTAGCTAACCTCCCTAGACGTGGACGGAAGAGCAACATTACTGAAAAATTACAACAAAGGGTTGTTGGAATGGTGGATACAGAACCCAGATTAACTTCCCATCAAATTCAAGCTGATATGCAGACACAAGATGCAACAGTGTCAGCTTGCACTATCCATTGCCATCTGAATGAAAAGGGATGCTATTGGAAGGAAACCCAGGAGGACACCACTGCTGACACAAAGGCATAAAAAAGCAAGACTGGAGTATGCCAAAACGTATGTGACAAAACCACAATCCTTCTGGGAGCATGTACTGTGAACAGATGAGACAAAAGTAGAGGTTTTTTTGTCAAGGACATCACAACACTGTTTACAGGAAAAGAACACAGTCCCTAGAGTCAAACATGGTGGAGGTTCCAAGATGTTTTGGGGTTGCTTTGCTGCTTCTGGCACTGGATGCCTTCACTTTGTGGACGGTATCATAAAATCTGATGATTATCAAAGAATTTGGGGGTGCAACGTAGTGGCCAATGTTAGAAAGCTGCGTCTCCACCAGAGATCATGGGCTTTCCAACAGGACAGTGACCTGAAACCCATTGAAGACCTGTGGAGAGACCTCAAAACAGCAGCTGGGAGAAGGCATTGTTCAAATTTGAAAGCCCTGGAGCAGTTTGCAAAAGGAGAGTGGTCCAGAATTCCAGTCAAGAGGTGTAAGAAACTCATTCATGGTTACAGGAAGTGATTGATTCCAAAGGGGGTGCTACCAAATATTAAGTTAAGGGTGTCAGTAATTTTAGCCAGTGCATTTTTGGGTTTCTGTGTTAGATTGTATCAGATTTGACTTTTCTTCTCTGGTTTTTTTTTGTGTTGTTCCAACGGAAACCAGAGAAATGAACATGTGAGTACCAAAACATTTGCAACTGCAACAATTTTCAGAGTGAAGAGTTGCATTTTCTGATAGAATTGCAATGGTGCCAATATTTTTTGACCATGACTGTATACCAATTGACAGTTTGCTTCCAAATTGTTATAAGCCTTTACTCTTGCAGTTTATGACTGGATTTTGATGGTGCAGTGTGCTTTTTGATTAACCAGGCATATGAGACTGGCATATCAACACAGAGAAGAACAGGCTAACCTCATACTTATGTCAGTGTTCTCTATGCTCCTCAAAATGTAACATGGAAGATTTGATGTTAGATTCCCCAAATGCGCTTAATGTTGCTTGTTATTTAGGAAAAGTTGTTTGATATATTTATTAATGGCATTCTGATGCTTCTGACATGAATAGAGAAAGGTGGAATCTAATTGTCCCTAAGGCAGTACAGGAAAACCTCTCTTTAAATTCTGTTGCTTTACGTAGTCCTGTTTGTGCTGGAATTACAATCGTAAAAGAAATTAAATGACTGAGTTAATATGTCTGGCAGTAAACAATGTGCCATTTCTTGAAGCACTGCTTCTTCATTTGTAGTAATGAGTTATTTGTTTGTTTTTTATTAATTTGGCAGTATGAACTTGCAGCTCTCAGTGAGGAAAAGACATCCCTGAAACAGCAACTGGACTCCTCCAATAGTACTGTAGCTATTTTGCAAAATGAGAAAAGCAAATTGCAGCAGGAAGTAGCAGAATCTAAAAAGGAACAAGATGACCTCCTGGTGCTGCTAGCTGATCAGGATCAGAAAATAGTTGCATTAAAGAATAAGCTGAAAGAACTTGGAGAACCGGTAAGATGCACATTAATTGAAAGCAAGCGTAAGGCATAATGTTGCTCACAGAATTATACCTGGCAATTATTGTTGTTTTGTGCTGTCAAATCACTTCTGACTTATGGTGACCCTATAAATTAATAATTTGGAAAGATTCTGTTACGGGAATAGCCAGCCACAGGCATTGTAAGAGGAGAATTAACGCAGCTCTTATTATTAGGACTATTGTGTGAAAAGTAAATATTAAATATATAAGATTGAAGGCATTCAATCTGCTTAAAGGTGCATATGAGTAAAACTATAGTTCTGATATAAAAACGTGTTTGCTTAAAATATTTCTAACCTGCCTTTCTCCTTAAAAGGACCCAAGGCAGCTTACAACAATTAAAAGCCAGTATTTAAGATCAATAACAATGAGTATACAGTGGTGCCTTGCATGATGACGTTAATTCATTCCGCGAAAATCGCTGTCGAACGAAAACGTCGTCATGCGATATTAAAAAAACCATAGAAACGCATTAAAACCCAATTAATGCGTTCCTATGGGCTTAAAATTCACTGTCCAGCGAAGATCCTCCATAGCGCAGCCATTTTCACTGCCCGTGCAGCGAAGAATCCGTCCCAGAAAACAGCGGGTGGCCATGTTTTTTACCTGGCGGCCATTTTGAAACCGCCGATCAGCTGTGCGAAAATCATCGCTTTGCATGGGAACCGATCATTACAAAGCGAAATTTCCCCATAGGGAACATCGTTTTGCGATCGCAAAAACTTTGTCGTGATGCAATTTCGTCGTGAAACGGAGCGCCCGTCTTGCGGGGCACCACTGTACAATACTAAAAGGATCAGTGAATACAATACCAAAAGACATAAGCAACACTGAAATGCAATGCATTAGGGTACAACAATCCATTTTAAAAAACCCACTCAGCAGCCATTCACTCAGGAAAAGAGAAGAGAAAGGTTTTTACCTGCTTGCAGAAGGACAGTAAAGATGGGGCCAGCCTAGCCTCCTGTGGGAGGGAATTCCAGAACCTGGGAGCAGCAGCAGAGAAGGCCTTCTGTCACGTTCCCACCAAACACAGCTGTGAAGGTGGCAGGACCAAGAGGAAGGCCTGCATTTTGGACCCTCAGAAGTCTCCTGACACTTTCCATAGGCAGCCCCACATGGAGTGAATTACAGTAATCCAGTCAGGATGTGACAAAGGCATGCATCACTGTGGGCAAATCAGACCTGAACAGGAACAGGTGGCACACCAGTTTTAACTGTGCAAATACACTCCTGGCAGCAGCCAAAACCTGGGCATCTGGACTCAGAGATGAATCCAGGAGCAACCCCCAGGCTGCACATGTGGGTTTTTGGGGGAAGTGTCACCACATCCAGCACAGGCTGCAACTTCATTCCCTGATTTGTCTTCTGACTGACCAGGAGCACCTCTGTCTTGTCTGGATTAAAGTTTTATTCACCCTCATCCAGTCCATTACTGACACTGCTCCAAAACCATCTGGTCGGCTCTTTTGGAATTAGAACATGCTGGAAGGAAGGAATTAGCCTTCAAATGAATAATTGCATCCCCTGGAACCTTATGAGGGGGGAAATGGCAGGGTTTTTTTTTTTACAGTAAAACTTTGTTTTTGTATGGGAGGTGTTGCGGGTGCACATGCTGCAGTCTGCTCATCCCTGGAATGGGAAGAATAATCTGACCTGATATAATACAGCTCTATGGCTGTGTTCAGTTGTTAATTGTTTTGGTAAACATATAATCAGTAGAGGGAGTACTCTAGCTCCACTGCTCCATCTCCATTACCCCCACTCCAGACAGTCTCTCACAGTGGTTTGTGTAGATATTAAGTAACGTAGGAGACAAAACAGAGCCCTAATACTGTATGGAGGCAGGAACCATCTTAGAAGGATTGTTTGCCTGTGTGGGGAGAAAAAGAAGGTATGCCGCTTCTAAGAAGGTATCTGCCACCATGAGTTTGCAAGTACTTTAAAAAGAATTCACAGTTTTGAAGATCTCCTCCCCCATTAGTCGATTAAGTAACTACGTGATTAACCTTGCCCTTTCTCGCTTTCTCTTCAAGGTCGAAGATGAGGATGATATTGAAGCTGGTGACCAAGGTGAAGAAGAGGAAGAGGAAGATGGGGAAGAAGATGAAGAAGATTAATTATTGTGTCAAAAGGGGAACCTTGTAATGCATTATAAGAACAAATATTGATGGCCTTGTAAAGCAAAACAACTACTTTAAGAAAACAGAAGGATTCCTAGAACTAGTCCTGAGTTTCTGATGTGATCAAGGAATGCTTTGTAGTTGAAACAGAAATCTGCCATTTAAGTTTTAGATGCACATCCAGACTGGAATTGTTAACACGTTTGAAACAGTTTTAGATGCTGTCAGAAACACTGAGAAAAATAGTGTGATGAACTAAATGTGCTGCCACTTGCATATATGTTTGTCATTACTTAATTTTCCTTTTTGGATCTTTGATGTGATTAAATATGTTATGAATATGGTTGAACATCTGTTCAGTGAAACTCATTGCTTCCTGTATTTAGCATGGAGAGAACTTGTGGGCTCTTTCTTGTTAGCTTAAAAAAAAATAACATTAAAGTGGGCGAGTTTAGTGGGTTATATACCTTTTGGCTTTCTTCTCAGTGGATTTCAGATTGAGAGGAGCTGTACAGTATTGAGTGCCTTGCACCTGAAAAGGCTGCATTCTGTACCTCAGAAGTAAAGGAGAAGCTAGTACAACTTGAAGGGATTGTCATACATAAAAAGCAGGACTTGTTAGCATATTAAAGCAGATTGTTTTAGCAAAAAATCCCATACAAAAGTTTAAGATGCTACCAGATTATCACTTTTAAAACAGTGATAATTGAGGTCACGTGCAAGATTGATAATTTATTGACTTTTACCACCAGTCGATAAGACTTTTTAAAAGGAATAATTAAATACAGTTGCTGCAACAACTAGTTTTGGTAATAAAAAAGATGCTATAAGTATTTAGTATTCATTTGTACTTGATTTACTTGTGATTGTTTTTAATCATGTTTCTTGAATGCTGCTTTTTAAAAAGAGTCTTAAGTTTATTTTTAAAAATACTGACTCGCTAAAGTGCTATCAAATATGACATTTTCCAACAGAAAAACTAGGCAGTTGGTAAAAGTTGTTTGCAGAATTTGGGGAATTTCTGTATATTATGATGAGTGACTCGGCTTGCAAAATAGTTAACAGTAGGTAGGGTTTGAGCTAGTACTATACAAAGATGTATTTAAGATGTTCTATTTTGTACTTAACAGTTTGTCAAGATACAGGTAACATCATAAGCTGAGTTGCAGCTAAATAAATTGGAATGCTACCTCAAATTGTAATTGATCTTTGGAAATACAAGTATTCCATGTCTATTCCATCTATCCTGGCATTTATGTTTTCATGTGCAAGGAAAAAAGAGTTTGGCTGACCATAGTATAGATCTCAGATATGTGTATTGTACTTCCTGAAAACTGATAGTCCACAATGCTCATGCAGTGGATTGACATTTAACACCTTTAGCTCAGAGCCAGATACTATTATTATATTCAGGCAGTATGATTTGGATAAACTCACCAAGTAGAGAAGAGAGCAACCTTGCCCTCTTCTTTTTCCATCACCCTCCTAAAATTGGAGGCAAGAGTACCACTGTCTCTAGGAGCCTTCCGCATGAGTCAAGACCCTGGAAGATCAAGGTCCCAACTTACATGAAGGAATGTCCATAAATAATGGTGTTCTCCCTCTTTAAACCTGTTGCCTCCTAGGTGTTGGTGAGTGGGGGCAATGGAGATGGAGCAGTGGAGCTAGAGTACTCCCTCTACTGATTATATGTTTACCAAAACAATTAGCAACTGAACACAGCCATAGAGCTGTATTATATCAGGTCAGATTATTCTTTCCATTCCAGGGATGAGCAGACTGCAGCATGTGCGCCCGCAACACCTCCCATACAAAAACAAAGTTTTACTGTAAAAACAAAAAACCCTGTCATTTCCCCCCTCATAAGCTTCCAGGGGATGCAATTATTCATTTGAAGGCTAATTCCTTCCTTCCAGCATGTTCTAATTCCAAAAGAGCCGACCAGATGGTTTTGGAGCAGTGATTAAACTACAGTAGCGCAGTCAATACTCTGCTTATGGCCTGTGTTTAATCCCAGTGGATTGAGGTAGTCTGCTCAAGGCTGACTCAGCCTTCATTCCAAGGCTGTTAAATTGAGTACTCAGTTTGCTGGCTACGGGGCGGGGGCATGTGTAGCCTGCATAATCATATTGTAAAACACCCATTTTGTGCTTTAAGTGCTATGGGGCATTAATAATCAGTACACCTTGCTTTTTCAAAAAGTCTGAGAATGAGTGGGTACAGCCTGTCAGTATTTAAAGAGGGATGAACATCTCTTGGGATTTTCCCCCTCCCTCTAAATTTGCCCACCCCTTATCTAGTCAAATGCTGACTATGAGCAATAGCTCTCCTAAATTTCTAGTGAAGACTTTCCCAGTCCTTTTAATTTTTCCCTGAGGTCTTTTCTCTAGACGTGGCAGCAGCTGGAACATAGGATGCCAGGTTTTTTTTAATTAGGTTAGACTATTTTTCTTTCTAGCCTTGTTTTTTGTACTTTAACTGCAACAACTCTCCAAGATAACACGCAGACATCTTACCAGGCAGAATCCCTCTGCCTAAGATTCTTTCAGTGGCAGATGTCAAAGACTCAGGGCGCTGGGCTTCTTTCTACTTGTACTTAAACCTTGGGCCATCGGATTCAGTGTCAGAGATTATCGGAAAGAGTCTTGTTTGGTCAACTTTTCTTCAGCACAGAATAGTTCCTGAAACTCATACCATAGTGTTAATCAGGATTGCAATGGCTTTTAAATTAACTCATAGTCACATATGTAGATACATGTACATAATCATGTGTACATTTGGGTATGAGATTCTAAAATTGTTCCATCTGAATATACTTATATTGGATAGCAGTATTTTAAAAAATACCCATCAGGTTCATATTTCACAGTGCTTTTATGTAGTTTCTGCAAAATCCATATCAACACGTGTAAACACGTATGTGTGTTGTCGATAATCTGTAAGTATGTGGCAGCATGTTAAGGCATTCAGATCAAACATATCTATACCTGGAAGTAACTCCATCTAATATTTGAGATTACATATCCATATAGTTTTTGTGTGTGTGCAGAGAATTTTTGGCTAGCTGAACTGGACCAGTGAAGTAACATTTAAAAACATCTAGCTGAAACAGAGGCCCTCAAATAGTTGGGTACATGAAGCTACTGGGGTACTGCTGTTTTCTTTGAAGAGCACACATACCATTCAGAGCTACTGCTTGTTTGTTCTGCTGAATCCCTGATCATGTGAATTATCCTGAAATATTCACTCAAGAAAGCAAAATCAGTAGGGCATTGCAGAAACAACAGGGACTCTCATAGCACCTTGAAGATGAATAAGTTTTGTCTGGCTGAGCAAGAAGTTTACCTGTATTAACAACTAATTGTATATTTACTGTGTGGGCAATTTTCTCTATTTATATTTTGCCCTGTCTGATCAATCGTACTGAACCTACTGGAACTGTGGACCATACTCTTCCATTATACCTGATTTAAGCAAAGGAATACCCCACACCTTACATCTGTTAATCAGTTTATCTGTGCTTGAATATGACTGAGACCAACCACCATTAAGATATCTGTACTCTTAAGGACTGTCAGCCATACTCAATTACTGAATGTTACACGATATCATGCAGAATGATTGCATTTCTGTTATCTTTCATGCCTTTTTCCAGTACAGGAAGCCCAACTACATATAGGAGAACAGTCTTGGTGTATAGTATGACATTATACTTCAAGCATCCACTCCAGGCTGTATGATGGTACAAGAAGAAGTGGCATCTAGCAAAGACGCTTTTGTCGTAGTCACTAGATAATCACTTCCTGGGAGAAACGCATGGGATCCAACATTCTTAGCATAAGTGATTGATGCAGGAATGCTACTGGGTCTGTGTCAATAGCTGGGTTCCTGATCGTCATGAATGTGAGTTGTGATGTAATGCCAACAAATACCTGGTTTTGCAATGGTGGATACAAGAGTTCTTGGAGTCTTCATAGTCAACACATTTGCCATCCTGCAATTTTATTTGCCATCCTGCAATTTTTGTCATTATATTGAGTCCTTGGCCAGGATGTGAAAAAGCAGAGAGTGTGTATGTCTAAGAAATGCTGAATTATATCCCTTGCAATTACAGTTGTCAACCAATTAAAATGAATCAATCAAATGCGCAAGTGCATAGAGTCAATACTTCAGTGTTGATTCATTTTTAGTTATGGACAGAAGAGCTATAATTCCAGGAGACTAGATGGTTGAGTAGGCAGTTCTAAGTTGAAATGCTACTTCTGCTGTGAACTCAAATAGCTGGATTTAACCAAAGTGTTTTTCTTTGAGATGCAGATTCCCTCTACAATTTGGAATAGCCCTGGCTTGCTTTACAGAGCATTGTAAAGTTTAGGGAGTAGTATTTGAAACATTCAGTCTTATTCAAAGTGAAAAATGCCAAATACTGGAACCTATTATTTAAAACCATTCATTAGAAGGAAAGCACCTTAAAAGTTCCTCTTGACATTTAGTCCAGTCGTGTCAGACTCTAGGGTGCGGTGCTCATCCCCGTCTCATAGCCATAGAGCCAGCGTTTGTCTGAAGACCGTTTCCGTGGTCACATGGCCAACGCGACTAAACATGAAATGCCATTACCTTCCCACTGTGGTGGTACCTACAGTATTTATCTACTCACATTTTTTCATGCTTTCTAACTGCTAGATTGGCAGGAGCTGGGACAAGCGACGGGAGCTCACTCTATTGCGTGGATTCGATCTTACAACTGCTGGTCTTCTGACCCTGCAGCACAGAGGCTTCTGTGGTTTAGCCTGCAGCAGCACCACGTCCCACAAGGAAAGCACAACTTTAATTTATTTTTCCATTCTGTGTAACAGTAACATACCAGAACTAGAAGAGCTTCAGAAGAGAAGTGTAATTTTTAAAGAGTTTCCCTGGTTAAAGAATAAATTGATAAAAACTTACAGGCCTATTTCTACTTTATTCTCCAGTTGTAAATATTTTGGAATCTAATAGCTTGCTTGGGGCAGATCTGCTCGGGCAGGGAATTCTAAAGGTTGGATGTTTTTTTCTCTCTCTCTGACATAATCATCTACAATTCTGGACCACAAAAATGGACCTCTGTTGGTGATCTTAAAATTCAATCAGGTTCATGTTGGCCACAGTCATTCTTCAAATACGCTTGTTACCTAGAGCTTTGGACATCTACCAAATTTGCCTACGCAGCCTGTTTTAGTTCATGTTTCAGCTGAATCCAAACCATACCTCTTGTATATGAACCTTAGGTCAAGCAGGCATTGGTAGACACCATAATCAAGATTTTCCTTTAATGCTGGGACTCTCCTGAGGTCCTCCTTGGAGGTGCCCATTGAATGAGGATAAAGTATAAAGTGATTGTGATGTTATTTTTCAAAGACATTCCTACACTGTGACTATATCCAATAAAGAATGATTAATTGCTTAAGGAAAACATCAGTTTCAGTTTCAGGCTAGAAACTTCAAATTTTGTTGACCACCATTGACATTTTGACAGTTTCAGCTAGGTTTTTACTGCATAAACATTTTAATTCATGACCTTCTACCTACCATTACATGAAATCTGCCGCCTTTTGCCTCAAGGTGGCACTGTTCCTTGCCCTGATGTTTATGGAGCTGATGAAAAGATGTACCGTACTTCCTCTCCAGGCCTGCAATCAATGCTCTTTTAATTGCTTTGATATCTAGTATGGCATGAAGACCTGTGCGAGAAGAACGGAAGTTACAAGGGCACTTTGCTTTCGTTATGCTGCTTTATACTATGTTCGAAGAAAGCAGAGCTTTTATGTGTCCTCCCTCCTGGCTGAGGCTCAAACCCTTCTCTCCAGAAAATGTTGGAAGTTCCAGCCAGGATATGCTCAACATTGCCATGTCAAGGATATTAAAACATTGCTCTTGGCAGGTGACCTGCACTCTAGTTGCCCAAGGAAGAAAGCAGAGGGGAGGAGACTTCTCTCTTGCACTTTATTTTTCCAAAGGTAAAATGCCCCAAATGCTCCCTTGGCAATCTGTTCAGCAAGAGCAGAGCACAAAATGGCCCAAACAGTATTTAACTCCAACCAAAAAGAGAGCGAGAGCGAGCAAAACATAGCATGGTGAGTAATCTGTTTACTGTACAGAGAAAGCTTTCACAGGTGTGAAGTGGCTGAAAAACAGAGCAAGCTGGGCCCACTTCTGAATACGCTAGATGTTTTTCCCCCTAAAAGCACTTTTTTGGCTGAAATTTAGGGCAGCTGAGCAAATATAAAGCAGAAAGGAAATGGAATGTTGTTACAAGACATGCAATTTACTTTACACTTTTAAAAAAATAACCCGAGGATTGCCTGTATTACTTTAAAGAATCAGAGAAAAATAAGTTTGTGGTGCATTGAGGAGTTTTAGCCACGAATCGTCTTTTTTTGTTTTTTTGTTTGTTTGTTCTGTCAGTTGGGAGTGGTTTAAATTTGCTCCTATCAGGATGGCATAATTTTTATCTGCTTTCAGCCCAATATGATGCAAAGGGGTGCTTGTGGGGGTGTCAGTTCCCCTCAACTAAGAACCTGTTGCCTTAGAACGGTTTTTAATGCTTTCCAACATTAACACTGCAACACATTAGTGCTACGTCCTTTCCTTAAAACTGAAGAAGAAAAAAAGCAAAGACATCCACAAAAACACTTGCTCACAATGTTTGCTCTATAGCAGATCAAAAGGGACTTATAAAGTCCCATATTTTGACACAAGCCAGAGAGACTGCTTGGATGCTCACAAGGTCTGAGGGCTCACACAATCAGTTGTCCCAATGGTCTTTGGGGAAGGGTGAGTGTGTCCCCTGACCTTAGCTAGGTATTTCTCCACCAATTACTTGGACATGTACAGAAGGACCCAACAGCACGTTGAGTCTGGATGGCTACAGCAGTTTTACCTTCAGCAACCAACAGGTGCCCAATTTCAAAACTTTGAATCAAAGCAGGTTTTCCCTGCTGTGTAGTTGCACCCTCAGTCTATTGATTCTAATCCTTGCTAATACTGTACTGTGCTCTTTTACCAAAGGCCTGGGAAACATTTTCTTGAAGAAAGTGAAGATAAGCAAACACATAAAGCTGCTATGACAGGATTGTCTGTGGGGAACAAACACTAATGCCAGCTTGATTTCCTGTTCTGATCTTGCTCCCACTCATTTTATCTTATATTGTGTTTTCTCAGTTGAACTAAATAATTGCTTAAAATACACTGCACCATCCAGCAAACTAACAGTTATAGTGCCTTCTCTCTTTCACTCCTCTACCCTATTTCTTATTAGTTTAAAACAATCACAGTCCTAAATAATAATAGATGATGACGACGAGGAGTGTTTTTCCCCCCTGGTTAAGCCTTTTGTGTAGCACCCACATCATCCCACAGAATGTCTCCAATAGAAACTGGAGACCTGGGAGAGTCAGGTTTTTTAAAGCAGTATACAAATTAAATAAACAAAGTGGCACTTCTGATATTTACTAATTTATTAGTTACATTTATATCCCACCTTCCTTCCAATGAGCTCATGATAGTTTATATGGCTCTTCTCCTGCCTACTTTTCCCCACAAGAGATTAGGAAAAGAGCGAGGGACTGTTCCAGGATACTCTGCAAGTTTCATGGGTCAGTACTCAGTAGCAGCTTGAATCTGGAACTCCCTGATCCCACTCTAGCATCTGAACAGCCATACCCAAGCAGCTACTAGAGAAGAAAAAATTAAAATGAAAAAGGGGGGTGTTCAGTGAGAGAAAACTAGGTCTAGTAAGGCAAGTTAGGTATATAGGGAACTCTCAAGTGGCCTTCTCTAGCTTGCTAGGTACTATCTTGAAAGAAAGCCAAGCTGCTCATGACAGAGAATACAGTGTCCTCCCCCTTCCCTCCTACCGGTAAGGAAGTTCACCGAGCACACTGAAAATTCCCAAGTCACGCTTATCTGACAAATCTGGGCAAGATGTCACACAGGACTTAGAAACTTTATTATGGCTTTCCAGTTAAGTGGGGGAAGTAAAACATGTTTTCCAAGACATACGGACTGATTTCACCCTCAGTAGTTAAGTGTTAATAAACATTCTGTGACATCACAACAATTCAGATGGTGAGTAGGGGAGGGAAAGTTTGTGCGTAACAGCCACATATTTGGCTATTCTGTATTATTTGAGCAGTATCTGAGGGTTTAATATCCCTTAACTATTCCACAATAGCTCGTATTATAGCTTCCTTGTGTCTGTTGTAGGAATGGATTATTGACTATTGAGATTTGTTGAAGAACTATGACCAGTTGCCACAACTTCAGAAATGCTTGTTGGGCAATGACAATTTTTTTCCTTTTGTGTCAGTTCATGATTTCTAAAAAAATCTTTCTTTTCTTTGTGGAAATGGAAAGTGATTTATAATAGTGTCAGCATAGTATAAGCAGCAGCTAGTAAACAGCAATGAAAGACTGTCCACTTGGAAGTCAGCTTTATCTTCTGAACAAAACACACAACTAACAATTTAATTTGGTACTGCTTTGTCTTCCTTCTTTGTGATGTACGTATACACTATTGGAATTAAACTGTTATGAGCCCATAGCAAATCTTTGTCTGCTGAGGGTTTTCTCACTGTGCGTTTAACATGAGTTATGCTTTCTAGACAGCAAGTGGAAAAGTGCCTTATATTTATAGTAAGGGGCTGTCTAGTTTCATACATAGGGAAATTGTCAGGTAGTTACACACAGGAAAGCCAAGCAAACAGCTCAGAAATGACTCACACAGGTCAAACATGGAGCAAGCAGGAGCACAGCTGAAAGAGAGATCAAGTTTATCAACAAGAGTCAGGCAGATACAAGTCAAGAATGCAGAAGTGGGCTGCAACACAAGTCAGACATCTCGGTTGTCCCCCACAGTTATTTATGCTGTTTGATGTGAACTGTTCCTGGTTCCAGCTGGAGCTGGATGGCCTTGAAGATGCCAGCTTCTCCTTGTTTGAGCAAACTAACACCTTGACTATATGCTCTCTGAAGCCCAGGGGTAGTTGGTCTGCTGGAGGCACTGAATCTTCCCTAACAGGGCCAGGTTCTGCCTTATGTTCCTCTTCCACTCAAAAACTCCTGCCAGGTGGCTCCTTTAATCTCCCCACTGGTCTGGTTACCTCCTGTTGGAAGGGGTCAGCCTGACCTTCATCCTCCAAAGAAAAGTCAGCCTAATAAAGACACAACCACAAACTGACTGGGTCTTGCTTTGAGGCTCTTCCTCCTGAGGCAGTTGCACTGGGTCCCCAACATGACCATGCCCTGGGAGTACGCTGCCTGGCTGATTGCACTGGTGCATCCTGATTGGCCAGCATGATCAATGGAGGCAGGGAGTGCCAGTCCATGGACCTGGGAGGTGAAGGCTTCACTCCGGTCTGCCAGCTGCAAAGAAAGGAGGGAGTTGAGACTGGGGAGGCTTCTGTTTGTGGAAGTCGTGTTCCCCTCCCCTCCCTACCCTATTTCGGTTAGTTCGGACTAGTTTTTTCATTTGCCAAGGAATTTTTGAGTCAGCCTTGTTATGTTTCTTTAACCTCTTGTCACAACTTTGTTGGTGGTTTGGAGCATTGGGAATGGACACAGATGGTTGGAGGGGGGAGAGGATCAACACTATCATCCCCTTCAATAATGGCAACAAGGGCAGCACGGATGTCTCTCCCAGGTATTCTTCCCATCGCTTTCTTTCCCCGGGTTCCATGAACTCCCAGGTTCCTCAGGCCCTCGCCTCCTCTTCATCTCTTGCACTCACCATTCTGCCCTTTCTGTCCTTTCTTGTTCTGCTTCTCTCTCCTCTTCCCTCAGTTTCCGCCTCCACTCTTGGGTTTCTGCCTCTCCCTGGTACAATGGTTTCAGGGGAATGACAGCTGTCGACCTGTGATCAGCTTCTTCTCTCGGCACCATCAGTCTCTCCTACCCATGGGCCCAGGGGTTTTCTAACTAAATCCATTCCCATCCTGGTGGTAAGTCCCCCCCCCTCTCTTGCTTTCTCTTGCCTCTACTAAAGTTACTTCTCTCTCACTTGTCCTTCCCCCTCTCCTTCCTCCTTTGATTGGTCCCTCTCTTCATCCTCCTTTCCCACCTTTCCCAACTGCTCTTTAAACTCTCCCATTCCCCTCAAACCCTCAATGGCTCTTCCTTCTGGAGCCTCCTTGGGGGACCTGTAGAAATGGTCTCTGGGAGAGCTGTCACTCCTGAGCTTCTTTCTCTCTTTCCCTCCTCCGCTGAAATGAACGGCCCTCTGGCAAGATGTGCCTCCAGCTCGCCTCCTTGCTGACAGGTCTCTGGAACACTACCATTCCACAAGAGGTGCTGTGGGGACGTTGGATTATATTGAGGCCATTTGGGTCTCCTGATAAACTGGATCCAGTCCAATGCTTCGCGTATATAAAATTGCTGCTGTTTTCAATAAAGTTGTGGCCTTTTCATTTCGGTTAAAGTGTATTATGTGTGTTAATTGGGGGATCGTGCCTGCTTGACAACAAGGCATGACATAACTTTAGGCTTGCTTCCTTATTTGGAGTTGTTATGCAGGCACTATCCATTCTTGTGATGTATTAATGGCCATTTCGATTTCCTCCTCTTTTGCCATCACTGTCCTATGGCCTTTTCCAGCAATCCTTCCTTTTTGGTTCATCCCTTCCCTTAAAAAGAATTAAAACATAGGGACACCATCCTAACACAGTTGAGTGCATATGAAACCTAAAGGGTTGCAGATGGATTACCAAAAATAGATAATGTCCAGTCTGGCAAGGATCCAAGGACCTAAGTGTTTTAGGATTTCCTGACCAAACCAGTATCTTGAGAAGTGGTTTTTTAAAAAATTTACATTTTGAATGTGGATCCTAATAAGGCTTGTGCTCCTTTCATGATGAATTAGGAGAAGGGATAGCCATTTTGCCCAATCCGGAAGGGTCCTGACATGATCAAAATTGATAGCAGAGACCATGCCAACATTAAATGATTCTTTCAATGTTTTCAGCTTTAAAAACAATTGATGTCTATATGCTAATAATATGCTATGATTCTTCTGTGGTTCTTTCATGGTTCTTCCATGGCATCTTTGAATCCATTTGAACAATGATCCTCTAAGTCTAAGACAAAGCAGAAGGACAGCTTCTATTCTACTTCCTGCTGCCAACTTCCTCTCCTGAACACAATTGTCTTTACATAGAGGGTGGTGCCACCCTCTATGTTTCTGTATCTGTTCTTGGAAAATGGTGTTTATGTCCTTAGCTCACTCTGACTCCAGCATGGACCACGTTCATATAGCCAAATGGAGCAGTTCCACTAGGGACAATATGACATACTGTTTTTCTGTGTCTCCTCCCCTTCTCAAACCAATCATCACCAACCCAACTGTAATGTTCTTTCCTACCAAACATATAGCATTGTTCAGGGCCAAAAAGGACAGGAAGGCTACTGATGACATCACTCAGCAAATGATGAACCTCGGCAGTGCAGAGGAAAACCACCTGCTAGCAGTTCTGCAAAAGGATGCAGAGCAGACATACTTGTTGTCCTCCTACAGTGTTCCAAGCAAGAAGATGCATAGATGAAGGACAGGCAGGTTGTGATCAAGCCTGCAGGCAGCCAGACCTGTCTGCTATCTACGTAAAAACAGAACATTAAAACTATTCTCAAATAGTAAGTCTAAACAAAAGAAGAAGAGAAAGCCAATAACTGTTGGCATGCATATCAGCTTGATTCCTGAAACACATGATTTTATTAACATGAGCTTTAGTTAACAAAATCATTCTCTTGACATAAGGGGGAAATAAGAGTCAAGTTGATCCCATCACATGCCTCAAAACAGTGCAGGAATCCTTAGGGCACTGGGCACTAGGATTCCATCAACAGGACCCCTGACCGTGGAACACCTGTTCAGCCATCAGCCAAACTGGCACGAACCACTGAATCAGCAGTTCATTCCTATTTCTAGTTACTATAAGTCAGAAGTGAGTAGACAAAACATTATTATTATTAAAAATACTGGGCATAGTATTGTGTGAAATTTCTTGATCTTGTTTCCCAAATCCTAATGACTATGGAGACCACTGAAGTGTGTTTCATCCACAAGTGAGATGTTTCAATTGCCAGATCTCTATATTTTGTTAGTTTTTCCAGTTCTTTGTTTTCAACTCTGGCATCACCTGGAATTGCAATGTAAATGATCCAGACATTTCTTCATTCTGTTGTGTTATGTTCAAGGTATCTATATCATTTTGGATCTGGAAATCCCACAGGATCTTGACTTCATAATTTTCTGACACCTTCTGTACCTGGTGTTCTCATGTGTTTTTGGAGGCTGACAAGCTATATTATTATTCAAAAATTCAAAACACAGTCTTTAACTGGCATTATATAACAAATACAGTACAAGTTTTAACCAAAAATCTAAGTATCAGTTAAATATCAATGTAACATGTATGCTGTTTCCAATATTGCTGGTTTTGGCAGCTCTAAAGGTGTTATTTCAGAAATCTGCAGCCGATTATAACACTTCCTAAAATGCCACAGCATTGTTGTCAATGCCTCAATGACTATGTGACCACTGAAATATGTTTCATCTGCAAGTGAGTTATATATTTTGCCAGGTCTCTGTATTTTGTTAATTTTTCATATTTCGTATCCTCAGCTCTGGCATCCCCTGGAATTGCAGTGCTTGTTCTATTAATGTTATACAGTGGTGCCTCGCAGAGCGATGATAATAGGTGCAGCAAAAATAGCTGCAAAGTGATTTCGTCACTATGGGATATTAAAAAGCCCATAGGAATGCACTGAAACCCCTTCAATGTGTTCCTATGGGCTTCAGACTCAAATTTAAGTGAAAATCTTCCATACGGCGGCCATTTTCGCTGCCCAGTAAGCGAGGAATCCATCCCAGAAAACAGCAGGCGGCCATTTTTTTAACCCAGCAGCCATTTTGGAACCGCCAATCAGCTGTTAAAAAATCATTGCTTTGCGATGATCGGTAAGCGAAACAGGGTACCGATCATCGCAAAGCGATTTTTCCCCATAGGGAACATCACAAAGCGAACGCAAAAGCGATTGCAAAAGCTATTGCAAAAAGTTAATCGCTTTGCGATTTTGTCGTTAAACGGGGCGCCCGTTAAGCGAGACACCACTGTATCTGGTGTATTATGCTCAAAATGTATGTCTGTTTGAATCCAGAAATCTCAAAGGATCTTAACTTGGTCATTTTCTGACACCTTCTCTACCTGCTGTTGCCACAGATTCCTGGATGCTGGCAGATAATACTTTTTACACAATGACCACTGTTAGAGATGGTCTCATTCATCTGCTGCTGCTGCCAGCTCCCTTCTCTCTTCCAATTGCTCTGGAGCTCTCATTCCACTATCCATTCCTGGAAGAAGGAGGAAAGACAAGTCTCCTTGCCAGGCTGGTGAGTGGATAGCCAACCGCGAGCTCTGGAGCAACTGGAAGGGAGAGTGGAGCTGGTAGCGGCAGCAGACATGTGAGTGGCTGGTCTGGCCCCAGGGGGCCAGACCCTCGTTACATCCAGCTGTACGGGGGTGTTTCTATATGAATGCCCTCATCTCAAACCAGTGTATTAATTTTGCTGCTCTATAGTGTCTAGCTATGTAGTCTGTCTGCACAGTCTTTGAACATTTGCAGATGAGGTGTGACAGTTTCATCTTTTTCTTGGCAGAGTTGACATGTGTTGTGTATACTAATTACTTGAATTTTAGCTTTCATGACATTAGTTTGGAATGCTTGTTCTTGTGCAGCAAAAATGAAGCCCTCATTTTCTTTTTTGATGGTCCCCAGTTTCGGCCATGCCCAGATTAATTCATTATCATGTTTTCCATCAATATTTTCACCTATTGTCCATGCAGTGTTTTATTTTTCCAGCTATTTAATTTATCTTGAAATTGTTGTTTCTTCTGTTCAACCTTTGCTTCTATTATTTTCAAGATATTTTCCATTTTCACTGCTCTAAGTAATTTTTCTCTACTTTTATTAATATAGAATATTCTATATTATTCTATTAATATTCGGGCTTCTTTTTTCTTCCTCTATTACCTGTTATATATTTAACAATCCACAACCTCCAGGCTTCTTCTTCTTCTTCTTCTTCTTCTTCTTCTTCTTCTTCTTCTTCTTCTTCTTCTTCATTCCCACTCGACCTTCTACACACCACATTGGCCTTCTGAAAAGCAGGGATATATAAACTTTTGTTGGGAATTACTCAGTAACATGCATATTAGTGTGGCTATGGCTTTTCCTAAGGTCCCTGCTACCTTCAACATTATTAAAGTAGCATTTTAGTTCATGTAGATCCTGGGAAATATAGGCAAACTGATATTGTCGTGTCACAGCACACCCCTGTTTAGCATTACTATCTTCTACCACAACAAGGAACAAGAGGGACAATTATCTAATCAAAACAGCTATCAAGCAACTCTTCATGTAGTGTTGTACTCTGTGACTCAGGCTCAGATCATACACTTGGCACACATTTTGAAGGCATGTACCTTGTCATGACATGTGATTTTTATTTTTCGCAATGATGATTTGTATGCTTTCTTTTGTGATTGGTTTTTGCATTAACTTTTTTCTAATTTTAAATTTTTCTTAAACTACGACATAAACATAAAATACATAAGCCAAAATACAAATCGATTGTGTTCCCCACCACCATAGTCAATACATCTTGCAGTAATCCTCTTCTTCCTCTGTTTTTATTCTTCTTCCTTTATTGTCTTCTTCTCCAGAACTGCATTGATTCTTGATTTGGAGCTTTCCCTTTTCCTCTTGTTAGCACATATTCAAGAAATCTGCCCCATATATCATAGAAATTATTCTTTTTCATCTCTCATTTCTTAACCTTTAAGTTACAAGTTAACTTATCATTTATAGCAGTGTTCCATATTTCATTATACCATTCTTCCATTTGAAATTCAAACTTTGATTTCCAATTCCTAGCTATTATTAATCTTGTCGTTTAGTCGTTTAGTCGTGTCCGACTCTACGTGACCCCATGGATCAGAGCACGCCAGGCCCTCCTATCTTCCACTGCCTCCCGGAGTTGTGTCAAATTCATTTTGGTAGCTTCAATGACATTGCCCATTAATCTAGCTGCTGTTAATAAATTTGTAATCAACTCTCTAGTCATCTTATCATATTCCACATTCTCAAATATTGATTACAGAGCTATTAAATTCTATATCTTTTCACATATGTCATTTAGTTCTTTAAAGATTAGTTTCCAAAATATTTATACTTTTTCACATTCTCACCACATATGAAAGTATGTACCAATTCCCTTCTCACATTTCCAACAGACATTCAGATAACTGGTGTTAATTTTATTTTGCATTAATTTAATGAACTAAATTTCATATAATGTGCACATCTGATTGCTGAGGCACACATCTTTAATGTAGCCTGTTGTGGGAGGGAAAATGGGTTAATCACAGGAGCCACACATTTTCCTTAACGTCCAGTTTGAGCGCAGAAAAGAGGAGCAAATCCCCACCCACGTGGAATAAGATATGTGACAACTCTCGAATTTCCTATACTGAATTGTGACAACTTATGTTGGACACAATTGATGTGTGCATAGGTAAGGTAAAGGTTCCCCTTGACAATTTTTGCCCAGTCATGTTCGACTCTAGGGCGCGGTGCTCATCCCCGTTTCCAAGCCACAGAGCCAGCGTTTTGTCTGAAGACAATCTTCCATGGTCACGTGGCCAGTGCGACTTAGACACGGAACGCTGTTACCTTCCCACCAAGGTGGTCCCTATTGATCTACTCGCATTTGCATGCTTTCGAACCGCTAGGTTGGCGGGAGCTGGGACAAGCGACAGGCGCTCACTCCGTCACGTGGATTCGATCTTACAGCTGAAGATCTAAAGACCTTACAGCACAGAGGCTTCTGCGGTTTAACCCGCAGCACCACCACGTCCCTGTGTGTGCATAGGAGAATAATATCTCACTTCTCAGCATTGGTGTTTAATCACGCTGGCACTCTCACTGTTATCTGTGGGTGTTTGCCAGCACTTACTGTCTTAAGATTTCAGGGAAGGGTTCACCTCTGTGTGACTGCCATGTTAATTTCCTGGTGTCAAAAAAGCATGTTTACTGAGTCGGAGAGGTAAACCACACCTGTGATTTTAGCCATAGAGAGAATGTTTTGACAGTATTCAATTGGAGCAACCTGTTTCTTTTCTAGTTGTTACTGCTTTATTTTTATTTAAAAATTAAAAGTTCTGTGTCACCTTGGATACTCCTTGGGTGTCTGAGTGCAGCCAAGTTCTCCTTGGCTTCTTTCCTTCCTGTGAACTCTTTGTTTACTTTAGTTGGTCCTTGCAGGAAGTCAGAGCTAAAATAGGTGCAGTCATTGGGAGTGTAATTGCCATGTGGAAAGCCCGCATTCCTGTCTCTCTCCAGGGTGGGGATAATTGTGTCTCCCCTTTGGGGCACTGATGTGCTTCTGCCAGCCAGGCAGGCGACTGAAAGAGAGAGCAACTGGTCCCTCTCGCAAAGTCTGCTTTCTTGGCAGAGAACTCTCCTGCCCAGAGGACTTCCCCAGTAGCCATGCTGAAGCAAATCCTCAAAGACATGTATGTGGACCCAGAACTCCTGGCAGAGCTCAGCGAGGAGCAGAAGCAGATTTTGTTCTTCAAGATGAGGCAGGAGCAGATCAGAAAGTGGAAGGAAAGAGAAGCAGTGGCAACTCTATCAAAACTGGCACCGGGGAAAGGTCAGTGTGTGAGAGGATTTGGCAGAACCCAGGAGGGAATCCACGATTATTTGGCCTTGGTGGTGTCTATGATGATGTTAGTGCTGTACCCAATAATTTGGAGAAACCATATCTCTGTTGGTGCCGGAGATGGGTGCACTAATTTTGGTTATGTTTATTGAGTTGTTGTTGTTTTCTTTTGTTGTTGGTGTTTGTATATTGTTGCCTTGTTACTGCCTCTTTTTATAAGATAGTGCTGTACCCATTCAAATACATTACCAGGTCAATTTGCTGTACAATAGGATACAATGTAATGCAATTTTTGGGTGTAAAAAGTACTTTCCTTGTGACTTAAATAATACTTTGCTTTTATATAGTGCTTTAGAATACTAATACAAACAACTGCTTAGTTAGATTAGCCAAAATTATTCCTCTGCTCCTTCAACACAAAGAGAGAGAAGGAGAAAGGTTGTCTGATTTGTAATACGTTTATTAAAGGTGAGATTTAAGGTGATGATTTTCCATTTCACATGGTTATGTCTCCAGACTATTAGTTAAATCAAGTACACAGGCAGCCAATTGTTCAGCAACAATTGTTGAAGTCAGGTTGATCCACTCCAGTAGCTTTTATACACAGGCAGAAATTTCTCTGCTCCACTACAGATGAATGGTTTCCTCATAAACATTACTTAACACTGTGTATGTCTTCCTTCCTGCCTTGGAGAAGGAAGTCTGGAAAAAGAATGAGAGTTTTGAAGGCACCAAGCACCTGTGGTATGAGAAAGCAACAACAAGTCCATTTACGTTCCTCCATAAGAGGAAGAGTGCATGAACTTGCATGCATTTCCTTTTCTGTAAATTACTCCTATAGAACTCTCTGGACCATTATAGTTCCAGTTTTCTTTTTTATTATTTTTACAGTATTTTTAAAATGAAAAAAGTTACAGAAAAGAAAAAAACCAAAAAAGCAAACATAACTAAATGATACCTTAATAACACAAAAATACATAAACAAAGTACATAATGTGCCCCCGGCCCATCAAGACCACATATAACCATTTTTCCTGCATCTACGAAGCCCTATTCACCTTCCAAAGCTACACTGATTCTTGCAAAGATACACAACCCTTTCATTTTATTAACAGAAAGTCGATCAAATCTCTCCAAATATCAATAAAATATTCTTATTTATCTCACCTTTCTTTGATTTAAAATTACACACTAATTTATCATTAATATTTACATTCTAAACTTCTTTATACCATTCACCCAATTGAAAATCATGCTTCACTTACCAAAACCTTGTTTTCATTAATCTTGCTGCTGTTAAAAAAAATTGAAATGAAACCTTTCATTGCCAAAGTCCATTGCTTCTTATCAAATATTGATAAGAGAGCCATCTTAGGGGTTTGCCTCTATATTTAACTTAATTATTTCATTCATTTCCTTGAAGACTGACCTCCAGACTTTTAATATATTCTCACATTCCCACCACATATAGAAATAACTGCCTACTTCCTTACATCCTCTCTAACATCAGTTAGAATATTTAGTATCTATATGATTTAATTTCACTGGAGTTAAATACCATCTCCAGACTAATTTATAAAAAATTTCCTTTATCCTTATGCATATGCACATTAATATTCTTTTATCCCATATAGTCTTCCACAGCTTGGAACTTATTTCTTTTCCCAAATCATATTTCTATATTGCTTTAAGAACATCTTGCTAGCCTTCTGCTTCTATTAAAATCTTATAAACTTCACTTGTTGTCCCTTTCACTATCTTATTTTCATTGACTTCAGTAAGGCATTTGATAAGGTACACCACAACCTACTTCTGCATAAGATAGAACAATGTGGGATAGACAGCACAACTACCAGAGGGATTTGCAGCTGGCTGACCAACCGCACCCAAAGTGTGGTCCTCAATGAAACCACATCTACTGGGAGAGAAGTGTGCAGTGGGGGCCTTCAAGGTTCTTTCTTGGGCCCAGTGCTCTTCAACATCTTCATAAATGACCTGGATGAGGGGATTGAAGGAGCACTCATCAAATTTGCTGATGACACAAAGCTGGAAATAATTGCTAATACTTTGGAAGATAGACTCAACATTCAGAAGGATCTAGATAGACTCAAACATTGGGCCCTATCCAATAAGATGCAGTTCAGTGGTGAGAAAAGCAAGGTCCTGCACTTAAGCAGGAGAAACCAGATGCACAGGTACAGGATAGGTGGTACCTGGCTCAACAGTAGTACCTGTGAGAGGGATTTAGATGTCCTGGTGGACCACCATCTAAGGGTGAGTCAGCAGTGTGCTGTAGCTGCTAAGAAAGCCAACACAGTCCTAAGCTGCATCAACAGGGGGAATAGCATCAAGATCACGGGAAGTAATAGTACCACTCTATACCGTACTGTTGAGGCCGCACTTGGAGTGCTGTGTCCAGTTCTGGTCACCGCAATACAAAAAAGACTCTGAGGCCCTGGAAGGGGTGCAGAGAAGAACAACAAAGATGATAAGGGGACTGGAGGCTAAATCCTATTAAGAATGACTAAAAGAACTAGGTATGTTTAGCTTAATGAAGAGAAGACTGAGGGGAGACATGATAGCAGCCTTCCAAAATCTGAAAAGCTGCCACAGGGAAGAGGGCATTGATTTATTCTTAACTGCACCCGAGGGTAGGATAAGAATCAATAGATGGAAACTCATCAGAGGGAGATCCAACCTGGAAATAAGGAGGAATTTCCTGACAGTCAGAACCATTAAGCAGTGGAACAGCCTGCCTCCCAATATTGTGGCTGTCCCATTGCTGGAGGCTTTCAAGAAAAAGTTGGACAGCCATCTGTCCAGGATGGTATGAGGTCCAAGATGGTATGAGGTCTCCTGCCTTGGACAGGGGGTTAGACTAGAAGACCTTCAAGGTCCCTTCCAATCCTACAATGATTCTATGATTCTATGACTTTTTCCTTCTGTAACACCGAATCTTCAAATCTTTTAAGATCCTTATAAATACAATTTCTTTTTATACAGTCTTTAGTCTATTTCTCTAACTGAATAAAATTAAACCAATATATTGTTTCCAATCCTAGTACTGTACTGCTATTATTTGCTCATTATCATCCACCTTTCCCAACCAACCTTTTAATTTAATAACTTGGTTCTTCATAAACAAATTTTGACTGTATCATGATACAGGAATCCTGGCTCTGCAGCTCCTGTTACATAAATGGGTGCAATCCTTCTGCTTACCTGTGGAGAAACTCAAAGGAAGCCCCCCAAGGGGGACTACAGTACATTGTTTTATGTCATGTAAGGAAAATAATCTTTTCTTCCTCCCATGTCCTACAAAGCTAGCTATGGCAATACATTCTACAAATTTTATTTCAAATTTCCTGGAAATTTCTCCAACTCTACAACTGGATATACTGGAGACACTAATGAAATAAATATTTTTTCTATACAGTATCCAAATTAGTAACATTTTAAGAAAAAGAGTTTTCAGTTTTTTAAATAATACCCTTATTTTTTTAAAAAAAATTCTCAGGTGTTAAACCAATTTCCTGTGATTCCAAGTTTAGCATATTAAATTATTAACCTGAGATATAGTTTTAAATACATGTTTTATTTATTTATTTATTTATTTATTTATTTATTTATTTATTTATTCATTCATTCATTCATTCATTCATTCATTCATTCATTCATTCATTCATTCATTCATTCGACTTCTGTACTGCCCATCTGGCTACAAGGCCACTCTGGGTGGTTTACACTAGAAAAATAAGACACGAAATAAAGACATTATCAAATCACAACCATCACTGGGTGGATATAAACTCAAAATTAAGCAAAACCAAATACAAATCAAAAATTGAAATCAAAAATAAAACATACAATGTAAAGAAAGAAAAAAACATAAATAGTTAAGAGATAAGAGGGCGGAACAGAGATAAACACTGGAAAGTAGATGTCAATTCCAGAGAAGCCTGCCTAAAGAGCCAAGTCTTCCAAGATCGTTTAAAAATCACGAATGAAGGGGCCAGATGGATTTCAAGTTGGAGATCATTCCAGAGGTGAGGGGCTACCACTGAGAAGGCGTGGTAGTTTGGCCTCTCTTGGGGTCAGTGGTCTCAAGCTCCCCACCTGAGAGTATTGAATAGGTCAGGCAGATCTCATCAGGAGGAGGCATTCTGTCAGGTATATAATCTGTTAGGAAGACCTTACCTTCCTGTTTTTGAGATTTATACCGTATCTTTTCATTAATCCTTACTTTCCTCTCTCCATTACTGAATGTATTAATCATATTTTGACAGTCTTTCAGCTCTCCTTCTGTTATCCTTACTGTTAACATCATAAATAAAAATTAATCTTAGGTAAAATCTTCATTTTAAACACTGCTATTTTACCAAACCAAGAAACCCCCATCTTCCTAAAATCATCTAACTTACTTTTATTCTCTTGCTTCAATTTATCAAAATTTTCTTTTTAAAAATATTTTAAATTCAAATATTTAATAGACTTTTATATATTAACATCTGATTTTTCCCAACGACGTCTTTTTCCTCTTTATAATAAATAACGACATCTCTGATTTATGCAAATTTATCTGTAACCCCATTATCTCTCCACATTCTTTCAAATGTAATTTAACCCAATTGATAACCATAAATGGGTTCTCTATTGTTAATAAAGAATCATCAGCAAATAAACTAATCTTAACTTAAAACCTATACCACAAATTAATTTATCATCTCTAATAATGTTCAGTAACAATTCTATAACTAAGTTCTGTTCTTTGTGAAACAAAATTAGAGAAAAAGATGGATTTATGTAGAATGAAGAAAAGATGAAAGAAGGAAAACACTGGAAGAAATCTAGGGCCATGATCATTATCTCCCTTCATGAGCTTGCCTGGGCGTTAAGCTCATCAGGGGAGGCCTTTCTCTCAGTCCCACCATCTTCACAGATGTGCTTGGTTGTGATCACAGGAGAGGGCCTTCTACGTCACTGTTGGGTTTTTTAACCAATATTTAATACGAACTTTAGTGCTGTTAGTATGGAGAAGAATCCATGGACTTGGCATTAAATTAGGGTGGTCAATTTCAGTGGGCCTGCAGGCCAGTTTTCACACATACACACACAAACCACAAAATTAATTGTCAGTTAGAAGCAACAAGAACAAAAAACATTAAACCAAGCAGTTTCCTTTTTCTGGATTTTCTATTAAAATTTGTTGGCAAACCATGGAAACTCATTTTAAAAAAAGATGATGTCAGCCTTTGCATGAAGTCATTTGTTTGTGTTTCAGAAATTGGAAAGCTACTCTATAGAAGAAAGCCTGCTTTAATTCATTACCATTGCAGTTTTTAACCTTCAAATAAAAGACCATCTTAAAAAGAAAGAAAATGGCAAAATTTTGTTAAAGTTACTTCAGAATGCCCATAAAATCTTTTTCTTACCCCAAAATAATGTGGGGGGGAGGAACAACAACCTGTAAATGTTACACATCACACATAAAAAAGTAAATATTCGCCAGTTACATTCTTCTGCATATTTTGCCTGGCTGTAGTGCTTGCAATATGTTATAGACCAGAGGTCCCCAACCGACGGTCCACGGCCTGGTGCTGGTCTGTGGCCTGAGCCGGACTGGGCCACAGAGACAGACCTCCCCCCCACCCCTGCACACACTCCCCCTGCGTACAGCCTGTTTGCACCTGTGCATGCATGCATGCACCCTTGTGAGAGCTCTCCACCCCTTCACACATGTGCACGGGTGCCCCCTGAGCACCACACCGCCCTTTGCACATGCACATGAACATGTGCCCCACACGAGTGTTGCACCACCCTTTGCATATGCACATGAGTGTGTGCATGCCTGCACGAGCACCCCCGCTCCTTCATGCATGCGCGCAAGCACAGGGAGGTGCCCCGCCTTCCCCAGCCAGTCCGTGGGGCTAACAAGGTTGGGGACTGCTGTTATAGGCAATCTGTGCTATTTATTTTATTCACTGACTGGGATTAAAATAATGGATAACTAGAACAGTGCACCCAGTGAAGTTCTGTACTTTTACTGCTTCCTTGAATGGATCCAAGGAGACTGGGAGAAGTGGATTGTACTATTATTTATTTATTTATTTATTTATTTATTTTTTTATTTATTTATTTATTTATTTATTTATTTATTTGATTGATTGATTGATTGATTGATTGATTGATTGATTGATTGATTGATTGATTGATTGATTGATTGATTGACTGATTGATTTAAAATATTGTTATCCCACCTTTCTTCTTAAAAAGGACCCAAGGCAGCTTGCATCATTAAAAGAACATTTAAAGCTAACAACAGTGAGTATACTGATCAAACAAATACCACATTAAAAGACAGTAAACAGAAGCAATGCCAAAAGCACATTTAAAGCAGTAAGACACAACAATCTATTTAAAAGCCCAACTAAGGCAGCCAGTCAATGAAGGAAAGTTTGCCTGAAGATCAAGGTCCTCATCTGCTTGTGGAAGGACAGTAATGATGTGGCCAGGCTGGCCTTCTGTAGGAGGGACTTCCAGAATCTGGGAGCAGCAACAGAGAAGGTCCTCTCCTGTGTCCCCACCAAAGACACCTGTGAAAGCTATGACATGCAGCTGTACTACACAAAGGGGATGAAGGGTCAAAATCACAGTGGAGGTGGCTATCTCTTGGGCCAACATAATAGAATCATTAATTATATGGATGGGCAATTTTCAGCCCTGGGTCATGGCAACACTTCATGAATTTGGGTGGTGATGGTTGAGGTAATAAAGCCACCAGGGACTGGATATGATGATAATTACGGGGATGTCATCATGCAGGCATGGTGAACAACTGTCTAAATGCTCCAGTACTGTTCAGTTTCATATTATGCCTACAAACCAGGCCTTGCTAGTTTCCTTTACTGTATAACACATAATTTGGTTACAATAGTAGGAATATGTCAAATTTATAACTAGCATTTAAATAGTAATTGAATAATCAGGTTATGAGCTGTAAATGGAGTACACGTCACTGAGATGTAGCGCTGTTGTGCTCTGCTTTACAACATTGTGAAAGACTGTTGCTTTGTACCAGTCAAAATTGCTTGGTATTTTGAAGGCAATTTGGTCTGTTTTACTGTTATGTACTATCAAGTCACATCTGGGTTTTCAAGATATGTGATATACTATATTTAAGAAGTAGTTTAACCAAGGCCACCTCTCTGTGGTTTCCATGGCTCAGAGGGGATTTGAACCCAGGTCTCCCAAGTCCTAGTCCATCACGCCACCCACTACACCACACCAGCTGTCACTGTGTTTGTTAATAATTCCTAATTAAGCAGGAAACTGCCTTGAGCTATTCAGTTGTTTAGAGCTACTCCAGATTTGGAGAGGCTCTGGACAAAGCGTTCTCTACCAGACGCCTCTCCTCTACCAAGTCTTAGTCCCTGGCTATGGTGGACACACTATGAACAGCTAAGCCTAGTCACCCTTTAGATTTCCGACAATGCTGAATGAGAGTGTGTTGGGAATACTATAGGAAATAACAGGGAAGGTTAGCAAAATGTGATTTAGAATTAAAAATAAATACAGGCAGATTTTCTTGAGAAATCTCAAATTCTGCTAACAATATCTAGAAATCTGCATTTTTTTTCCTTTATGAAAATCTCACAGTCTCACACCCACCCTAGGAATGTTTTTCTGCCACCCTAATGGAGCACATCTTCCAGTTTCAGAATCAATGGCCTACACTTTCCACAAGTACATTACCAGTTGTTGTGCTGAATAGGGGTAGGGCTAATACGATGAGCTGGCCTACCTCTTCCACAGTCCCTTACTGGTGGCCATTTTGGGTGAAGCTGATGGGAACTGTAAGCCAAAAACACCTGGAAGGGCAAAACCTGTTCTAACCTATGTCATCTCCTTCACGAGTGCATCTCTGCTGACAGAGATAGGAGATAAGAGTGGGGACAGCTGGCTTACTTTTACCATTTGGGCATTACTCCTGTTGTTGAGCGTTCTTTGATCTCCTCAAGACTTTGAATATGTCACCCTCCATTAATAACAATAACAATATGCCATCAAGTTGACTCCAACTTGTGGTGACCTTTTCTGAGGTTTTCTAGAAACAGAATACTCAGAAGTAGTTTACCACTATTCCCTTCTTCTGGGGGCATGCTGGGGCCATGTACTGTAGCTTGCCCAAGACCACACAGACTGCCTCTTCTTGTGGGAAGTACGGTGAGGAACTGAACTCTCAGTCATTGCTTCCACTACGAGATACACAGTCCACTGAGCTAACCACCCTCCATTGCCTGGTTTAATTTCTTTTGCAGCCCATGGAAAATCTGTGCAGTGGAAGCTTGGAGCAGATGGTGACGTCTGGGTGTGGGTCATGGGTGAGCACCCACTTGATAAGCCGTACAACCTGCTCTGTAGTGAAATTCTTGCTGAAAGAGTGAGGCAGCAGTCACTTTTGGAAGCAGAGGCAATAAGGTTAGTATGGTTCTCCATAAACTTTTGAAACAATAACAACAACAACAAGACTGGTTCTTCCAGTCTAGCTAGGGGTCTCCCCCCCACCCCCGAGCCAAAAGGAGTTTCTTTTCGGAAAAAGGTAAAAACTTAGGAACTTGTAGGTGAACATTCAGGTGAAAGGTAATACAAAGTAGTACAAACCCTTTTAGAATTCATAAACTACCCTAATAGGTTGCTATGAACTACAACTCTCAAGGAACTACCTTTGCTTAACCAAAGGATCCAAGTAAGAATAGCAAGGCATCGTTTTACAAATAAACGATGCCTTGCTATTCTTATTTGGATCCTTTGGTTAAGCAAAGGTAGTTCCTTGAGAGGAAGTACAGTATTATTCTGTGTATGGCTTTTGGTTTCAAGGCAACAGTGAGGGGAAGTTACTTTTAAGCCTAAAACTCCCAGAATGCCCTCCATGGCCAGTGGATTTTAGTAGTTGTAGTGCAAAAATGTAACTATCCCCGAAAATCTACCATGAATTCATGAAAAGTAAATCTTTTTTTTTACACATCCCATGCAAGTGCATGCATATACAGTAAGTGTTTACAGTCCTGTTTTGCATGATCATCAATTCTTTTGCTATGTAAGATCTATCATGGAGGTTGCCTGTTCTTCATTTTGGCTTAATTTTTTTAAAAAAAAACTGAAATGCAAGCGCAGCTAGGCTACCAGGATGATTCTCAAGTAGGATGTGTACAACCATTTTCCATGTGCCAAATTCCTGGCATACATCTCCCTACCTCAGGCTACTACCAGCCCTTCCCAGAAATGTACACTGAGAAGAGATAAACAGAAATACAAATACTTTACTCTGTTTTGAAGTAGTAGAGTCCTCATGCTATGAAACCAGAATGGTACTACTTAAGTATACACAGAGATTTCCAGTAATACACACCGTCTCCCTCCCTCTCATTCTGTGGATCAGAGCTGGGGTTGGGGTTGGAGTACAACTCCCAGAGGCAACACACACACACACACACACACACACACAACACACACACACACACACACACACACACACACACACACACACACACACACACACACACACACACACACACCAGAAATCCAGGGAGCAGCAGTTTAAAAAGCATCCTGTTGAAAACTATAAGATACAGAAACAGAAGTGTTGATACACATTTACATATTTATAGGAGACCATGCCCTTGTCAAAACTTCATCTTCCTCATTCTTAAAATATCTCTTCTTGAAGCTCAGTAAAAATTTGGCCAATGAAAAAATGCATAATTTGAAAAGCTTTTCCCTCCCCCGTCAACTGTCTTCTTTCTTTCCCTCATAGAAGTCGTCCAGCAGAAAAAATTACTGAGCCTCCTGCAACCTTGTCTTCACATTCTCCATCCAACACCCAACGTGGGTCAGAAACACACAGAGAAAGGAAATCCTCTGGAATAGGAGATGAACAGGTGGGAGTGAGAAAAGCTCCAGCTCCTGTCAAAAACTCTGTTTGGGTTAATATTCACGTTTTACTATTCAGCTTACAAGCGAACACTCAGCTGACATTAAGAGAGCTCCTTTGTGAATTGGTTGGTGTTTTCAGGAAACATAAGTAGAGGTCAGACTGTATGCTATCAGATCTCTTCGCATTTCAGAGCTTGGGAGAGTTTCTTTTGTCGACTAAAACTCCCAGAATCCCTAGCTGGGAAATTGGGGGAGTTGTGTAGTACACAAACCAATTTCCAAACTTTGCATTTTTAGAGACTGAAAATCTGTCATGGCAAATGGTTATCCAGGCTGTAGTGCTCCAGGAGAATTAACATTTTAAGTGCAGATATGGAAAATGGTACTTTCCAGAAGTTACCATTAACAGTAGGTATTCGAAGAGCAAAACAATGCCCTTTTTTCACTCCTTTGGATAAGCCCTCCATTTGTGTTAATATTTAATGCAAAGGAATGTTTGTTAAGGAGGCTGGTCACAAGATCACCTGGGCTCACATCACTCTGACAGAAGTACTTCCCTCAGAACTTGGAGGTCAGCCTATGTTTGAAATAAGCCTTGAACCGAGTGTATCTCAAGTACACGATGGGTACAAACTGATGTGCACTCATTTGCTTGAATTCTGTTCTTGCTTATGCTTTTTGGTTACAGTCCACAAATTCTCATGCGTTCATCAGTGTGCTGGTCTTTAAAGTGTCAGAGGACTCTTCCTGGGTTTTGCTACTATGGACTAAACCAGCTACTCTGTGGAAATTCAAACATGAGTGTTATTGTGCTACCTTTGATGGGATTTTCCATATGACTCAAGGTTTACCCAGATGATGTCCAGATGTTTTCGGAGCTGTGTGGGATACAGCTCTACTACTGTTACAAGCAAGCTACTGCAGGAACATAAGAATGGCTCTCTTCACATGCTTGACTGAATAAGCTGATTTCCATATTTGTCTTCTGTTTTTACTGGGCAAGGCGTCCTCCCTGTATGCCCAAATGCAGTATGGTACTCAGAGCATGTATGGGATTGCTGAGAAATATTTTCCCTTTTAGCTTGGCAAAGGGCAAGATGGCACCCAATACCTGTTTCATGTACAGAAACCAACAACTCTGGCAACTGAATTTGACTTTGGTGCTGGAGACTGGATTGTGTCTTCTACCACATTGAAATACAGTGGGGTTTCTACTTAAGAACTTAATCCGTATTGGAAGGTGGTTCTCAAGTTGAAAAGTTCTTATGTTGAATCTGCATTTCCCATAGGAATGCATTGAAAACCATTTAATCCGTATCTGCTCTTTTCTGTCCATAGAAACTACAGTGGAACCTCTACTTAAGAACTTAATCCGTTTTGGAATGGTGTTCTTAAGTTGAAACGTTCTTAAATTGAAGCAAAATTTCCCATAGGAATGGACTGAAAACCAATTAATCCGTTCTGGCTGTTTTTTTGTTATGTAGAGGTGCGTTCGTACATTGAAGCATTAGTTCCCATAGGAACTAATGCAAAGCTGGTTAATACGTACTCTACCACTAGGGGGAGAATTTTTTTTTTAACCTAAGATGACCTAAGGTTAAAAAAAGAGCAGGAAAGGTTTTTTTTCCTGTTCTTATCTTGGATTTCTGTTCTCAAGTAGAAGCAAAATTTAGCAAATGGAGCTGTTCTTAAGTTGGATTGTTCTTAAGTAGGGACGTTCTTAAGTAGAGACCCCACTGTATTATGTGAAAAAACAACAGTTCTCAACATTTCCAAGCCAGAGGGGAACGGCCAGGGGCTTGGAACAAACAAAAAGGAGGCTGTTGCCGCCACCACTGCCATCTTTTCTGCCCCTACAATCTGTATGAAAGAGGTGTCTGATCCAGCCTGATGGTGTGACCAGTCCTAAGTCCCAGATGGTATCGATGTTTGGCAAGGAATATGAGTTTGTAGGGAAAAAATGTAGGGTTTCTCAAACTTATTTTTGTCTATCTGTGTGTGTGCGTGCACATATGCATATGTGTGTAATCATAGAACTGTAAAGCTGGATCATTGAGTCCAGCTCTGTCAAAGAGTTACAGTGGGGAAGAGAACTCCCAACCTCTGGCCCCACAGCCAGATTCCTAAACCACTGAACAATCCAGTGTAGATTTCCCTGACCTTTCTCATAGACTCTAGGGTGGCTAGGTGCTCACCTGGAGACATAGCCTACCAGTGAAAATAGTAAAAAATGTCAATGGTTCATTGTTCCAATCGTGTTTCACTCCCAATTCCCCCTCTTCTGGATATTTCATTGCCCTTATTGCTCCTTCTACTGTTATTACTGTACAGGTTTCTATCTAGAACAGAATCACTTTACCCATAAGCGTGACTAGAATGTTTGGTGACGAGGAGGCCATTGCAAAAGGAAGGGGGCAGTGGCATTGTAAGTCTATACAAAATAGCAACAAAATAAATTCATTTTACATAACTAAATGTAAATGATCTGAGTAATAATATCAGCCTTCATTCGTGCCAAAATGTTGAAGAACAGAAAAGAAGGATTATTTCATATTGAGTAAAATGTTTACCCACACATTTTCCTTTTTTAAATAAAAAGGTTTCTGTATTTAAAGCAAATTGTTGCCAGAAAGATCTGGGAGGAGCAAAATAAATAAATCAGTTTTGCAGTTGCATAGTTGATAGCGATGCAGACATACATCTGGTTGTATATTGTAGCTGTATCATAAAGTTTGTTGTCACCAAATAAATGGATTGCTCCATCCTTTAATGCATATTGCCATCTAGGTTCACTTTTCTTTCTTTCCTTTTAATTAAAGTTAGCCCTTCTGCATGACCCCAAACTTTCTGGACATAACTTTCTGCATTGTTGTTGTTGATTCATATAGACTCAGCAATGTGTTTAGAGTATCAGATGTGACATCATGTATTTAATTCTTGAAGTATTTATATTGTTTGGGTGTTGACATGTCAGATCTGTTAATCTGTATGCCTACCTTCCTGTCTTTCTGTCTTTCCCCTGCAATTTCTCCCAAGAACTCAGAATTGCATACATAGTTCTTTGTTTCACAACAGTCTGATGAAGCAAGTGGGACTGAGAGATAGTAACTGTGTATCTCCCTGGGAACTTGGTTCATAATAATCTGACATTTAGATTAGTAAAGTGGGTGTTCCCCTGATCCACATATTTTGGATTAGAATTAAATTCATTCACATCTAGGAATGGATGTAAAGCTAACAATCCCGTATTCTATCTGGTTGACTTTCAGTCTTCTGTGAATAAAACAAGAAGTATAGAGGAGATGCTAGCTGAGTCTATGAATCATCAATCAAGGAAGTATGGCTTTCAGCAGGTAAGGAAAGAATCCAGATTTCTCTGGGACAATGTTATGCCAATACCAATGCTTATGCTTCAGCTTTCTTGAGAGATAAGTCATGCTGACATTACCTAAAACATAAACAAACACAGGGGATAAAATCCTGTAGTTTAGGTTAGTAAGCCACACTACGTAAATTGGATCCATTGAATCAGTGGGAATTTGGTGAGAACTCCACTGTAAATTCAACTGATTAATCTCGTTGTGACTTTGAATCAATGATTAACATTTAATTCAAATCAATAATCTGAATCAATGATTCAAAGTGGTTGACTCACCAAATCCCCATTAATTCTATGGGCCTACTCAATTGTGAATTAAAATGCTAAGCACATGATTTCAGCCACCCTGAGGTGAGAAATTCTAAAATTGTTGGAAACTTTCAAACTTGCTTAATATACAGGACTGTCTGCTTGCGATATAATGTGAGGATGCGTGATAAACTACAGAGCTATAGCTATGGCAGGACTTTAAGCCTTTGTCCCTTTCTCTAAAATGGCTGGATTAATTTTTAAAGGCCATGGATAAGCTCTAGCTCCTCAGAATTAGTAGACTGTAGTGACAAGGAGGCTCCAAATAGAGGTACACATATCTTCAGAGGTATGGGAAATTCCCTTTTCAGAATGTAACTCCAAAATTTCCCCCAGCTTTTTTAAAGATTGGAGCCAGGCAATAACATTTTCAGAATTGCTATTCAAAGTGATATATGAGAAGCATCATTGCCTATAGTGCGTGTGTACACTCATATTATCCATGTACCTGTGTGATACACACACACACACACACACACACAGAAAGAGAGAGAGAGAGAGAGAGAGAGAGAGAGAGAGACCTCCCAGTCCTTAATATTTTGGGAAGTTTAATTTGTTTCCTGCCTACCATTGGCCAAAATACTTTAAAATCAGTAACAATAAGAAACAAAGCAGAAAGAATTGTTCAAGAAATATCTCTAATCTATATAAACAGAACATTACATCTATTTTGTTGAATTTTTGTAAACGCAGTTCAGAGACCTTTGAACTGTCTTTGAGCTTCATTGGATGAGGGAATGCCGTGGAAGAGTAATTTATATGGTTTGTCCAGTATGTGACTCTGGCCACAAATATAGTGAAAGGGAAATGTTTAATTTCCAATTAAATGTTAAGGTTAATAATCCAGTGGTAAAAGGATTTAAAGTTCTTGGCCTCTGTAGAAGAAGATGATAGAATTGTCTGTTTGTGACAAATGTGAATGTTTAGCTCAGAGAATAATGATTGGTACCCTAAGTGAAATCGTTCTCTTTGTGTATGTATGGCAGAGCAAAGATCTACTGATGAAGATGACCGGAAACGAAACCAGTGTGCGAGGAGAAGTGACTGCAAATGCCACCAATGAGTCTCTACAGAAATTGGAGAAGGAAGATCCTGATTGGGTGGAAACTTGTAAGGCATTCTATGAATGTTTTGGATGGAGACCTGTCACCCTGAGCTGATGCTCACCTTTCATTCTCCTGCGATGAAACTATCCCCCAAATGTGTCCCTATGTGGTGTCCTCAGTACAGAATCACACTTCAAAATATGGTACCTTTGGGGGCATGTCCTAAGTCCTGCCTCCTCCTAGGAGGATTCTGTAGGTTAGTGGCAGAGCACCTGTTTGGTACCCTTTCAATCCGTGTCATAAATCTTTTAAAAAAGAATCAGGCCCCTGGTGCTGAGAAATATCTGCTTGAGGGTCAAACAAACTGAAACGGCAGCTTTTTATTTAAAGTGACAGCATGTTGCTCATCCCACAATTGCGTGCCTGAGCCACCAGACCTGCAAATGAAGCTTGTTTGCTTCCCAGTGACCAATCACCAAACAAAGCAAGTGAATTTACAGAATGAGAGAAGCTTGTGCTGCAATAATCAGATTAATATCAATAGTTAAGAGAATCACCCTCTAAACGTGAAGCTGCTGTTTCATCTACTTTGACCTCAGACTCCAGGTAGCTGCTGCCAGAGAGATGAGCAAACAGAGTTTCCTTGTGTAAGGTAGCTTCCTCTCTTTCATGTGCAGAAAGATTCTTGACATCTGTTGCCACCCTTGCCAGGAAAGCATCTTGGATAACAGGGCAGTGAAAGACAGTTGCCTGACACCCAGAAGATCTGCTGCCAGTCAGAGCTGGAGAAACTAGTCTGGGGATAATCTCCAGTGGAAAAGGGCTACAAAGGGAGGAATCAGTCAAACTGTAGCCTCAGCAGTTGCATTGCATAAAAAAAGAGAGGATGTGACCAAAACAATTACAGATCCACACAGAATGAGTACTGTACTTCTATGCCAAGTCCTCCACATAAATATGGTGGAATTAAATTAATTTAATGAAACAGAAGCCAGCTGGTATCTAAACATTTCAGTTTAATCTTTTTATATTGACACAGAGCAGTTCATGGAATGGAAAGAGGTAAATTTCATGGTTTTTATTTATGTTCTTGACAATTTAGACATACAAGACCAGATGTATAAGCCAAAGAAAAAAACATACTGTGCGATTCATACTATATAGCTGGTTGCCATGCGTGGAGTGGTTGATTGGCTTTGTTTCTTTTTCCTGCTTCTGCTCTGTTTGCCCCACCCTGTTTTTGTTTTCTGTGTGCACTCCTGGGAATTCAGTAGCAAAGCAGTTATGTATTTTGAGATAGGTGAGAATTTTTGAGATAGTTGGAAGTTTGAGATTAACTTCTGCTTTTACTTGCATGATTCACACCCTACAAGTTCAATAGCCATTCAACCATCATTAGAGAAGGGAAGGACCAGGAAAAGGAAAATGAATTGGGGAGGAGCTGAGGGAGGGGTTGAAATTCCCTCTTCCCCATGCGTGGAAAAGGTTTTAATTTTTTAAACATGTCTCAGAATCCTTCAGCCAGCATGGCCTCTTGCATGTGGGTCCTGATCCATACTGGAGTTCATGTGCTTCTTAAGCAGTAAGAAAGGTAGCCTCATACTTCCTTGTGTGTTACGCATTTTAATACATGTAATTGCAATGTAACCATCAGATTATAGAGCCAGCAATTGCTCTGGCCCACCCAAAAATCTATTGACAAGCAGAGAAAACAGCAGCATCGATCAATCAGCATGGACATTTAGGCATCTTGCAAAATAATGGCCAGAATCCTATGATTTAGTTGTGCTGGAATATGTGTCATGGCATAAATCATAGGACAATTGCCATGAGGTAAGGCATCATCCTTTGTTATCCTGCTTGTTATCCCCTGTTGCATAACAACTCATGCATCTGGCACAGGATGCATGAGTTGATGTGCAGCAAGGGATAACAACTTGTGCATGTTAAGATTTTACTAATAGGAAAGATGTTTCTGGCTCTTACATAAAACAGCTGGGTGATACTGTTCTTTTCTTGTTTCAGTGCGGCGGTCAAAAGCAGCTGATGAAAGGCGTCGCTCCCTCGCCAAAAATGCCCGAGATGACTACAAGAGGTTGTCCCTACAAGGCATCCACAAAGGAAAAGCTGCTGAGATTTCCAAGATTGTGAAGGCAGGGGAGCAAAAACAGCAGCTTCCTCCACCTTTGCCACCGAAGCCAAAGAACCTCCCTTTCCCTGCTCGACTGGCCAATGGAGAACCACACAGGTGAGTCACCTGGAAAGAAAAGTTGAAAGGGAGCCCCTGGGGAAGGACATGTGAGACCTGTGCTCACTGTGGTTTATGGTCATGGGGCTCTGGTTTCCCTCTCCTGATGCTTCTTAAAGTTTAGAAGGAAGACTGAGACACCCCCCCCCCCACGTAGCCCCATCAAACAGAGAATTGTATTACGGAAGCTTGGTTGGTTGATGGAAGGTCATAAAGGTCTTGGCATTGTAGAAATGGAAGATCTTTCAACTTGAGATTGGAATTCAATTTGAGAAATGTGTCCAGAGGACCATTTTTCCAGTATTGGGCAAGGCCAAAGATGAAGTGGTTGGATCAAAACCTCTAGCATCTTACTGCTTAAGGTTCTTGCTGGCAGCAACTAAGGAGAAGCATTTTGAATTTTTTGGAATGGGGGAAGCTTCTAGAAAAGCTTGGGAATCACTGAACATCCAGGCAATCAAGGCATGACCATATGGGGAGGCCAGGTGGGTTAGATGGGACCCTTGATAGATCAGGCTAGACCCCCGTTGCTGACCCCTTGTAGTAGCAGTTGAATCACTCCCTTGCATGTCGGCAGTCCCTGCCTTTCAAACGTCATTTTTACACAAGGTGCAGTGATGGCCTCTAACCCAAGTCGAAAATGATAGATGATAGATAATGCATTATGAGTCATTGGAAATCAGTATGTTCCAGGGAGATGAGGCAGCCAACCTTTATGAGTGAGCAATCACACCGGCAAAATAACTCTGTCTTTACATTAGAAGAGCAATCACATGAAAGCAGTTTTGTTTGTAAACAAGATACCATACAAAAGTTTCCTGCCATGAAATAGTTTGACCCTTTGGTCACTTTAATAAGGATCAGGCAGGTTTCTGAAGGCTAGAATCATCAACAGTTATTAGTCATGACAGCTGCATGGCAATTTCAGGTACTGTGAGACAATATACCTCCAGATGTCAAGCACTGGCGATGCACAATGGATGGCCATAGCCTTGCTGCCTTGCTTATGAAAATTTTTGGCTGATGGGATTAGGGTGGGCCTTTTACCTTATGCAGCAAGACAGTATTTGATTTGACATATAAATAATACACCAGGGACGTGGTGGCACTGAGGGCTAAACTGCAAAAGCCTCTGCTGCAGAGTCAGAAGACCAGCAGTCGTAAGATCGAATCCACGCGATGGAGTGAGCTCCCGTCGCTTTGTCCCAGCTCCTCGCCAACCTAGCAGTTCAAAAGCATGTAAATGCGAGTAGATAAATAGGTACCACCTCGGTGGGAAGGTAAAACAGTGCTCCCTAGTCACGCTGGCCACGTGACAATGAAAACTGTCTTCGGCCAAGCGCTGGCTCTACGGCTTGAAAAACAGGATGAGCGCTGCCCCCTAGAGTTGGACATGACTGGTCTAAAAATGTCAAGGGGAACCCTTACCTTTACTTTAGAAATAATACAAAGTATATTTGAGGTTTGGTGGTCTTACACAGTGGCTGCAAGCTTCTCCTCCCCCACTCATTCTACCAATATTTGCACTGACCCTACTAATATTGTGCTAGACCTACTAGACTGTATACTAATATGCCTGTCACCTGCAAAAGCTCTAAGATGGGGGTGAGGAGGAGAGAAAAAGCATCCTAAACAAAGCTGAGTAGACCAACTACATCTGAACTGTAATGTATTTTAATTCATTTGCTTCTGGCTACTGTATGCCCAGTCACCCTGGACTGTATATCCATATAATTGTGTCCCTCTCTCCCCTTCATCTCCTATAGTAGTTTCCCTACCAAATGTACGGTAGGTTGAGTCTTATCATGTAAAGCTGCCAGTGGTCTTAGAAAGCACAGGACCACTTGTACAGCTAGGGTGTAGTTTATATATATAAAACATGGTTTGTTTTAAGGTTAAATCCAGGGCACATTTTAAAAACTGTAAACCATCCATTCTTTTGTCATGACAGGAAGCAGGCGGTCCAAAGAACCATCTCCAGTTCTACACAGGAAGGCATTGTGCGGTGGTTCAAGGAGGAACAACTCCATCTCCGAGCTGGCTTTGAGAAATCGACAGACAGGATTGCACCTTGGTTCCATGGTGAGTATTCTGCCTTCTCTTCTTGAGGGGGTCCCAGTTCTGGGAACCCCTGCCCAAAGGGATTTTGCCTTGCAGGTTATCTCGATGTACTCACTTTTTCTTAATCTTGTACCTGCAAATCCAATCCTGGTGTTTACTACTGTTCTCCTTGGTGTCCCGCACCAGATTAGGTTAGATCTGTGGGCAGTTTGCAGAAATCTGGTGGCCAGTTTTCTTCCCCTGGGACTCATTAAACCAAATTCCACTTTTCATTTTGAAAATGCTTACTTTGAGCTGTTGAATGGTTTGTGCAACCAGGGGACTGTGCTGTGTGACCTATTTAAAAGGAGAATTGTGACTTCTGGGGGTTAACCTTTACTTACCAGAAACAGAAGAGGGCAGGGCAGGGTGCTGCGTAAACACTTGCAAGTATTGCATGTTTAGCTTAACTAAATATTAAGTTTAATGCCCAACGGGCAAGGAAGTCTTAGGGTAATTCCAGGTGGAAGTCGTCTTGTAGTGTCCATTTGTCAGTCAGCTGATTTCAAATGCAAGTGGGATTGTTATTTGTTGCAGGGTTTTGAATTCCTCCATCTGCACAGTGGAAGTGCAGGCATTGACAAAGTAGAATAGCTTCAAATCCCCCAGATTACCCCATTTTTGTCATAAATCGGCACTTACAGTCTCAATAACTCATTCAGAAACATTACCGTGAACAGATAACAGCAATCTAACAACATGACTGTTTTCAGCAAAAAAACTTCATCAGATTCAGTGCTTCCAACAGACCACCAAGAGGGGGAAAGGCAGAGCGGTTGGAGGGTCTCTTTTTGAATCAACGTCAGAGAAGGAACTATTGGTTCATGCTGTTAGTGAGACCCCACCCCAGAAAGTTCCCTCCCGGCCACACCTACTAGAGGCAGTATGCGAGGTTGCAAAACCCCCAACATCATTTGCCTTCCAAATGAGGGCATCTGTCCCACAACAAATCTGCTTTGCTGACTTCATGACTTATACAAGGCTGCCTGGATATTTCCTTGTCCCATTCCCCCCCCACCTTGCCAATAGGTCTGCCCTCCCTCTTCCTCTTCCTTCCACTTCTTTCCCACCCATTCAGAAGAATGGCCTTCCTTTCTTTTCCGAAAGGAAGGCCATTCGTACATGGTGTCTTTTTTCTGATGCGTCCCAGAGAGGTTTCTTGCCCAGTAACAAAACTTTCTTATGCAAGACCTATTGAGCTTAAGGGGAGTTACTTCCAAGTAGCAATTGTCACAAGGTTTAAGACAGGACAAATGTTGCTACTGCCATTTGCAAGTAAGTGCTGGGCCCCGTTTTGAGTTCAGCCAACCATTCATGGCCAGCCAGTGCTTTTTTAAAAATTTATTTATTTATTTATTTATTTATTTATTTATTTATTTATTTATTTATTTATTTATTTATTTATTTATTTATTTATTTATTTATTTGTTTGTTTGTTTGTTTGTTTGTTAGTTAGTTAGTTAGTTAGTTAGTTAGTTAGTTAGTTTGTTTGTTTGTTTGTTTGTTTGTTTGTTTGTTTGTTTGTTTTAGCCCTCAGGCAGAGGGAAGGATAAGTTTAAATCAACCCCCTCCCATTTGCAGTAAGCCCAGTACTGAGCGGGATCCAGTCGTGCTGCAGTTAGTTTCCATCTTTTCCCACCTGCATGACCCAGAATGTTTGGGAATTATAGACCAACAAATCTCTAGACACTAAGTTAAGGAAAGTTGTTAACTTTTCATAGTGAGATCACTTTCACCATAATCCTAACTAAAAAAAAATGCACAAGGTGTAGGGAATCTGGACCTAAAGCCCCTTCTTAAAAGCAGAAATATCTCTGTGGTGGCATATGCCCCTTCTGCTGGCTGATCTCAGGGATATTCTGGCCGCGGGACCTGGCAGGAGATCTGTTTTTTTCAGCCAAGATCTATCTACAGAAGAGCCAAGAGAGGAATGGAGGAGGGGGTGGAATCAAATTCCCAAACTCTGGCTCCATGGCCAGGTACTCCATCTCACTGAGCTATCCAGCTCTTCAGCCTTTGGTTAGTGTGCCTATAAAAGCTTATCTAATTTGGGTCTAGGCTATTTGAAGAGCCACATCTCCCCATCTAAACTCCGCAGGTTTTTAAATCTTCAGGTGAGTCCCTTCCCTTGCTTACACCACCCCCACAGGCACATCTGTGAAGGACATGAAAGTCTTTGAGTTGGCTGTCCCCAGGCTATGAAACAGCCTTTCCTGAGAGGCCAAGCTCCCCACTCCACCCCACCCCACCCCACCTCCTTGCCCTTGTAGACCTTTCCCTTCAAGGAAGCTTCTGGCAACTGAATGGGCTGCAGAGAAAGGAATTTCAATGGCAGATGCTGCTCTTCTTTGGTTCTTGTAGATGTTTCAAATTGTTTTAAGTTACTATATTTTAATATTTCCACACCTTTTGATTTTATAACTAATGTATCTGGATTTCTAAATCCTTTTGTAAGCCCCATTAAGGGTTACTGGTCTGGGTGAAAGGAGAGAGGGATATGAATAAATAAATGTCTCTTTGTTTCTGGGACAGGTATTTTAACAACTAAGAAAGCAGAAGAACTTCTGAGAGGCTTGGTGCCTGGGAGTTTTCTGATCCGGGTCAGTGAAAAGATTAGAGGTTACGTTCTGTCATATTTGTCAGCAGAAGGCTGCAAACACTTCCTGATTGATGCCTCCGGGGATTCCTACAGCTTCCTTGGTGTGGACCAGCTGCAGCATTCAACATTGGCTGACTTGGTGGACTATCATAAGGTGAGTCAAATGGTGGCAGGCTGCCAGCCACCCTCAACGTGTCTGCCCCACCAAGCAGGTGTGCTGATTTAGAGCAGTTTTGCTTTATTTGCAAGATGAAAGATGTAAACAGAGACAAAAGAATAAACACAGACCCTTAAAGCAGGGATTCCCAACCCCTGCTCTGAGGCCTTGGCAGGACTGGACTGCGGAGACAGATCTCCCGCCACCCCATGCACGCACACACGGCCCACCCATTCGTGCATGCATGTGAGCATACCCTGCTCACGCACAAGCACGCCCTGCCCACCTGCAAGCGTGCCCCACCCACCCATGCATGCGCAAGTGTGTGCCCCGCCCACCCATGAGCTCCCCTGCTGACCTCTCCCCCCAAACAGTCCGTAGTTCGGAAAAGGTTGGGGACCACTGCCTTAAAGATAAGAAAGAGACAACGATTGAAATGAAGTGAGGGTAAATAGTTAATATAAACCATTTCATTCACAAGAATTTATACATAATTCCTGTTACAAAGCTGGACTCAAATTCAGCTGATGAAAAAACTTGCCACAGCTGTTCTTAACATCTTAGGTCTGTCTCAGGCTTGGAAAAGTTATGTTTTGGACTATATTTCCTAGATCGCTTGAGATGACACAGCCACTGGCCATACCAGCTAAGGAATTCTGGGAAATGTAGTTCTACCTGAGTAACTTTTTCCAAACTCTGATCCGACTTTACAGTACTAAGATATGGTGATGACAGCTGAGCTACCTTACATGATTCCATCCCCCATCTTTGTACCAGCAAATATTAGTCAGTCCTCAGGAGGCCGAGAGCTGCTGGTTTTTGATGGGTTTTAATGGTTTGGGGGATTAATTTAGAAGGATGCTTTCTCATTTGTAATAGTTTTCTTTTTGTTAGGATGAGCCCATCACATCTTTGGGGAAGGAGCTCCTGCGATACCCTTGTGACCAGCAGGGTGAGGAACCTGATTATCTTGATCTTTTTGAGTGAGGTCTGATGGCTCCCATCACCTACCATGTGGAGGAATGGGCAGATGCAGTTTTATGGAAGCAGAGCTGACAGCCTCTTTCATTGCAAAGTTATGGTGCAAGATTGTTTGATAATGAATTGACAAGAGATGGCTGCTCTTAACAGTGATGAGTCTGAACTGCTAGCAACTGTTGCTCCAAAACCATGATCAAGACATAAATGAACAAAGGATGCTGAAGGAAACAAACAAAAAAAAAGAATCAAGCTATTATGACTGAAAGACAATTGTGCTATTAAACTGTTCACAGGTATCTTTGCTGAGGCTGAATTCTGCCCTCGTGTACTGCTGTTGAATGAAGTCATATGGAAATTTCCCAAGTGTAACCCACATTTCTCGCAAGTTAGCCCTCCAGATGTTTTTAGACTACGGTTCCTATCAGCCTCAGCCAGTGGGAAGATAGGAACTGAGTTCAGTATGCCTGGAGAGTACCAAGCTGGGGGAAGCTGCCAGCAATACTTGAAAGGGTTAATTTTATTTGGGAAAGCTCCAAACATAGAAACAGTCAAGGCTCTCTTTACGACAGTGCTTCCTGTGAGACAGGGAACCCGCTCTGCTCCTACGAGCCCCTGCAAGTGAATTTAAGCAAGGCACGAAGACCAAGGCTATTGCACTATACAGTACTTCATATTGTCCCCATTTTCCTGGGACAGTCCTTCTCTTCTGCATCTAGTTCAGGACACACTGTTGCAAAGAAAACTGCCCATTGAAAATGAAGAGTTATTAGCATTGTGCGTTTGGGCAGGGCTTTCAATCACTGATCCTAAGTATGAGAAAGTGGTGTTGAAAACACAAATGGAAGTTGCTCTTCTTGCCTGAAAAACGTTGGAGGGCTTGTTGAACTGGGATCCGTTGCTGCTTGATTGTGTTTTAATTCTTCCTTTCACTCCTCAGTGAGGAATCATCTCCACTAATCAAGAGGAAAGCATTACTTTGACCAAATGAAGACAGAATGATTAAAACATTGTGAGGACAGGCTCTAAATATCCTGCTGCATTTCCTTGTTCTTTCATTATCAGTATTATCTAAATGTCCATCAAAATATGTCAGGTAAATATACCTGTATTTTCATCTGTGTCTGTATTTAACTGATGCTCCATTTTGAGACTGGGCGTTTTCCAAAGGTTACACATAACGACAAGGGAACACAGACTGAGCAAGCAGGGATTAAGGTCACTGGCTGTTAACGTAACAGGCAGAAGATGTCTATACTCTGAGTATGCTTATTTATGGGATGGAGAGAGATGTTTAGAATAGCTGCAGTGTCTTACCAGTGTTCAGCATGCTACCGAATATGAAAACACCATATTCAAAAAATCCCAGAATGGTATAAGAGTGGCAGTTACATTCCCCACCATCCACAGAAACATCACAGAAGCAACTAAGTGGGCTGTATTGATGACACAATAGCAGACAAACTGCTCTCATCATGTCTCTGCCTTGACTGCTCCTGGGGCACAAGAAACCACCATCCAGAAGCTGCTCATCTCCTGATCACCTGTCATGAGTTTGATCCGTATTATAGTGCATAATATTACACTCTACTATAATTCTTACCCTGTAAGTCTCACCCTAGTCTTGTCAGATGACTTCTTGAACTAGACTGGTTTCCTTAGTAACCTGGGTCACTACAATGTTTGTGCTAAGCCCCTGTCACTGGTGTGGCCCATAATATTATCGTTGTCCTTCAAGTCATGACATCGTAACAATACTTTCTGGCCCTCATCGTACAATCAGTGTAGTATTTCTGAACTGGACCAGAAAAGGACAAAGAGGTCTTCTATGTTTTCTTTCTTTCACAAACTGTGCAAAAAAACTGAGAAAAATTACACTTGGGGGTCAAGCTACTCAAAATGCTCCATTGCACATTTAGGGGTGCCACTCCTGAAAGTGACAACATGCTTGTTGGTTGAACTTTTTGCCTCTCTTTTGCAAATTAGCTTGCTAGCTTTCGTGACTCATTATCAGGAGGTAAGCATCAGCTTTGCAAGCCTGGTTGCTCAGACATGAAATGCAGAAGGAGACACATCACCAACTGAATGTGCTTTCAAACTTCTAAGTTGTGAACGGAGTGTAATACAGTATGTAGGTGGATTCATATTCCAGATCTGTCAGCATTTATATTAGTTGGGGCCTTAGAGAACTTGTTGGCTGGGCAAGGCGTAGTTTGTGGAATGCCAAGTATTGGCCTGGAGCCCTTTGGCTGCTATATTAGCCATGCCCAGTTCAGTAAGAAAGAGAATCTGGCCATTGTCATTCGTGTTCTGGTGACTTTGCTCTAGAGTTTGTTCCATCAGCATAAAATTTTGGCTGCACCATGAGGGTTATCATGGCACAAAATTCTGCTGAAGAAGAAGAGATGCGTTACTGTAGTTTTAATTTTATTATTATTGTTGTTTGGAAGCTCCTCCTCCTCATTTCCTCCTCCTTCTGTGTACCTACCCCAAACGTACCACAATGGCAGTTTATATTATTCCAAGTCTTCAAGGATATTGGAATGACGACTGTTAAAAGCTTGATAACAATATGTTATGTAATCTTAAAGGCATTATATGTCAAAAACTCCTGTTTCAATCAGGCATTTTACTATGTTATCAGCATGTACTGAGACACATGTCTGTTTCATAGATTGATGTTTCATTGGTGGAGTGTGCTTCCCAAATTGGAAATGGCTGTCAGAGTGAACAGGTTGCTGCAGCAGGAGAAAATATGTGTGTGTGCATGTACACTGCACCTTGTGTGCTTGCAGTGTATTCTTGAAGTCCTGCTGTGTATGTTGAGTGTCACGTGCTTCTGTGCATGACAGAAGTCTGCCAACATTTACATGTGCTTTCATGTGGCACTTGGCTTCACATATAAACTGGTGCATCGTGTTTCTGTGTGAAGTACTGCTGGTACATGTGTGCCTTTGCATAATGTGCTAGTGCATATATATCTGTGTGGGGAATCCCATAGCACATAACTGGCTTTTCCATGCATTCCCACAAACCTGTGTCATATTTTGCTGTACAGTGGGGTCTTGACTTAAGAACGACTTGAGTTAAGAACATTTTGACTTAAGAACCGCTCTCATAGGAAAATATTGACTTAGGTACTTAGATTTGAGTTAAGAACTGAAAAAAACCCACGTGGGAGGCAGGGAAAGTGCAAAATGTGAACTTTCGGTTAACTGTTGGCCAGTGAAAAGGGTGCCTGTCTGCTTCCTCACTCCTCCCAGCGTTTAGAGAGTGGATTGGGAGACAGTCTTCAGACTGCCTGATCCTGTACTGCCTGGGCTGTATTTTCCCTGCCTTCCCTGAACCTTTCTTGACCTAAGAAAAAAAGAAACAAAATATCCCCCTCTAGTGGTCGAAGGCAGAATAGCAGCTTCCCATTAGTTTCTATGGACGGAAAAGAGCAGATACGGATCAAATGGTTTTCAATGCATTCCTATGGGAAATGCAGATTTGACTTGAGAACTTTTTGACTTGAGAACCGCCTTCCAATACGGATTAAGTTCTCAAGTCAAGACCCCACTGTATGTGTTTGCACGTTCACATCTAACAAGTTGTTGTGCTTGTGTACATGGGAAGAGCTGTGCTTCGGTCTGGGTTATGTTAAGTTCTTGTGTTTTCCTTTGATGTTTTACAATGGGGCAGACAAAATTGTGGGCTGCTGAGAGGTGGCAACTGCTGTTAGCCTTAGTTAGCCAGTGCAGCCTGTGGTGAGGAGGAATGCTGGGAGCTGCAGTCTAACAACCCACAGAAGTTTGCTCACCTCCGGTCTACAGTGTAGAACGAATGTGACTGGACATGACAAGCCACCACTTGTATGTTGCTGCCCGCTTGCATCTGCTTGCATGACATGCCACAGCTTATGTTTGCAGGTGATGTGCCATTATTTGGATGTGAAAGACTAAAATAACGAGACAAAGGATTTTCCAGATGGAGCATTAGGACATTTAGTTTTACGTCCTTTTCTGTCACAGAAATTAACAGGATTTCCTCAGAATTGCATCCTGATTGAGAGGGGGTCACTGCCACTGCCCTAAGCCGGCTGTCTGTCCTCTCCCCACAGCTCCCGGAGAGTCTTGGTGGAGCAGCTGCTCTGGGCTCTCAAGAAGGCTGGGAAGTGGAAATCCCAGAGGTCTCCAGGGAATGGGATGATGTGAAGCACCTGGCAGGATGGGAGGAGGGCTAAAGGAGGGGGGAGAAGGTTCAGGGTCTCCTGTGCCTGTGACAACCAATGAGGAGGAGAAGTCCTGGGATTCAGTAGTAGAGATGCTGGAGCTCCTCTTTTGCATGCCGGCTAAGCTGACCTGGGAGCAAGAGGACAACTCCTGGCAGGAAGCAGTGCTGGGCTTCCGTGTTGCAAGACACTGAGGCCAGAGATGGAAGACATTGCCTGCAACAGCCTCAGAGAAGGCTTCTGCCCCACCAGCTCCATAGTGCCCAAGATGCCCAATGAGTACTGTAATGCCCACCCCACCCCAGCTGAGGGACTGGCAGTGTAAGAGGAGAAAGAGATTCCTTGAGGAGCAGGAAAGCAGTCAATGCTCACTGCTAGACACCTCCACCAGCCTTCATTAAAGGGCTCCAAGCCTGGCCCTGGACTGGTTCTGTCTAGCACTGGGACGCCACTGGCATCAGTGATGGGAACTGATGCCAATACAAGACTGACTGTTTCCAGGGGACTAGTGCAGGAAATTCAGTCCCCTGGTGTGTGGGTGTGTGGTGACAAGGAACTGCTATTGAAAGCTTCTAGCCAAATACAGACAACCTGTTCCAACAATCTGCAGCTGATGGAGTTATTGGTGGGAGACCCCCAAAGCTGCTGGTTTCACTGGGGCAGGGGTGGGAGATTTCGCAGTGTCCTAGCAAAACCCACTCTTGTTCAGGCTAGTTCATAGGTCCTTTCATTGTGCTCAATGCATATTCATACTGAAATTCCCAAGATACGTCATAGGGCTAAACTCTGCCTCCAAGTAGAAAACTTAAGGCAAGGCTTTTGTTAGGATGAAACACATCTGTGAACTTGGAGTGGTGCGATGTGGGGAGAATGGCAGCAAGCAAGGTAGGAAGGGATGTCATTTGAGAAACATGGGGGAAACCTGATAAAACCACTGAACAAATGACAAACGCTCCAGCTGGAAGAGACCCAAGTTATAAATATATGATATCATAGGAAATGTTGGAAGCTTACAAGCCTGTTGCCTTAATTTATACTTTCCAAGGTCTGGGGTGCAGAAGTGAATTTGTAATTGCTTCTGTTCTTCTCTTACATCATATATTTGCTCTTTGTCTCATTATTTCACTTATTTTTATACATTTGCACAGAATGGGTTTCCCCTCCCCCAACTCAGCTAAAGATGTTAGTTCTTTTAACTTATAAAACCTAGGCAGTTTTTTCCCTAATGAAAAGGTCTTGTCAACTTCTAGTGATTATAGATTCTTCTCGAAGGAATATTCTGCTCCTGCTTAATCATCTCTTATAATGATTATGAAGCAAGTCATTCCAATCACTTTTCATGAGACAGATGCCAGATCAGAGGCACACTTCAGATTTAGTTGCAAATTCATTGGAAAAAGTGAGATGCATTCACAACATCTCCAGCTACTAAGTTACATTGTGCTACTTTTCAGGAAGTTTTTACAGTACAATTAAAGTGACACAGACTCCAAAGTGCATTGTTGAGAAAAGAAACAAAAATGATACCCTGATAATACCTCAAAACAAGGGAGTATCATATACTGTGTTTTCTGAATTCACAGACATTCACACAATATGGCTTTTTGTAATTTTGGTTGAGGGATTACAATTAATAGTGTGGGACTCTCTCATTTAGCAGTGTGTTAAATGGTTTCACTTCTTATTTTCTGATCAATTAGCATTCTAGCTGCCAGAAATCCTTATTTCCTGGTATTCTATGACAAAAAAATGAATACCAATTATCTCCCAATCAGTCTATCTGGCTTATGCTTGAATACAACAGTCAAAATCTTGTTGCTTAACGTAGTAAGTTTAATTGAATTAGGCCCACTGAATCAATGGAGGTTTCGTGAATTAGCTCCTCTGTAAGTTCCATTGCTTCAAAAGGGCCGGCTCGAGTTCTATCACACTTTAACACAGAGTAGGGCCATTTGAGTCAATGGAACTTACAGAGGAGTTTTCTCACCAAACCTCCATTGATTCAATGTGCTTACTCTAATGCAATTGACCATGCTAAGAACAGGTTTTGGCCACTATTTGACTTGGACCATGTTGAATTTTCAAACTTTGCCAAAGGTACATAAGAATAAAATAATTCTTTCTTTTCTGTAATTAGTGCCCCTCAGGGTTCTAGTCCAGCAAGATAGCCTTGTTATTAGCTGATTTGTCAGAGAAAACTGTGCAGCTGATATGGATCACATGTATTACAGTGCTGATACATCATCCCCCCCTTGAATTGGATTGATGATCATGACACAGATATGGGTGTGCTTTCTTATCCAGGAGTACTGAACATATGGAACAGGCCACATCTAGAGCTGGCACATGGCTTTTATCAGTTATCTATCTACTTTGAGCAGTTACTCTGCCTTAGTTTCTTCAAAGATCTTTCCTGTGATTTCACTTAGGGCCTGTTCAGATGGGTGAATTTGGAGTGCTCTGGTTCTGTCTTAAAAGGTTTGTATCTTCAGTGTGATCTATCTTGTCTCATACTTGAGCAATACTTCCATTCACATAGAGATATCTATTCCCCTGTGAGAAAAGTCCAGAAAGGCCCTTGGATTGCTGGTTTACTCATAAGGAAGGCTTACAGTTTCTTTGTGAGTAATGAGGCGGCAGCAGCAGAGAGTGGCACTAAGAGTGTGAGGGCAACATTTTGAAGGTTGGGGAGGTGGTAGGGAAGTTACCTTATATTTCCTTAGCTGGGGCTTTGCTTGGGTTGTGCTACCTTGTAGTGGTGAAGCCTGAGTAGATGACCTAAAGGGGTCTCTGTGTGTGGAGGGGTTGGTCATGGAAAACCAGTTTCCAATCCAGCTGGTTTTCCCAGCTGCTTTTATTTACTTTCTACACATTTCCTCCCCCTCAAGCAAACACTAAGCCAAAAATAAGGGAGGAAAGGGAAGGGAAGGAGAGATTCTGTCATCTATTGATGAATTTGGGGGTGGGGGCCAACATAACCCCCTTTCTCAGCTTTTTCCATGACAGTCATTCAGTGGGCTATGCTGACTTTCCTTTTTTGTTATTGTTAAATAAAGTGACATAGCAAAACAGCAATGTATCTACCTAGCATGCTACACATAATACCACCAACGTATCTAAAGAAAATCATTGATAGGAAAATGTTTTTTAAAAAATAAAGTGGTAGAGAAAATGAAAATGAAAGAGAGGTTTCCCATTATCTGTTAAAAGGTCACAAGCCACCTAATATGTCACAGGGCTGTCACCTGAGATAACCTCACCCACAGCTCCATTTAGGGGTGAATTAGCCATCCACACATAATACACAATGGGATAATTAGGAATGCACTGAATCATACCAAAAAAATCAAAAGCCCTAGTGCTGTGCCAAAAAGGAGTGGGACAGCTCTCATAAGAGGCAGAATGGAATACTCTTAAGTCAAAACACACATGGATGCCCTAACTGGATTTGAATCAAACCATACCAAAAGCAATCCAAATAGTGAGCTATATACCTGTCTGGACAGGCTCTCAATGAGAGTAGTTCAGGAACACCCAACTACCCACTTGATAAAAAGTAAAGCTTTGTAAAGTTCCATCGTACGGCAGTCAACACTGAAATACCATCTTGTTTGTATTTCAAGTATCAAACAATTGTAAAAAATGAATGTCCATTATCTATGCCTTAATGACACCAATCAAGCATGATAGCCAGGAGAATCAGAGGAACGTCAATATGAAATTGGAACCTTGCAATTAACGAGATTATAAATCCCCAAGATATGTTTTTAGAATTCCCTGCTAAGTTTGTCTTTGAGGTTCTTGGTTTCCGTTATCAAAGAAGATGTTTTATTTTTTATTTTTTTGGCTTCAAGTCTTCTTATTGCTTGCTTTCTGTTTGCGGCGATGGGCTTCAATCTCATGCCTAAAGACAAGCATCCCCAGCTGGCCATGTGAGGCTTCATTCATCGCTTTGGACTGAATGCACATCTTGTACTGTTCTGGGGTCAGCTCATCTAAGCAATGCTTTTCATGCCAGAGATGGAAAAGGCCTCGTACAGGGGTCCTGATCACAATGAGGTTGCTGTGAAGATATTTGCGGTACAGGTGGACATCCTCCCCTCCCCACCCTTTAATGTCCAGGTCAAATCCTCCTACAGGAAAAAAAAAAAAGAAAGAATAAGGGATGATTATAAGGGAAAGAAAAGCATGCCTGGATCTAATGGTAGACCCTTCCTGCCACCCACGCTGCAATAGTGGAACTTAGAAGGCTGCAAGTTTTGGACTACAACTTTCAGAATCCAAAAACCCCACAAATTCAAGATTTTTAAACCAAACCCACAAATCAGCAGCCCACTGATGAAAAATCAATAGAGGTTTCTGAAACTCAGATAAATCACTGAAACTCAGATAAATAGCCAGACTAGATAAAGGTTCCCAGTTTCATTGCCCTGCCACTTGAATGTGAGAACAGTATAACATGGTTCTGCTTTGGAGGCATCAAGAGTCCAGGGTGAAGGCTCAAGTGTGCTAAAGGAAAAGGAAGAGAAATCTGGCACAATGGGACCTTAGATTAGGCATCCTTCAGTCTTGAGAGACTATGGTAATGTGCTCTGAATGGAGGTCTTGGAACACCATCTAGTGTGGCTGAGAAGGCCAATACGAAAGTGACAATCCTTTCCACACTGAAGACAAATACAATCTGTCCCCTGTCCAGCTCCCTGATTTTGCTGGTTTCAGGACTGCCTCTTCGCCTCAGCCTGCTGGACAAGGGTCTCTTCAAAATGGGAGAGGCCATGAGACACTGCCTGCCTCCAGGATAAGCGCTCATATGTCAAGGTTTCCCATCTACACACACATAATTACCAACAACACACACATAATTACCAATATTGATATAATCAGAGAGGTATTGGCAAGTCATTCCAAACCCAAAGTCTCTCCAAAACCCTGTTTCCTTTCTTATAACCTGCAAGAAACAAAAACATATTTGTTTGTGACTACATGTGCAAAGATAATTTAAACAGGTGTTCTCTGCTTCAGCTCATACTCTGCTTCCTTCTTCCCATTCTTTAATTGTGCTCTAACTCTTACTTTACACATTCTGGTTAGGAAATAATTTATTTTTGGGGGGACTACAACACTTAGAATACCATAGCCAGCATAACCAGTAGAATTCATTAAAAAGCATCTCAAGAAAAAGAAAATTTCCTAAAGTCACAATTTTGAAACTTGAATAAAACACCAGTGTAACCAATACAATGTGTCAGTTATTGTCATTTGAATCAAATTGGCTTTAGCAGCTTGTCCAAATGCTCTAACTGAGTGGGCACTCAGCCAATGGGCAGGGCTTACTACATTGTCTCAGAGCCCAGGCAAATCCATATGGACACCAGCTGCCTTCAAACAAGGTGACCTCTCTTGGTGGCTTTAAAGGCTAAAACAGCAGCTAGTACCAAGTTGGTGTAACATGTTCTGGCAGTCTGGCCCCAATGGGGCTTTCCTCTGCACCAACGGATGCTTCCAGATGATCTTCAAAAACAGTCTTACATAGAGTGTATTATAGTATTCCAATCTGATTGTAACCAGTAAATTCATGACATAACCAATGTATTCACTACTGAGGCCATGTTGTGTAGCTACAGTTACAGCTACCAAATGATTTTTAGATGCTAAACTGCCCTCCTAGTTACGGCTGTTACCTGTGCTACCACAGATAGTACAGTGTCCAGAAGAGACCTTATATTGCAAATATTACTGAACTCTTGGTCTTTCTTCGTTTTAAGAATGTTATAAAAAGCCTTTCACTTACCAGTTGCTGTTCAAGGGGTGGAATGGAGTGGTGATGCCCATAAATTAGGCCTGGGTTATACTGGCTGAAAAGAACAGGATAGAATACTTTTTTGCCTAAGGGGGGGAAAAACACACATAAAGGTATGTATTCTGCTCTAGAGAGAGCTGTAACTAAGGTGAGACGACCAGGGCTTTGACCCTGGGCGCTGAAACGTGGCATTGGAAGGGCATAAACCCTCTCATCCGAACTGTGTCCCCTTGCTCAGATACTCCATTTCAGACTGAAGAAAACACAGGCTGACAGTGCAGAATTAATAGAGCCTACCCACACTCAGACCCACACACTCCTGTCCATTCCTTTGTTCTCACTCCACATGTGCCCCTCTCACCAACAGGGCAGCAAAGTTGGTAGTTACAGCTCTGTTACTTCAGTGTTCCAAACTAGGTATCGGTGATATGAGGAATGATATGACAGAGCCTATGCACTGCTGTCAGTCTTACTTTTAATACCTGAGAGTTGCAACTGATTTTTGGGGGACTACATGCAACTCTTTTTGTCCAGATGTTTACTCAATTAATCCCACATGCGACTCACATAGTGCATGTGAGCTGACCTATATATCTGAATCAATGCTCTGATGAGTAGGGGATGCTCAGTGTCCACTACCATTCTTGTTTTCTAATGTGCTTCAGTTGCTAATGTTCTACCAAATGTTCAAGGTGTGATTGCTTCCCACCACCATAGATGCTTCTTTGCCAAACATGCAACAGTTCAGTTTGGGCCCCAATTCTATTATTTCTTCTTCTAGGATTCAAAGATTCTCATGATTGCATGTTCCTTACAATTAGTCCTAATGTCTTTTTTTTTTACTCAGAACAGAATTCCCTTAAAGATGCATGCCTCAGCTATCTGACTAGTATATTATGTCTCCGTTCATCTTCCAGTGACCAGTCACAAAACAAACCATGGTAAATGCAACATGCAGAGGAAAATTATGTGCTACAGCAAACATATATCTTTACCAACTTGAGGGAGCACCTCTTCTAAAAAACATACTAAATATATTTAGTTTGCCTCCGTTGTCTGTAATATAAAGAGATGGGATTCACATACTTACTTACAGAGATTCCTGGTGCACCTTGTATCAGTGGTTCCCAACCTTGGGTAATCCAGGTGTTCTTGGACTACAACTCATAGAAACCCTACCCAGCTCAGCAGATGGTGAAGGCTTCTGGGAATTACAGTTCAACAACACCTTGGTTAACCAAGGTTAAGAACCACTGTGCTAGATTCCTTCTGCTGCCTCCCCAGAATATCTGAGGCTATGGAGGGCACTGTGCTGCCTTCATGTGTGGCACATTTTGCCTTGTGCATATGTGAGGGCAAGTATGTACAAGTAATGGTTGCTGTGGGTTTTTTGGGCTCTTTGGCCGTGTTCTGAAGGTTGTTCTTCCTAACGTTTCACCAGTCTCTGTGGCCGGCATCTTCAGAGGACCAGAGCACAGAGTGCTGTCCTCTGAAGATGCTGGCCACAGAGAGTGGCGAAACGTTAGGAAGAACAACCTTCAGAACATGGTAAAAGAGCCTGAAAAAGCCACGACAAGCATTAGATCCCGGCCGTGAAAGCCTTCGCGAATACATATGTACAATTAAGTTTCCCTTCTGCATATGTTAGGTACAAGCATGTTTCCTTTGCAGTTTATATGAATTGATTCATTGTGAGCTCTTGTGCAATTAATGGTTGCCAGTGACTTCTAGAGCTGTCATGTTCTGTTTAAAGAGACAACAGTTTGTTCTCAACTCTATTGCTGACAGGGTCCTGTCAGGCTGACATTGCACCGACATTAATGGTTACTTTTTGTCATTCAGACCATAGGATTGCTCTGTCTCATTTGTTATCAGGAAAGACCAAGCTTCATATCTAGGCACAGTTATACCTGGTTGTGTGTTCAATCTACATGTGTTGAGGAATTCTGCGGTGAAGTATATATCCACATCGCAGAAAAATAGAACAACGTTGCTTCCTTTCCAAAATCGTGCCCCCACATCCAGGCCTTTCCCTCTTGAGAATTCTTCATTCAGCTGGATGAATGTGTAATTCCTGAAATTAGCTGATCTGCAAGGAGGAATGAAATGTACATTTTATTTGTCCCTATTGCCTTTAAGAAACAAAGAAAAGTTTATCAGTTGTGTACCAAATATGAGCATTCCTCCATCCCGAGGTAAAATCAAAGTCTCATGGCAGGCTAAAGGCCTGAATATGTAAACCCCACTAATTTCATTAGGCCTTGTTCTCTACATCACAGTTAACTTAAAAATGAAGCCTTAATTCCTCTGCAGCAGTGATGGGCTGATGAGCCTTATTTTCTACTTACATCAGGGACCAAGGCTAGAGATGTGTTCTAAATTTACAAAGCAACACTTTGTGTTTAGGGGCCCTAAACAGTTCAGGTATAACTTATTTGTTTCAATTAAGCCTGAGCATGCAGTCTTCTGTAGCACATTCCCCCTTCCCCATAGGGAATCTGGTGAAAATTGTCTTCTACAACAATGGAGGATCAACTATATAGTCTTCTGTAAGAATGTAAAACTTTACTGGATCAGACCAAGTCTTGTCCTGTCCAATATTCTTTGCTGTTGTCATGGTTTCTTCCAAGAACACTATGAGCTATAATGTTGGTGAATGTGTTATGATGACTTCTAGCCCTCACACAAGTTTTGGTTCATAGAGAGACAGAATGACTTCACTCTCAATGTTTTAAAACTGGGGTTATTGCTGGCTTATGAATACAGATTTATTTTGATGTCTGAACTGAGGGTTATGCCTGATGTCCTTAAATAAGCCAGTATTCTAGTTTCCTCCAACCACTTGCAAGGAGGGAAGAGTGAGCCAGGAACAAACAGCCTGTGCATATAAGCAAGCAGTTCGTTTGCATCATGGTTTACTAACCCAGGATCCCTGGCTTATCAATGCACAAGATGTGTATACACTGATTAATGTGGTCGGTGCCTTGTGTTAGTAAGCAATCCTCCACATGCAATTTAACTTACACACATGCAAATCACTACTGTACCAGGATGCTGGCCTTCATCTTCTTTATGAAAATCACCAGACCCATGTGTATCTCCTTCACAACACATGTGAGAGCATTCCTATTGTCCTAGGAATTTGTCCCAGGACTTGCAGTACTTAGTGCCACAACCTGTTACTGTATCATTGTTTTAACTAAGGAGTGTCTTGGACATGTGCTGATTGCAGGGTTGTTTCTTCTCATCATTAAAAAAACCACAGCCAGTTCATATGACAGTTGTATTACTGGGCAGGCAGGTTTTTCAGCTTTAAACAACCAATAACTTTCAGATAAGCTTCAGTTACACCATCTCTCTCTTTAAAAAAATACTAATAAAAAGATGTGAGAAGACATTTTGAGAAGTACTATCACAGTAACATCACAACATATAGTATACTCACTTAGTTGTATTCTCCAGTATTCTTTTGACCTCACTCATTTGTTCCTTCCCAAAGTAAACTACAGTGAGGTGAACTCTTTTATCTTGTTGTATGCCCATTTCTCTGGAAGAAATGTAAATGTCTTTAGCTTCCTTCCTTTAAAATTTTCACAACTGAAAATATGAACACTTTTGCATAATTATAACTGTAATATTTGCATTAAAATATTTGCACTTGAATATCCACTCTAATGCTATGGCATGTTTCCAAAGGCTCTCCTCTTCCTGATGGATGCATTTACTGTATGCCAGTGGTTCCCAGATGTCCTTGAACTACAACTCCCAGAAATCCTGGCCAGCACAAGAAGTGGTAAGAGCATCTGGAAGTTTTAGCCCAATAACCATTGCACTATGCACTAGCCTGCCATACTTTCAACTCTGAAACAAGGTGTGTTAATAAACCAATAATAACTTGAAAAGGTTATTTCTCAGGACTACATCTCCCAGAATGCCCCAGCCAGGTCTAGTCATAACCATTTCCCTTTTTCTTCATTCATTTGTTCAGTTTTAAATGCGAAGAGGTTCATGAACATTTACTAGACGTTACCACTCAGAAAGATATATTGACTGTGAATTTTGTGTCTTCAGCCATACCAGTATGCTTCTTCAAATTTCCATCAAGCTCAAAGAACATCCCTTCTTGATCAGACAAAGACCCTCCTCATTCTCTAGCATTTTGTTCATACTGCAGCCAGTGGTTGCATGAAAAACGCACACACAAAAAAGACAAGAGCACAACAGTGCTATGTTTGCTTCCCAGACTTGTTTATTCTTTTGGTCTTCATGTAGGGCTTGTCCTATATATCTTCTGCCATATCAAAAACTGCAGTTAATCTGGAAGAAACTATTGTTTAGAATTTATTGAACTCTACAATACTTTTTCTGGAAGAACTTGTTTAAGGCTACAACTATGCAGCGTGAAAAATGCAAAGTAATCCACTGTGAGTTTGCACCCAGGAAATTGGGTTTTCCTAAGTGAATTTGCATTTGAGGATCACATAGGAGTCAGCAGAGATAGAGCAGGAAATTGCCAATCTGCACTTGTTAGCACATTGTTAAGGTGGCTCTTCTGCAGCCAGCCGGATTTGTACAGCTACAGAAGAGTTACCTTAAAAAGTTGTAAACAAAGGCAGGCTGCCAATTTCCTTCTCTGCTGATTTCCTTCCCCATCTCCTCATCATCATCCCTCCCTCCCTCCTAGCTGCTTTAGTGCAACAGTGCTGGAATCAAGCCTTTTAATAAAAAGCTATTTGGATACAAGGAGTGCTCTCAGTTAACTGATTCTCCCACAACTGTCTCCTCTCTCCTCAGCTGCAAGGAGGAAGCTGAGAGTCTGCTTCTGGTCACCCAATGTTTCAGCTTAAGTGAATGTTCAGGTGAAAAAAGCAGAAGCCCCAGCAATGGAGGAAACAAGTACAGACTAGGGGACAAAAATCTGGGCTCATTTGTACTGACGTGTACTGTACATTGAGAAGTCAACAAAAATAATGCAAATCTAATCATCCCAATCTCAGAGTGTTTCCCACATTTTTTGGCAAAGTAGTCGCCCCCGTGTTGTGGACACAGAGGTAACACCAGAAAAAAAATGTGTGGGGGATGGCAGAGAACAAGGAAGCAAAGGGCATTTCTGGAGATGCAAGGTTTGCCTCACAGATCAGACTTACTAGGAAAAAAATGTGGCATAGTTTTACTTAACAGCTTTGTTCTAAACAGATTTTCTCTGATATTAATCCTATTGATCTAGACGGAGATGCAAAATCCTTTTTATTTTGATGGTTGCTGACCTTCTTCCTGGGGCTCACACTCCGTATGGACTTAACTACAGCACCTGCCATGTGGAGAAACACCACACCAGAGGAAGCTCACTGCCTGCCAGCTGGGAACAAATGGAGATGGATGCCCATGTTTTAAAGCTAACCCCCCCCCAAAAAAAACCCCACCCCTGACTTTCTCTTCCTTTAGTGCTGCTTGCTTTGAGATTTGTCTTCCTATCTGGAGATCCAGTTCCTTGAGACTCTAGCCAGCACCCAGAGACCAGGCAACTCTAGACTGGGAGCAAGTCAGACTTCTAACCCACATGGCTCTATATTATCTTTTCATTGTTACTTGCTATCAAGTCACTTCTGATTTACGGTGACCCTGACCGGGTTTTTGAGACATATCAAATATTTGCAGAGTGGTTTTCTATTGACACCCCACCATATATTTCTATGTCTGATTGGGGAAGACACTGTACATCTCGAGAGTCCTAGTCCAATAATAGCCACTGCGTCAAAATGGCTCCCACATTATATACAGTGTCCAAAAACCCTCAATGCAGAAGTGATTCATTTTGAATATCTGATATTCTTTTGGTGTTAAATGTTATTTTTCCCCCTCTTCTGTTTAAAGGCTGCTTTCTTCTGCTTCTGCATCCATACCCACCTGAAATTCTGCATAAACTGCTGGAATTTGTTGGCTCTCTTTGCCAGGGGCACTACGATATTAATAAGAGTGTGGGCCATATTGAGGCTTTCACTTTTAATCTTCATGATGGGGCCAAATGGTCTGAACAGAACAATCCGCTTGAATTCATATGCTTTGTCTCCCTTGAACGTCAGTTCATACAAGGTGCCTTTATCTCTTTCTGTTCGATGGATGCCTGTCAGGAAAGTGGAGGGAAACCAACAATTAGAAAGTAACTTCTGAAAAGGGTTACAATTTTAGTCAGATTTCTCCCAAATGGGTAGCAAATCTAGCAGTGTTTCAGGCTTGGGGTACCCTTATTTCAGGGTAAGTAGTGCGGCACTCTGTGGGGCTTACTTTTAAGCAGGCATAAACTGTATGGAATTGTCCTGCATGTAGCATTTCCACTCAGAAGATTCACAGGAAAGGGAGCAACTAGGAGGAAGCAAATAGCCTTATCTCATCTTTCTGATTTTCTATAAGCATTTATTTACTGCTTCTCAGTCCATGAGAAGCCATGCAAACAATGCACAACCATAAAAAGATAAAAGCAGTCCTTATAATCAGATTTAAAACAATTTAAAAGCCAGTGTTAAAAGTCAACATTCTTTAAAAATCAAATCAATGAATAGTTATATTGCTCATTACTTTGGGATTGCTGAATTATCATTATCTTTATTCCCCAGGAAAAACTCACCTCACAAAATACAGGGAAATATTCTTGGTTCCCTCTAGTAGTGAATTCTGATAGTTGCCAATTCCAGCGGTGACTTCCCAATTTTAAAGATGCCCCACCCCCCATCCCAAGACTCCCAAAGGCTTCCCCAGGGCAAACGGGATCCCTAGGGAGCCTCGGAATCTGAAAGGTGGCAGGGAGGAGAGGAAGTTTTAAATTAAAATAAAATAAATATTAACAGCCCTGGGTGATGATATGATCAACATTTATACTCATCAGAGTTGTATGACAGGGTTTCATCCATTATGTATTTAAATCCTAAAGTTGGATGAAACACACACATTAATCAGAAAGACTGGCTGCAACGTCCTACATAAAAGCAAATCTAGATTTGTTTCCAGATAATGGCTAGGATCCAACTGAGTCCTTGAACTGATATACAAAAACTGTAAATAGATCTAGAACAGAGTGATTTCTCACACCATGTAGATCCTGTATGCATGTTATCCTTCTTTCCCCCTCCCTTGGCCCTTTGTTGTTGTTGTTCTTCAACGATAAGCCTGGAGGTTTAATAATGGAGTTATGACAATGGAAAATAATTCCTTCACCTGACCTGACCATGAACTATTCCAGCTGTCATCCACCTCCCTCCAAATACAGATTGACTTTCAACAATACACACCTTCTATGAAGTCAGAGGTGGAGTATATCCGACGATTTGAGCCACTGTTGCTCACTGGACTGTTTAAAGTCTCCACACCCAATTCAATGGCTTCTGTCAACTCATCCCGCTTATCCTTCCGCACCGGCTTCTCTTCTGGGTGACGCGTCAATCCCATCTCCAACTGGTACACTTTCTGCAGGGTAAAACTCTCAAAGGGCACAGCAGCGTACTCTGTTGGCAGCTTCATACCAGTATGGATCTCAGCTTTCTCCATTTGGGAATGTAGGAACTGCAAGAGAGCTTTCTGAGGCTTCTCAAGATTCCCTTGATCTGTGCCTACTACCAGGGAGTCAGTACTGTGGCCCTGTATGTTCTTCAGCTGCTCACTTCTCTCTTGGAGCTCATCCTTCAGCTCAGCAATCTGCCTCTTCAGACTGTTGATGTAGTCCCAGTGGTGCTCTTCCCTCTCCTGTAGGATTGCCTGATACTCTTCTTTTCCTGTAGGGCTATTGACTCTGGGGAAGGCAAGCTGCCGACTGTCACCTCTTGGAGTGCAGGCCAGCATGTAGAGCACTGATACTGTGCAACAGAGGGCCACCAGGAAAATGACCATCCGAGGGAGCCATGCCACTAGCCCTCGCCGAACCATGGTCTGCTAAGCAGTTGGTAGTACCCACATTCCTGGGCTGGTTTACAGTTGCCAGAAATCTTTCTCACAAACACGCAGTTTGTAAGCTATACACCTTATTTGGTTGACGAGTTTCCCCTTAGCAGACATGTAAGCTGCAGAAACTGAGTAACATGGCATGTCTACTTGGCAAGACCAAAATGTAAGTTGGAAAGCCACTGTTGTTAACCAAATGGCATCTGTGACACTATTTCAGTTCTCTTGGCTGTCAGCCATTGAGAATGATCTGAAAGATAAAGCAAAAGTGTATTGGAGCCACATTCTGTATAAACAAATTTATTTTCAAAAGAAATCATTAATGCTCATGTCCAACTCATAACAAGATGCGTATCTGAGACTGTGGTCAAATCAAGGTAGGCTATGTAGAGCTATGTCATAAAGCTTTAGAATGACTTGAAATTTCTGCATTTGACTGGTCAGTAATGCATTTCTTATAGGAAACATTGCCTAAATACAGAGGAAAAGGTCTCTGTAAAAAGCAATATCCTTCAAATGCTATCAGGAACCAGTTGGAGGACACAAACAGAAACAGCTACAGCCTTCGCCCTATGCTACTCCACAGCCGAACATGCCAGACCGGTTTGGTACAGTTCAGTCCATGGAAAACAGGTAGATATAGCATTGAAAGCTGAATAATCTTTATGGATGCCTGAAGCCAGTCCCTATTGATAAAATCATTTACTTAGCAGGGATTGCATCCAGTGACGTACAGAGAGAGGTAGCAACTAATAGTGAAAGTCTCAAAGCATCAACATCAAAAATGTATCCACTCCCTGGCTACCATCCTGTAAAAACAAGGGAAAGTTGTTTCAAAACATCTGTAGATCTTGAAGGGACGGCAGAGAATGCCAGGAGGGTAATGCAGAAAGACAGAAAAGCCCCCACCTCCTAAAATGGATGGAACTCCAGGAAAGTCTAGCCCCTGGTCATACGGAGAATTGGCTTACCTGGAAGCCACTTAATAGGCTACCAAACAGAGTTGGCAGAACCAAAGGGAACCCAAGAAAAAAATCGGGTGTTTTTTTTTAAACCAATACAGTCCTTTGTGAGTACAGAAAAGAACAGAGAACTTCACGTCTATGTCAGGGTACTCTATGCCCATCAATACGTACTTAGAAAATTTGTTTCTAACTGCCCCAAATGCTCTTGAGGTTGCCTGCTATTGGGCCAAAATTATCTGATATAGTTTTTGATTGTACTGTGGTGCTTCTGACATGAACAAAGAAAGAAATAACAGGAAGGCATACCCACTTGCTATTCTTACGGCCTTCCAAAAATGCCAGCAATTTTCTACATTTTGCTGGTTCACATTATTAAATACAGATTAGAAGGAGACAGTCCCTCACCTCCCCCCAGCCACAAAGAGCACCTGCTAGAAGCAGAGACATGACAGCCTTTAATCGCTAAAGAGCAATCAGTAAAAATTAAAAACCCCTAAAAGACTCTTGACTCTGGAGTGGTGCTTTTGTTGATTGAGATTATGCTTTTCTTGACAAAAATATGATGATTTGGGGTACACATGCTTGAAAAGGGAGCAAAGAAGCCTAAGAGAGAGAGAGAAAGACAACAAAAGAATGCTTTGGGTTCATTATTAGTATATAAAAAATAACCACTGTATTCGCATTATCTCTACACCTTCCCTTATTCCCATTTTTTGGACATTGTTATTTTGAAGGTATGCTGAGTTTAAATTTCTAAATATTTTACTTCCTGCTGTAACAACAGTGTTAGAACATGTCTTTTAAAACACAATCTTTGGGTTCATGTAGCTGGCCCATCCAGGGGCCAGGAGAATAGGCAGTACAAGGGGGGAAAGTACAACTGTTCAAGAGTATAAAAGGGGGATTTCTTGTTTGTAAGCACGGCAGTTTTGAAAGAGACTGTCCACCCGTGGCTTTGCTCAGCTGATTAAAGAAACATTTTCCAGATCTCCCGACTCAATCTCTTATTGACTCTTAGGGATTGGTTCGTAAAAGGCAGGTTTGAGGAACAGGCCTCTACATTTTTTGGCACCCAGCGTGGGGCACGAAGGCATAAAAGCCCGCCAGAAAAGGTGTGCCGCCTTACGGCCACATCGCCTTCTACCCAGCTGCAGTGAAAACTGGTCGGCCATGAAGCAGAATCCCCAGCGTGCACCGGCGACATTTCCGGAGGGGAGCTGTTTTCCCACAGAGTGGAGAACATTGCGCAGCCGCCATGAATGCAACCATGGAGATCTGTTAGGGAACCAAGATGACTGATCATTCTGAAACTAAACCAACTTGGTGAGCAGTCGGCACACGAGAGGGAATGGGGAGAGTATAAGAAAGTCTCAGAAAGAAAGAGAAGTCCACACGGGCGATTGCGTGTTTCTGAGGATCGAGTACTGTATGTGTTTCTGTCACCCCATGAGGGGCATGGCCAGAAAACACCCATGCGATTGAGTGAGCATTTGCGAGACATTACTGAATCTGCTTCTGGTCTAGTCCCAACAAAGGCAGGGGAGTGACAGGCTGAGTTTTTAACCCAGTTGAAATATGGCTTCCGACATTATACAGACATGAACCCTGGTAAAGAGGGCAATGGTCCCACAATCAACCTTGCCTTTGTCAGTCAGAGCAGTCCTGATATCAGGAAACTGACAACTCCCACAGCCCAGCCAAGGGATGTTCTTCTTCAGACTGCTACCCAGACTTACTATCAACAGGAAGAGGCAAAGGATTGTAAAGAAGAACAGAAGATGAAGAAACAAGCTGCCTTTTGGGCTGCTGCTCTACGCCCTCTCCCTCCGACGTTGCTTCAACCTCTGTATCAACCTCAGCACCAACCTCTGTGAGGCCCTAACCTCGGTACAAATCAGTGCACTTATTGTCGCCAAGAAGGACATTGGAAAAACTCCTGTCCTCAGTGATCTTCCCAGCCTTCCAGACAACAACCAAATTGCCTAAATCCATTCTCAACCCCTTATGTTCAGGGATCCTGATATCCATGCCCTGTCCAGCCTCACGCCCCATCAGTTAACCCACAGATTAGGTGTACCCAGTCACCAGAAGATTGGGCCAGCGGGGCATGGCTGGCTCATCCCAAATGACCCAAATGGAAGAATGAAGATGTCCTAGAGGTGGGCCCCTGTATAAAACTCCAGAGCCACTAGTGGAAATGCAAGTAGGGGGCCAGAAAACATCCTTTTTTGTAGACACGAGGGCAACTTACAGTGTTCTCAGCGAGCCCCTCCAGATGTACCATTGCTTTGCTTTTTTTCAACACCCATTGTTGGAATTTCCAGTCACCATACAACAGCTCCTGCTATAACTCCAGTTCCTATTGCTGGTGCAACCGGACATTAATTCCTTGTCCTCTCCACCTGTCCTCTGAACTAACTTGGCCATGATTTGATTTGTAAACTCTGTGCCACTCTTCACTATACTCCAGATGAAATTCAACTTTCTATTCCAACTGATATGGACTACATCTGTTTCCAAACAGACATTGCCCAGACCACCATGCTAGATTGGTCATAGGTCAACCCCGCTGTATGGTACTCCAGTGCCCTGGGGAAAGCCTGGTTTGCCACTCCACATATGGCTCCATTGCTCCAAACTGCATAACCCATCAGTGTACCTCAGTATCCTATTAAGACAACAGCAAGAAAAGGACTCCAACCTCCTATTTCATCTTTCCTTGTTTCTGGACTCTTGGTGCCTACTATGTCCCCCGATCAACCCCAATTTTTCCAGTCCCCAAACCCGACAGCTCCTGGCAATTTGTTCAAGATTTCTGGGAAGTTAATAACCGAGTCTCTCACATCCACCCACTGGTTGCCAACCCTTATACAGTTTTGACATTGTTCACCAGCCAACAGACTTTCTACACAGTTATTGACATCAAGGATGCTTTCTTTTGTATCCCACTTGCACCTGAATCTCAGGGCGTTTTAGTCTTTGAGTGGACCTTCCATGATACTTTACATTCCACCCAACTCATGTGGACCCATCATTCTACCCAACTCACGTGGACACATCACCATTATTGTAGAGCCAGTTGATACAGTTAATGACACCCACCAGACTCTTACAGCCCCTTTTGACACTGAAAACACTGGCAATGTAAACTTATGGAATAACACACTGTGGGCCAATTTGGTCTATGGGTTACAGGAAGATATTCACAACTTTGCCAGTCAGAATCTTTACGGCTTGCCCCGAGGCCTCTTTTGGGTGTCTGGCCACTGGGCAGGACGGGTTTTACCCCCAGTGTGGAATGGGACTTGTTCAGTTGGCACACTCGGCCCAGGGGGCTTACAATTTCACACTAAGGACCAAAAACCTAGCACATGGGATCCCCACTTTAGGTGGCACAGAGTTCAGAAGACAGTTTATGATGACATCCTTGGATATGATCCTGATAACACATACTTTTCGGTATGTTATATTTCAGTATATTATATTTCCACCCATAGGGGTTGCTTTCAATATTTGCCAACTACAACACTTGTTCCCTTGGAGAGAAGGGGCTTTAGAAATGTTTCAGTTTATATATGTTTTAAATGTTTTTAAATTGTTATTAATTGCCATCAATTAAGAAGAGACCCACAGCGGATCTAATGGAACAGGAAGGTGGGAGGGCGTTGGAGGGGGCAGCCATTGAGGTGGTGCTGGGTAGGGGAAGGAATGGCGGTGGGGGTAGAACATGCCCGCATAGGAGAAGAGAGGTTAGATATCTTACCTCTATCCCCTCTTCTAGTCCTACCTCCAACCAGATGGTATCACGCGACCATATCAGCAAACCCTCGGGCCACACGGTGCTGTTGATGAACGCCAGGTCAGTACAAAATAAAACTGCCCTCATCCATGATGTAATTCTGGATGAGGGGGCTGACCTGGCGTGCATTACTGAGACCTGGGTGGGAGAGGAGGGTGGTGTTCCCCTCTCCCAGCTGTGTCCGCCTGGGTACTCAGTCCAGCACCAAGGTCGCTCGGAGGGTCGGGGAGGGGGAGTTGCTATAGTCTATAGGAGTTCTATCTCCTTGACCAGGCTTCCTGTCCCTTTGAGAGGAGGTCTCGAGGGCCTGTATTGTGTGCTGTGCTCGCGAGACAGGTTAGGGATTCTGTTGGTGTACCGCCCACCCTGCTGCGTACCAACAGTCTCCCTGCCTGAGCTGACGGAGGTAGTCTCGGACCTGGTGTTGAGGACTCCCAGGCTGTTGGTGCTGGGGGACCTCAACATTCATGCCGAGGCTCCCTTGACTGGGGCGGCTCAGAACTTCATGGCCACCATGACAACCATGGGGCTGTCTCAATGTGTCATCAGCCCAATGCATGAGAAGGGCCATACCTTGGACCTGGTTTTCTCAACGGGACTGGAAGATGGTGGTTTGGATGTGGAGGGGTTGGTTGTGACCCCATTGTCATGGTCAGACCACTTCCTGGTCAAGTTTAGTCTATTAGCTTCTTCTTCCCTCCGCAAGGGTGGGGGATCTATTAAGATGATCCGCCCTCGGAGACTAATGGATCCAGATGGATTCCTGAATGCTCTGGGGGATTATACGTCTGATATGGTCGGCGCTCCTGTCGAAGCTCAGGTCACCCTGTGGAATAAGGAGATGACCCGGGCTGTTGACACGATTGCGCCTAAGCGCCCTCTCCCTGCTCGCCGAGCCCAGACAGCCCCTTGGTATACTTCTGAACTGCGGGCGATGAAGCGAGAGGGGAGACGGCTGGAGCGCAGGTGGAGGAAATCCCGCTGGGAGTCCGACCGAACACGACTTAGAGCCCATTATCGGGCCTATTTCGTGGCAATACGGCTGGCGAAATGGCAATATTTCTCCAGCCGTATTGCTTCCTCAGAATGTCGCCCAGCCGAGCTGTTTCGGGTGGTCCAGGATCTTCTTCAACCAGGAAATCCGGTGGAGGTCCTGGACTGCTCATCAGCTCGCTGTGATGAGTTTGCCATCCATTTTGAGGAAAAAATCGCTCAAATTCGCAGTGGGTTGGACTCCACAGTTACTGCAGAATCAGAGGATGTGTCCAGCGCACCGTGCTTTGGTCAGGTATTAATGGATGAGTTTCAATTGTTGAGACCTCAGGATGTGGACAGGGTGCTTGGATCTGTCCATTCTACCACAACTCCGCTCGACCCTTGCCCATCCTGGCTAATTAGAAGATCAGCCAGGGGGGTTCGCACCTGGGTCCAGGAGGCCGTGAACGCCTCTTTGAGAGAGGGAGTGGTCCCTACCACCTTGAAAGAGGCGGTAATTCGACCACTCCTTAAAAAGCCAAACCTGGACCCAAGGCTGGTGGCTAACTACCGACCAGTAGCGAACCTCCCTTATTTGGGCAAAGTGTTGGAGCGGGTTGTGGCTGGGCAACTCCAGGTGCTGCTGGATGAAACAGATTTTCTGGATCCATTTCAATCGGGTTTCAGGCCGGGTTTTGGTACAGAGACTGCCTTGGTCGCCCTGTATGATGACCTTTGCCGGGAGAGAGACAGGGGGAGTGTGACCCTGTTGATACTCCTGGACCTCTCAGCGGCTTTCGACACCATCGACCATGGTGTCCTTCTGGATAGGCTGGCTGGGTTGGGAGTTGGGGGCACTGTTTTACGGTGGTTCCGCCCCTTCCTGGCTGACTGTGTCCAGAGGGTGGTGCTGGGGGACAGTTGCTCTGCCCCATGGCATTCATGTCATGGGGTTCCTCAGGGCTCGATACTGTCCCCCATGCTGTTTAACATCTACATGAAACCGCTGGGAGAGGTCATCAGGAGGTTTGGGCTGAGGAGTCAGCAATATGCTGACGACACTCAGCTCTACCTCTCGTTTTCCACCAATCCAGGTGAGGAAGTTTCTGTGCTGAACTCGTGTCTGGACCTGATAATGGACTGGATGAGGGTCAATAAATTGAAACTCAATCCAGACAAGATGGAAGTGCTGTTAGTGGGTGCTTCGCCAGACAGGCTGGAGGGCCATCTCCCTGCCCTGAATGGGGTTACACTCCCCCTAAGGGACAGGGTCCGCAGCTTGGGGGTGCTCCTGGACCCCAGTCTAACACTGGAAGCCCAGGTGGACTCGGTGGCCAGGGGCGCCTTCCTCCAGCTGCGGAAACTGTACCAGCTACGGCCCTACCTGGACGAGCGGAGTCTCATGACAGTTACACATGCACTGGTAACATCCCGTATAGATTACTGCAATGCGCTTTACGTGGGGCTGCCTTTGAAGACGGTCCGGCGACTGCAACTGGTTCAGAATCGAGCGGCGCGGCTGGTGAGTGGTGTGGCCGCCAGGGAACATATCAAGCCGATTCTGTATAAGTTACATTGGCTACCAGTTGCTGCCTGGGCCCAATTCAAAGTGCTTGTTTTTACATATAAAGCCCTCAACGGCTTGGGCCCTGGATACCTGAAGGACCGCCTCCTTCCATATGAGCCTACCCGGCAGTTAAGATCTAGCCAGGGGGCCCTTTTGAAAGAGCCGTCCCTCAAGGAGGTAAGAGGGACGGCTTGCAGACAAAGGGCCTTTTCGGCAGCTGCCCCCAAACTATGGAATGCCCTCCCGACTGACATTCGTCTGGCGCCGACACTGATGACATTTCGGCGCCAGGTCAAAACCTTCCTGTTCCAGAAGGCTTTTAACTGAAATAATATTAGCTATGGGTCTGATGGCAATTTTATATATATTTTAATTGTATTTTAATTGTACATATCTTTATTGTATTTTAAATGCTGTAAGCCGCCCAGAGACCTTTGGGTAGTGTGGGCGGCATATAAATTAAATAAATAAATAAATAAATAAATAAATAAATAAATAAATAAATAAATAAATAAATAAATAAATAAATAGAATCTGACTGCTTTTCATGGCCTGTGGCCTGTGACTGATCTCTGCTAAGAGAACAGGTGTCCATCAGATCTTGACATCAAAAAAAAGGAACACTGTATTGTGGTGAATCCCTGTTTCCCATGTCAAATTGGATTTTGAGAGATTTATTCTGATTATGCTTGTTTTTTGCAGTGATGCTCAGATCTTAGAGAAGTTACTGGGAGGGAGGGCATTACAATTCCCAGAACCTGGCATAGTTATTCTGGATATACTCACTGGATGATTCCAGGAATCATAATCCCCAAAAGTAAATTTTCTAAGTTCTTGCAGGGATCTTTTAAAAATATTCTTCACTCCATTGTTCTATGAGGAATTGGACAATTCCTTAGGGTGTGATCACTTGGGGAAATTGATCATATTTTGGATGCTTGTGGCGTGACCCAGTCTGATCTATTTCCTGGCAATCATACGATGGATGGGGAACTATGTTCCAGCCTGATGTCAATCCATGCCCAAGCTGGATCTTTTTGGTCCAGCTTTAAGCTACTACTTTTGGGTGCTGGGCTGGAAGAATTCCCAGACACACAGCATGGTCACTTTGCTCCCTGCAAAGCCACCCTTTCCCATGTCATTGGACATGTGCCTTTCCTGCCATCTGGTCCTAGACTGAAACTGTTTAGATCAGTGGTTTCCAACCTTGGGCCTCCAGATTTTCTTGGTCTACAACTCCCAGAAGCCTTCACCACCACCTCTGCTGGCCAGGATTTCTGGGAGTTGAAGTCCAAGAACATCTGGAGGCCCAAGGTTGGGGACCACCGGTTTAGATGATCTATATTATAGTGAAGTCTTATTGTTGCTCTTCCTGCTGGAGAGAAGGACACTGTGGCAGAAATCAAGCCTTTCATAGAAGGTCTCATGATCAAATGAACAGATGATAGGAAAGGCCTCTGTCTCTGCCTGGGCTCTGAATAGCCCCTGCCACCCAGTGGGCATGACAGGACTAGCTAGATCAAGGCTCTTACTCAGTAACTGATACTGTAGTTTTATAAGATAAATATTTCAGTTTTTCCAAAATACAAAGAACAGTTATAAAGGACAGGATCCTGTTTGGTTATATATGGCGGCATAAATGCAACAATGTAAATCACCACTGCAAATTGTCACTAATTGAGAAGTTGTCGCTTATATTTCTCATCGTGTATCAAATCTTGGAATTGCCTCAGCTTTGTTTTTGCCTCTGGAGATAATTCAGGCTTGATTTCATCTAGGACCCACTTGTTCATATTCTGGCAGTCCAGGATATCCACAAAACTCTCCTCCAGCACCACATTTCAAACTAATCATTTTTCCCTGTGAGCTTTCTATACTGTCCAGTTGCCACATCCATACATAGTGATTGGAAATAGAGGAATGTCAGCGATCTTGGTCTTGGTCTCCAATGACACATTCTTACATCTGATCATGTTTTTTAATTCCTTCATTGCTGCCCTTCCTATTCTGAGTCATTTCTTGGCAGCAGGACTCATGATTGAACCAAGGTATACAAAATCTTCAAACTTTCTGTTTCTTCACTATCAACACCTGCATGAATCAGGAGGCGAGGCTGAGGAGCCTGACGCCAAGGGAGGCCCGGAAGGAAAAGACACGAAGCCGGGCCTTCTCAGCGGTGGCTCCTCGCCTCTGGAACAACCTACCTCCGGAAATTCATGAGGCCCCAACGCTGGGTACTTTCAAATGCCAACTGAAAAAATGGATGTCGGAGGAGGAGCCTCGTCTTGGTGAAGCTAGCAGCTCTCGGGAATAGCTCCCGGGGAAAGCTAGAACCACTTCGGTCTGGGACCCTTCCAGAAATGGGGGGGGGCAAGGAAGAGTCAGGAGAGACCCTTCTGCAGCAGCTGGTGAGCCACAGAAGTTAGAAGATTGGGCAGCAACTCAATTTGTCTTTCTTCTGGAAATTCACATCAGCACAGACGAAGATGGGCGCCATTTTTGGCAACTAGCCAAAGACAGCTCCGTTCGCCGAGAATAAGAAAACAGAAGCACGGCGAAAGTATACATCAAAGTAAGTGGAAGCCCTTGTTCTATGAAAAACCTCATTAAATGAAGAACAAGTGATTGTGTGCAAATTTATGACCAAATGAGATAAGGAGCGGCATTCCTAGCATTCCAGCTTTACCCAAGCTGAAGGTCGAGTTATTTCTAAAGGAACAGCCAGGCAGAAATAGCTCGTGTCTCCATTAAAGGAGGAAAAATAACTCTTGAAGAATCAACTGACGGGCCTTGAAAAAATAAATTCTGTTGCAAGCTGTTCACTTTGGACCCCTTTTCCTCTGTGGTTATATATTTTTAGACTGTGTGGGACTCTGCTTTCCATGGATAATATATCGCCGGGACTCTGATTGCTGGATCTCCCTGTTCGGGGGAGGAGAAGGAAGTCTTTGGAAGTAAAAGGAAGAAACGGACTGTGAGCTGTGAACTGGGGGCTATGTGGTTTGAACTGAACTGGGATCTTGTCAAATGACATTCTAATAATAGAGTCTTGCCGGGTGAAGGTTAAAACAAACTTGGAGAAGAGGAAAAGAAGAAGCAACCGGTCTGAAGATATTAGCAACGTGTAAAAGGACTAGACTACAAAGACACTTGAGAGATTTATGTTTTAGATTTCATCTCTTACTTGAATGTACCTGCTATCTTATTGCTAATATGGTATAGTTGCAAGGAGAAATATTAGAAATATTGGATGTGTACTGGGGTAAAGGGGAGAGGGAATTTTATGTGAAAATAGTGGAAACAGAAAATGGAACCTCCCCCTGAGAAAATTACAGATCGGTGGCTAGACTGGAAAACCTCTTTTCAGATGTCACTGTTGCAAAAATTCATACAGGTAAATTATTATATTGACCAGATGGAAGATGTGATTGGAGGCTCTAGGGGAGGGAAGGCAGCAGAGGTTAAATTACACCAAAAAGAGATCCCAGAACCGGTTGTATTGATGAAGATATCAGATAATATACAAGGGATGGAGGACCACCCAGTAAGAGATGTAGCGATAGCAGATAAGGAAATTGAGGTTGAAAAGCAAACTTTGAATGATATTGTTTCCCCTTTTTAAAATATGGAAGAAAAAAGAGTCGCAGAAACAAAACAAGCACAGGGAGGAAAGGGGAGGGGAGAGCAGGATTTATATTATTTTGGGTCTGCTGAGTGTATTCTCAAGAAAAAAGGAGGGTGAAAGAGGGGATATATTTCACAATTGGCCTTGGTGTTCTGATGCTGTGGGAATAACATAGATTTAAGCTGTATTACACGTATAAGTTGAAAGCTAAAGAGGTTAATACATAGACAAAATAGTCAAAAGAAGAAGAAGAAAAAGAAGAAGAAAGATGAACCTTTATTGGAACATGAATAGATTAGATGTTTATATACTTGATATGTAAGATTGAATGATTATGCATTTGATGTTTTCTTATTCTCAAAACCCTTTTTCCATTCCCCCCCACTGCCCTTTGCCTTTTGTATTCCTTCCCCATTACCCAATAGTTTTGAAAATAAAATTAAAAAATTATAAAAAAAGAAAAAAGAAAAAATGGATGTCCATCCAGGCCTTCCCTCCTGTCAACTACTGATTTCTTTGCTGTGCTATTTATTATTTATTTATTCCTGCACTATTTGTTATTGTTGTATGCTAATGTTTTTTAAAGGGACGTGGTGGCGCTGCGGGCTAAACCGCAGAAGCCTGTGCTGCAGGGTCAGAAGACCAGCAGTCATAAGATCGAATCCACACAACGGAGTGAGCGCCCGTCGCTTGTCCCAGCTCCCGCCAACCTAGCGGTTCGAAAGCATGCAAATGCAAGTAGATAAATAGGGACCACCTCGGTGGGAAGGTAACAGCGTTCCGTGTCTTGTCGCACTGGCCATGTGACCACGGAAGATTGTCTTCGGACAAAAACGCTGGCTCTATGGCTTGGAAACAGGGATGAGCACTGCCCCCTAGAGTCGAACACGACTGGACAAAAATTGTCAAGGGGAACCTTTATCTTTACCTTTAATGTTTTTATGTTTTTTTTAAAAAATTGTTTTTGATATTCTGTAAGCCGCCCACAATGGTAGAATATACCAGATGGGCGGGATATAAATCGAATAAATAAACAAATAAATAAATAAACACTAAAGTTGTGTAATTCTTCTGTTGTCATGAATTTTGTCTTCTTAATGTTCAACTGCAGTCTTACTTTGGCACTTTCTTCTTTCACTTTCACTTTCATTAAAAGTCATTTCAAGTCATTGCTGCTTTCTGCCAGTAAGATGATGTCCTCTACATAATTTAGATAAATGTTTTTCTTTCACCAACTTTCACTCCTCCTTCATGTGAATCTAGTGTGGCTTTCCATATTACAGTATATGTCCCACATACAGACTGAACAGATAAGAGGATAAGATGTACCCTTGTCTGACACTATATAATCTGTCTAGGTTTTTCCCTCCTTTTAATCACAGGAATTGTCTTTTTGAATTATTCACTAATAATATATCTGTTTCAATCCACAGTTCTTCTGGTTCATGATCAATTGAGTTTACTAATGCAAATCTGTTCCTTATGTGAACTTTACATTAACCAGGAACATTGTTTGAGTTACATTCTGACACTACAATTCTTTTAGTGTTCTTTTTCAGCTTTACTCTAATGTTGAATATTAACAGTTGAATATTAACAGTTCGTGATCATATTACAATTTACTCCTGCTCTTGTTTTGGCAGACAGAATACAGCTTCTCAAGCTCCTGCTTCCAATTACATAGTCTATTTGATTTCTGTATTGACCATGTGATGATGCCCACACGTATAGCCATCTGTTTGGTTGTTTGAAGCATGTATTTGCAATAAACAAATTGTTGGCTTCACAGAACTCTATGAGTCATTCTCCTGCTTTGTTTCTGATTCCTAGACTAAATTTTCCAACAGCATTTGTTTCCACTTTGTTCTCCCCTTTTGTGTTCCAGCCACCTATAATTAAGCACATCTTGTTTTGGTGTGTGATCAATTTCCTCCAGGCTGTTTGCATAAAAGCTTTCAATTTCATCTTCTTCAGTATCTGTAGTTGAAGCATAGGCCTGAATGATGGTTATACTGATAGATTCTCCATGGATTCTGATTGATATTAATCCTTAAACAGCAGCAATTCACCAGTATAAACAGTAGGATCCTGGCCAATGTGTGGCATGGATATTGATCAATACAATCTTATACGTTCCTTTATCAAAGCTCAGATATTTATAATTTATTTTAATACTTTGTGCTCATTCTTGAATTCTCTTTTAAGCATGTGCCATTGAAATTTAGCATCATCCCCTGAAGAAATCTTTTTTCTCCTTGAAACACATTGGGGGATTTATCATATGATGAATTACCACTTATCAGCTAAGCTTGGAAATATTAATATTTCTAATAGTGGCTATGCTGGCTATTGAATTCTATTTTAGAATTCCAAAACTCAAAAAAGTAATGTTTCTAAACTCTGCTTTCTGCATTTAGCTTGAGGCCCCGATCTGTTCTTCTTCCAGGAATACAAACAACTTAATATCATACTGTTCTTTATATATTTGCCAAATGCTCACACCTTCAGCCTCTTCAGTGCAAAGTGTCTTCGGACAGACATCTATTCATTGAGTGTGGAGCATGAAATCCAGCTATGTCTGTGCACTTCCATTTCCCACAATTACACCTTTGATTGCACTAATGTAAACTGAACTCCTGTGAAAGGGTCGGTTGTGCTTAACAGTGTTAAAATTACAAGCTACCAGTTTTGATGAATACTCCTGTTTATTACTGCAAGAAGCAGCAGCATTCAAGAGCTTTGGTTAAAGAGCTCTACAAAAAAAGCGAATGCAAGAGCCATATTTCTTAAAATATAAAAGCCCTTGTTCAGATCCTCCTCGGTGCTGTCCCATTCATTTTTCTTGGTTGAGATCTTGTATGCAGGAAATCGGATATTTGGGGGTACATCCAACCACCCCCCAACACTCAATCCCGCAGCTTGTTTTTACATGCTCAGTTAAGCCATAGTAACATTTAGACTGCAACCTCTCACATTCATAGGGGTTCACTAGAGGCTTTAAAAAGATGAAAGGAGAGAGAAAAGAAACCTTGGCTAACTAAAACTTTGCCTTTGGGAAACACAAGTGACTATTTCACTGCTGGCTGGAGCTTGGTAAGAAAATCAGGGACTCTGAAACTACAAGCTAGTGCTGAACTATTAATAGGGAATATAATGATTTGGAGACTTCCCCCAACCTCAGAATCCCATGATTATTCCACACCATGGATTGATTATTCTCTCTCATGTATTTTACCCACGCCCTCCCTCGCCAAAAATACATATTAAAAATATACTAAATAGGATGTTCTCAGTCTGGGAGAATGCAGTTTTCCTATAAACTTGAAGTATAATTTCTGCTGTTTGGGCACACATAGGTTTTCTACGTAAACAGTGCTTGGTACCTGCATAATGAAGGAGGACACACCAGGGAATCAATGAGACAAAGGACAGATATCATCAATGAGATCATCCAGATGTTAACAAATACAGTAGATGTTAGAGATAGCTCAGGACTGGAAGGAAACTAATGAAAGCATTCAGTGTCACAGCATGAATTTCTCTCACTTTTGGGACTTGCTTGTTTTGTTTGGGCTTCAGACCTCAAGCATGGTGTTCCCTTGAAGTGTGATTTCACAAGTATGGAAAGACAGCCCCAGTCTCCTCGCTGCAACATTAAAAATGTTCAGCACTGATTACCTTTAACATGCTTTGGCCTGAGAGTATGTAGTTGGGATTCCCTCTCTCCCCAACAATGCCTTCGAAAGATAGTTTCAGCATGAGGAAGGATGAGCCTGAATGTACCTAGAAGACCTGATCCTGGCCTGACCAAAGCTGCCAAAGTTGTGGACTGCAGTTGTTGTGTGTGTAAACTCATCGGCTTTGGAAATCTAAGGAAGGACCACAGGATGTGCTAGCTAAGGCTAATAGGAGTTGTAGATCAGTTTATCTGGAGGGTTACCAGTTGGGCAAGACTGATCCAGATTATTCCTGTGGAATCTGTAATTGCAAGATGGGAAAAACAGCAACACTAGCATTCTTGCCACACAAGTAGCTAGTTTGTTTCTTGCTCGGGGCAAGGAGGAGGAAGACTAGATACATTAAATGAAATGGATTAAAGAAGAAATTAGCAGTGGGATAACTTACTGTATGCTTACTGTGATGTTATACTTTATAGTTTCATTCATATGGTGCTTTCTCAGTATTGCAATCTGATTCATGTACATTACAGTATCTTGTTTCAACCCTTACAACAGCCCAGTAGTTAGGTCTGTATTATTATCTCTGTACTGGAGACATGAGCTGAGGTTCAAGCTACAGTATGTTATCCAGAATCCAGCACAGTTTAACACAAAGTCCATTTACTTTGAATTGACAGAGGGAGAGAGAGGTCTTGAGCATGCATGGCATCTCACTAAATGACTCTGGGATGCTGCTGACATTACTGCTGGGTGTGCAAAACAGCTTGAAAGTTTTGGGGAAATTATGCAGGTTGATATTTGTACTGTATAGGCATGCAATACTGTTAAGAGTCTTCACCAGGGTGTCAGACTTTTGTACGTGTGCATGAGCCATTCCAGACATGGTTTAATTGTGCCATTGCTCAGCTGTGTTCACTGCATCATACTGGGTGGCTTCACATTATGTTGTTCTCTATTCATAACCTTCTCTTGTTATTCCTATCAATTCTCTCATGCCATCTCCTTCCTTATCATAGAAAAACTGTTAAGAGAAAGGCAGCAGGGCCTTCTGTTTCCTAAGGTGAAGAGCCCTCTGCTGAGAAACACCTCATGTATACAAGATAGCATGAATAATTTGCCCCACCCAGAGCAGTGACTGTTTGGATTAGTCCTGGAGCAAAATGTTGTATATATGCCCTTAGGCTGCAGCTCTCTCCTTAAAACCCTTTACCCTCAAGAGTTATTGTCTCTAAAGATGTTCTACATGGAGGAAAATACAGGATGGGCTCCTTCTCCTTATCTAGGAAAATCCTGCTTTTCCTGTTTGTTTTGAAGGTGGGAATCTAAACCAAAGGACATCAAAAGAGGCAAATACTTGAAATTCTCCCTATTGAGTCTAAATGTTTGGAGAGCTGTTGTATCCAGTTTACTTAGCTATACATGAACCTGTGTGACAACTCTCAAGTTAGACTGGGAATAGCTGAAGTGATATCGTACAGGGAAAGAAGTCTAATGAATGATGTTTACCGAACCAACATTTGCCTTCTTTAAGAAGTCATCCTATAGTTCTTTTTTTTTCTTGGTTGATCTCAACACATGTGACTCACTCATATCTGCTTTTATATGGATTGCATGCATTTGTGAATGTGGCTAGAAAGTCCTCAGTCTTAAGTCACAAAAATAAAGGCAAGAGGCTTCAGTTAATTATGCAAGTTTGGAGGGAGCACACATACAGTACTCAACTCTGTGTATGAAGTTGTTCACTGGTAAGAAAACAATATTTATCACTAATATGATAGCCAGAGTGGTTCAGTTCATCTTAACCCAAATGCAGCTGCTCATTCAGCCATAAAATTGGCCAGATGTTCTAGACCAGCCACAGTCTCTCAACTATACAGATCAAATGAAGTGTGTCCATAGAGAGGCCATGTCCTGTACTCTGCCCTATACTACTTGGGAGGCTGTATAAGGAAGATAAGAAAGCACTACAAGTGCCCTTCACCGTTAAAACTTAACAGGACTTACTCCATGTTTCACTGTCTTTGCCTTGGGAGATGCCTTGCTTAGAAGCACTCTTCTGCTCTCAAATTATAAAAAATCTCCCCAGTTACAATATGTTCTGAAAAAGCTGCAACAGAACAGTTACATATAACACAGAGATATATGCCCCAGTCCCATACACATCAGCTTGAAAGTAAGACACATGGAAATCAATAGGCTTGTTATCACATAAATAATTAAAGATTAGCTTCTTAGTTTTACAGAATCCAGTGACATGCTTTGATGTTTAAGCCACTCCAGCAAATTTAGTTAAATAAAAGAGCACAATACTGTACCTTATTACGGCATTTGGTTTACAAAACATTATAAATACACATGATGGTGTGCAGAGTGAGATTAAAAAGATGAGTCCCTGCAGCAAAGATGCTACAATCTGAATGTCAACAGGAGAGACAAGAAAAGGAGGTGGGGGAGAGATCAAGATGAATGGGACGAAGTCAAAGGTTGCTTTTGTAGCTTTCTCCAGATAACACATGGTAGCAATCAGGGAGAGAAGTTAAAGACTTACGGGAAGGGTTATTCTTTCTTAATTTTTCTCAGCAGAATTCTTCCACCAAAGGAATTTTCAGCAGTTTTGTACTTTTCTTCTGGAGCCCAAAGACAGGGGAACTCTGTGTGTGTGTGTGTGTGTGTGTGTGTTAAAGGGCTCCTTGCCTCCTCCCACTGGCCATTACATCATTCAGCTCTTTTAGGTAACATCCAGAATTGCCACCCTTTCCCTCCCCCTCCCTTCCCTTTCCTCTGTTTTGCTTACAGCATTTCATATTGGTCCTTCTGAATGAAATGACTTTTTCATTGAGCTTGCATGAACCCGGCACACTAGATTTACATGCAGCATAATGTATTGAGTTTCCTTTCCCAGACATGAGATCACAGCTGAAGACTTTTCCAGCACTCTTTAGTATTTTGTGCTGCTAATTTAATTCCGTGTCCATTAAGGAGATGGGCTTGTAACTTTATCAAGGCTTCATTGTCTGTGGCGTAACACAAGGTTGTTGTGAGACTGGAAGCATTTGATAATCAAATTCTGATACAATCTTTATTGCAGGTGTTCTCAGAAAATCAAAGAGGTGCTTCTAAGTTTTCTGGGTGTTTAAATTATAAAATACCTTTATAAGAAGAGTGGGCTTTGTTCCATATCCATTTCAAAAAAAAACAAATGCTGGAACAATATCTACCAATTTCATTATTGGATCTTGCAAGGCTTCATTTTTTGTGATGGGGAAGAAATTTGGTTTGCATTGTTATATGAACTAATCGTTTTCATATGTTCTTAACTGAAGTGTGAACAATAATACAATTAATTATTCTTTGGTTTCCACATTTCTCCAAATCCTGTAATCTCATTTGTTAGAGAGAAAAAAATATGCATACAAAATAGGAAAAGAGTGGGCCGAAAGGCATATGCTTGGGAAAACCGCTCACAAAAGTATATCCATTTAGGAAACTACATACCAAAAGAGTATGAATTTTCATGTGGGCCTTTTCTTTTTTAAACGTGGGCATGTGCCAGCTGAGGTGGAAACAGGATGGAATTAAGTGGTGCTTGAACAACTGCCAGCTTTATGGAAAATGAAACAAGCATTTCCATTAGCTCCTGGCCCATGAAATGAAGGGCTAGATTTAAATGGTAATTTGTGTTTATCACTTCTACATTATCAGATGAAAGGAAAAAACACCGACAAAACTTGACCTTGACAGCACTGTCAAGAATGAAGGCAGGTGTCAGTTCTAAATTGATCTCCTGTTTAATGCAGCTTCTTTGTTCCAATACCATCTCTTTTCTTGGATACCTCTTGCCCCCTGAGATCTATTTGTTCATAACATCATGTGTGCTTGTAACGAAAGGGTGGAATTCAGAAACTGACATGTATAGACAGACAGAGAGATTATTTACAAATCAGATCATCATAGCTCTCTTGATGGATAAAACATTAAAATGTGGAGGGATTAAATATGTGTGCGTGAGAGGATACCTCAACTTCCCACTATGCCTGGAAGTAGAACAGAGTGGTGTGTGTTCACTGACAATGTCTTCAGTGTCTCTTTGTAAGCACACAATATTATACATGTTAACCATGCTTCTGTAATCGGGAGCTCTGATAAAGAAGGATTCCTGTAAGATCATTCAATTAAGTGTGTCCAGGAGGACCTCTGCAGATCCTTGTCATCCTTACTTCCAAGTGGGTGTGGGACAGGGTTTACATGTTCACTCTAGTCCATGATTACAATCTTTCATGCTTTCAGGTGTGGGTGACTTGTGACTAGGGTAAGGGGGCACCTCCCCCCCAATCTTTTTCAGGGATCCCCCTACCCTTTCTGGCCCACTAGACACCCCTGCATGTCTGAATAGGGCTCTTATTTATACTGTACAATGCTTAGTCTGTACACAAGAGGAAGGCAAATACCCACCCTTACAGTTGCTATTTTGACTTATATAATGCCCAGTAGTGCTAGAGCAACAGCTCCCAACCTTGGGTAACCCCAGTATTCTTGGACTGTAACTCTCAGAAATCCCAGCCAGCACAGCTAGTGGTGAAGGCTTCTGGGAATTGCAGTTCAAGAACACTTGGGTTACCCAAGGTTGGGAACCACAGTGTTAGAACACTCCCTGGGTGGTTTACAACATAATTATGTAAACAGCAACTTGCTTGCCGGAGAAGAGAAATCTGTGATTAATCTTACTGAACATAGATGTTTAAAGTTAATAGCCAAAATGGCAAAAGCAGAACCCTGCGGTGTCTTGGTGTTAATAAGTCTATGTTTGCAGGAACGTGTGTAGTCAACTTCATTGTTTCAGTTTCCAGAGTGTTAATTAAAATCTTCCACACAGCTCCTATGTATTTTTTATCCAAAACTCATCTACTGTCTTGGAGCATTTAAATAGCACATAGATTTCTTCTGTGAAACCAGCCATCTTCAAAATATACAGCAGTCCTCATAAATATATAAGGCTATGTGCCTTAGGCCTTTGGGATATGGCAGACTGCCAAAGCAAAAGTAAATACACTCAGTATGGGAACTTGGCAGCCAAGAGTCCATTTCTAAAACACTCTGCACCAGAATGGGCTTGATGCCGTCTTTTTGTATATTAGAGTTGTCAGATCTCCAGGGCTGATCTGATATTTTGGGGTTTTAGTGCTGACATTTTCAGGGATATCGAAGGAGGAGTTAAATTTCAGGGTGAAAGGTCAAAGGAGGTATTATAATCAGGAGGTTGGCTAGCCTCCAGGATCTCCTGGGATGTCATTCTGAACTTGTGATCTTGTCATGATCATAAAGAAAAGGTTAACTGATTACATTTGGTCAAGCTTTTTGGACAGATCTGGCCTGGCCAAATAATTGATAAGTGAATATGCTTCCACTTTCCCTTTCCTCTAAGGAATGTTTTAAATCAAATATACAGTGGTGCCCCACACAGCGACGATAATCCGTGCAGCAAAAATCGTTGCTATACGGATTCGTCACTATGCGAAAAAAAGCCCATAGGAATGCATTAAAACCCGTTTAATGCATTCCTATGGGCAAAAAACTCACCTTAAAGCGAAAATCCTCCATACAGCGGCCATTTTCGCTGCCTGGTAAGCGAGGAATCCATCCCTAAACACAGCGGGTGGCCATTTTTTTTACCCGGCGGCCATTTTGGAACCTCCAATCAGCTGTTCTAAAACATCACTATGTGAAAATCGGTAAGCGAAACAGCGTACCGATCATCGTAAAGTGATTTTTACCATTTAAAATATCGCAATGCAATCGCTTTTGCGATCGCAAAAAAATCGTCGCTATGCGGATTTGTCGTTAAATGGGGTGCCCGTTAAGCGAGGCACCACTGTAAATGACCAAGAGCAGTAGGGAATTGCAGAGAAAGCAAAATACAATTAATTGTTGGGACTTTAGGGTGCAAAGAACACCCTCCATGCACATATACTACTGAAGGATCAGAAACCTGTTGCACTGCTAAAGCATGGAATATACTGTATATGGTGGCTCTGTATCATTAATATGGTGGCTGTAGTTGCCATATGGAACTGGCTGAACAGCTCAGTGGTTTAGGTATCTGGCTGCAGAGCCAAAGGTTGGGAATTCAATTCCCCACTGTGCATCCTAGAAGGACCAGCCTGTGTGGTCTTGGGCAAGCTGTGCAGTCCCAGGATGCCCCCAGAAGAATGGAATGGCAAAACCATTTCCGAGTACTCTGTACCTAGAAAACCTTGGAAAAGATTTACATAGGCCAGAATCAACAGCACATAATCACCATTATTATTATTGGGTGCTATATACTTATGATTGATGGCAGGTCTCCATATTATTTCATTCATACAAATGCATGGTGAAAGGTGCTCACCATCCTTTTTATTGCAACTTTTTTGCAATTTACAGTTATTATTCACTATTTTATTGCATCCTTTTGTTGCAATTTATGGCTATTATTCACTGGTGTTGCAGTTCTACTTCTAAATCTTATTACTTTCTGAAAGCTTAAAATATCCATTTGTGGCTTAATCTTTACAATGTAGAGTGGCAACAATCAGATGAAAATTGTGCCTGTCTAACTTACCCACCCACCCTGGTTGGCCTAGCTTTTGGTGGAACATATATGATCATGAAATAAGTCTCCTGGCATAAAACTTTGAACAGCACCCTAACACTACCCAGGTTTCTTGGCTATAAAGCACATAGATATGGTTTATCATTAGCTTCTTCTGTGGGTTTTCTAGGACTATGAAGATTCCCAAAGCTTCATGGCTGACTCCTTTTCTGGGAGTCATAGCAGGAAATCAAACTCAGGGACATCGCACAGGCATCCTTCAGTCTAGAGAGACTATGGTAACATGCTCTGAATCGAGGAGTGTCCTCTCCAGAATCTGGTGGAGTCAGGGACATAATTGCTCAAGATATTTTTTAAAAATTGGTTTGGTTCAAAACAAAATTAGGGTTGAAGTTGAACATCCCAAAGCAAAGACATGTGGAACACAGATCAACCTTCCTTCCAATTTTTACTTAAAACAAGGAGACACTGTTGCCTTAACTTCCACCCTAAGTAAACCCAAGAAGCTCTCCTCTATGAGTCCCTAAAGAAAAAGAAAATAACACACACCACATCACTGCTAATCTAGGACTAAGCTATTAAAACAATGACATTTCTTAAATGAAGTTCACTTGCACTGGAGCTGTAAAGACTGTACAGATCCATCATTATGGACATGACTGCACTACAGATCTGCTGACTGTAGATGCTGACACCGTTAAACCCGTGTTTTATTTCAGCTCTTTCACAGCTCTATTGATAAACTATATAGGCAATGAGGTAGCTAGTTGTGGACAATGGGGTGGCTAGTCAGGGACTTTCATTTGTGGAATATGACAAGAATATGGGACCCCTGGTCTCCCCTGAACTCTTTTAATATTTCTTCTCATAACTAAAAAGAATGTGGTGGCACTCTGAATTTTACCCTTGGCTCACAGCTGAACATCATAATGAAAATACAGTATCAGCTTAAATATAAAGATAATATGACTCATTTGCATTTTTACAAATAAAATGAAGAGTAATTGATAATAATGCCGGGACACTAAATAAGGTAAAGGTTCCCCTTGACATTTAGTCCAGTTGTGTCTGATTCTAGGGTGCGGTGCTCATCACCGTCTGCAAGCCGTAGAGCCAGTGTTTGTCCATAGACAGTTTCCGTGGTCACGTGGCCAGCGCGACTAGACACGGAGTGCCGTTACCTTCCCACCATGGTGGTACCTATTTATCTACTCACATTTGCATGTTTTCAAACTGCTAGGTTGGCAGGAGCTGGGACAAGCGACGGGAGCTCACTCCGTCACGTGGATTCGATCTTACGACTGCTGGTCTTCTGACCTTGCAGCACAGAGGCTTCTGCGGTTTAACCCGCAGCAGTACCACCACGTCCCATTAGGACACTATATATTATATCACAAATTCTACTGTAAGATTTATAACAAGAATTTTAAAATAATAGCTTGATAAATACCAGTTATATTAACTGAGGAGAGATAGCAATGAACATGTTCACAAGCGGGGCAGGGAGAAAACATGCCTGCTGCTTTCAGTGCTTTGCCAGTCCAACTTGAATACCTCAATAAGATGGGCACCTCCCATATATAAGCACCAACTCAAACAAACCCTTAATAGATTTCTAGGTACATTCTTCACTGTAAAACACACAGTAGGTGAATGCAATGTTTTGTATCACCACAAAGATAAATTCATCTGTGATCTCTGCTTTTCTCCATGTTTCATTCCACATGGTAGGTGAAAGGACCTGAAGCAGAGTTGCAAGCTTTGAGTTTCAGAAGTGTTGGCTGTTGGACAGCAAGAGACCTATGGCAGAATCTGGTGGAGTCTGGCAAATCTGGAGTTTGATAGTATTTTAGCTTTCAGTAACTGTTACTTGACAGCCTGGTCAGTCATTAAAATGCAAGTTGACTGGAATACTTAAGCTCCAATCCTATTTCACTCCTATCTGGGTTTATGGTCCATTTAACTTAGTGGTACTTCCCTCTCGGAAAACATGCATAGAATTGCATTACTAATCCTAACCAGATCGCAAACAATGGGATCAACCTCATGTTATTCATACTTAATCAGTTGAAATCAATGAGACTTAAAGTAGCAATGATTAACACTGAAGTAATAAGCATGTAAATTTAATGAGAAAGGCATATTATCTGCCTGGAAACAAATTGTGCTCACATGATGGTAGAAAAATCCCCACAGGTCAAGGTTCTTAAAGTTATTTTTGCCCATTTTCTGGGATATTCTGAATTTACTAATCCAAATATAAATTCTACATACCACTCCGATGCTGAAAAGATAACCAGAAAAAGAAGTGGGGTAGAAGTCAGGGTTCCCTTTCACAGATTGCTGCCTTGTTGTGGTGAAGGGACTTGAATAATTCAGAGAAGCTATGGTTATGCCATGCAGGGACACCCAAGACGGACAGGTCATAGTGGGGAGTTCTGACTAAACGCAATCCACCTGAAGCAGCAATTAGCAAGTCAGTCCAGTATCTTTGCCAAGAAAACCCCATGGACAGAAACAAAAGGCTAAAAGATATGACGCTGGAAGATGAGCCCCTCAGGTCGAAAGGTATCCAACATGCTATTGAGGAAGAGCTGAGGACAAGGACAAGTAGCTCCAGAGCTAATGAAGTGGTTGAGCCAAAGCCGAAAGGTCGCTCAACTGCGGACGCGCCTGGAAGTGAAAGGAAAGTCTGATGCTGCAAAGAAAAATACTGCATAGGAACCTGGAATGTAAGATCTAGGAACCTTGGTAAACTGGATGTGCTCAAACAGGAGATGGCAAGAATAAACATTGACATCCTGGGCATCAGTGAACTAAAATGGATGGGAATGGGCAAATTCAATTCAGACAATTATCATATCTACTATTGTGGGCAAGAATCCTGTAGAAGAAATGGAGTAGCCCTCACAGTCAACAAAAGAATGGGAAAACCTGTACTGGGATACAATCTCAAAAATGAGAGAATGATTTCAAGACAAATCCAAGGCAGACCTTTCAACATCACAGTAATCCACGTTTATGCATGAACCACCCATGCTGAAGAGGCTGAAATTGACCAATTCTATGAAGACTTACAAGACCTTCTAGAACTGACACCAAAGAAAGATGTTCTTCTCCTTAGAGGGGGTTGGAATGCTAAAGTAGGGAGTCAAGAGATAAAAGGAACACCAGGTAAATTTGGCCTTGGAGTTCAAAACGAAGCAGGGCAAAGGCTAATAAAGTTTTGTCAAGAGAACAAGCTGGTCATCACAAACACTCTTTTCCAACAACACAAGAGGCAACTCTACACATGGACATCACCAGATGGGCAATACCGAAATCAGATTGATTATGTTCTCTGCAGCCAAAGATGGAGAAGCTCTATACAGTCAACAAAAACAAGACCTGGAGTTGATTATGGCTCTGATCATCAGCTTCTTATAGCAAAACTCAAACTTAAACTGAAGAGGATAGGAAAAACCACTGGGCTAGTCAGGTATAATCTAAACCAAATCCCTTATGAATACACAGTGGAAGTGAAGAACAGATTTAAGGAACTATTTATTTATTTATTTATTTATTTATTTATTTATTTATTTATTTATTTATTTATTTATTTATTTATTTATTTATTTATTTATTTATTTATTTATTTATTTGATTTTTACCTCGCCCCTCTAGACCATGTCTACTCGGGGCGGCTTAAATAGATAAAAACAAACAGTATAAAATATATAAAATCATAAATTTACAATTTTAACAATTAATTTAAACAAACAAACAAACAGTCCCAAGATGGCATGAATCAAAAGAAAAAATAAAAATCACTTAATTGACTGAAGGGAAGGCCTGCTTGAATAGCCAAGTTTTTAGCTGGCTTTTAAAAACACCCAGCGAGGGTGCCAGCCAAATTTCGGTAGGGAGGGTGTTCCACAGCCGAGGGGCCACTGCTGAGAAAGCCTGGTTTCTTGTTTTTTCCTTCCGGGCCTCCCTCAGCGTCAGACCCCTCAGCCGTCCCTGCTGGCTATATCGGGTGATTCAGGTAGATCTAGATGGGAGAAGGCGATCGGCCAAATATTGATGGACAGAGAGCCTGAAGAACTATGGATGGAGGCTCATGACATTGTACAGGAGTCCGGAACAAAAACCATCCCAAAGAAAAGGAAATGTAAGAAATCAAAGTGGCTGACCAACGAGGCCTTACAAATAGCAGAAAAGAGAAGGGAAACAAAATGCAAGGGAGATAGGGAAAGTTACAGAAAATGGAATGCAGACCAAAGAATAGCAAGGAGAGACAAGAGGGCCTTCTTAAATGAACATTGCAAAGAAATGGAGGAAAATAGTAGAAAGGGAAAAACCAGAGATTTGTTCAAGAAAATTGGAGATATTAAAGGAACTTTTTGTGCAAAGATGGACATGATAAAGGACAAAAATGGCAGGGACCTAACAGAAGCAGAAGACATCAAGAAGAGGTGGCACGAATACACAGAGAAATTATACCAGAAAGATCTGGATGTCACAGACAACCTAGATAGTGTGGTTGCTGACCTTGAGCCAGACATCCTGCAGAGTGAAGTCAAGTGGGTCTTAGAAAACATGGCTAACAACAAGTCCAGTGGAGGTGACGGCATTCCATTTGAACTATTTAAAATCTTAAAAGATGACACTGTTAAGGTGCTACACTCAATATACCAGCAAGTTTGGAAAACTCAGCAGTGGCCAGAGGATTGGAAAAGATCAGTCTACATCCCAATCCTAAAGAAGGGCAGCGTCAAAGAATGCTCCAACTACCATACAATTGTACTCATTTCACATGCTAGCAAGGTTATGCTCAAAATCCTACAAGGTAGGCTTCAGCAGTATGTGGACTGAGAACTCCCAGAAGTACAAACTGGATTTTAAAGGGGCAGAGGAACTAGAGACCAAATTGCTAACATGTGCTGAATTATGGAGAAAGCTAGAGAGTTCCAGAAAAACATCTACTTCTGCTTCATTGTTACTACACAAAAGCCTTTGACTGTGTGGACCACAGCAAACTATGGCAAATTCTTAAAGAAATGGGAGTACCTGACCACCTTATCTACCTCCTGAGAAATCTATATGTGGGACAGGAAGCAACAGTTAGAACTGGATATGGAACAGCTACTTGGTTCAAAATTGGGAAAGACAATTTTGGAAGAGCCCCTGATGTTGGGAAAGTGGGAAGGCAAGAGGAAAAGGGGACAACAAAGTACGAGATCATTGGACAGTCTCATTGAAGCTACCAACATGAATTTGACCAAACTCCGGGAGGCAGTGGAAGACAGGCGGGCCTGGTGTGCTCAGGTCCATAGGGTCACGAAGAGTTGGACACGACTTAATGACTAAACAACAACAGAAGTCAGGGTTAGCAAACTTTTAAAAAAACTCCATCTGGTGTTTCATGTAATTTCAAGGTTTTACTTGGGTTAAACACAGCAGTCCTAAAGTAATCTACTCAGGAGTAACTTTTACAGCACAAAATGGGACATACTTCTATGTAGACCCAGATAAGATTCCTCTGCAAGTGTCTTACATTTCAATGCAGTGCTTTGCCTTTAAGTACTCAATTAATTTTCACTTGATTAAAAGCCGCTTACAAAGTAAATGCAACCTAGTTTTGAAAGTTCTGTATCTTCCCCACCACACACATAACTTGCCCAAGGTTTACTTTCTATCTTGAGAGAAGAAAACAAGAGACAAATGATCTTTCCTGTGGAACAGCCTGGAGGAAGTAATGTTTTGAGTCTACCGTTTCATCTACAAAGGATGCCGCTTCTTTGATTAAGAAACTAAGAAACAGATCATTTCCAATAATGCCGGCTGTATGAAACAAGAGGCATGTGCACATATACAATAGGTACATCCCTGTGTATGCACACACATACAGGATATAAGGACAGAGCATGAAAGGAATTTAAAACTATATATCTCTCCCAAAAATGAGTGTCCTAAAATTCTTTGTTACTTACACAGCTGTAAGCAAGCATCACACATGCACTCATCTGCGCTGAGCCATGCTGTTCTCGGTGAGGCACAAGTAGTAGCTTTGTTCCACTCTATTTCAAGAAGAGAATAATTTATTATCTTGCATAAGAAGCTCCAGAGACTACCGGAAGGCCTTTTAAAAAATTGCAAACCAAAGCCATCTTTTCATTGCCGCCTGACCATTCACTGACTTGCTGTGGAGTTGCCAACCGTCTAGCACTTGACTGTCAAATGGTCAGGAGCCGAGTTACCGATTCTGCAAGAAGAACCTTATGTTCACTTCCAGTTTCCTGACAGAAAACAGGAAAGCTGGGCAGGGGGCGGGGAGGTGGCTTCACCGAAGGAACCGGTCAACAATATCCTCACATAAACTCGGCTCTCGGGTGGGTGGGTGTGAGAATCCACAATCTTCAAACTGTTGAGGCAGGTTTAAGAGGAAGTGGGGGGGGGGAGGCTGGGACGAGAAAGCAGTTTTTCTGTTGCGTCAAAGAGCCAGTGTGCAAATCAGAACAGGGAACAGAGTTGTTAAACTGTCCAGCGCTGGATGAAGACAGCTTTTCAATACGCTCTTGGCATAGCCTAATTTCCAATGGCAGAGAGACAGCCTCACTCATTTTCTTTTCTTTCTCTCTTTTTTAAACAGATGAGTGGGGCTGTTTTATGAATTCTTCAAAATTCCCATATGGATGCTGTTTATTAGGTGAACGATCTGATGTGAGGTACTACCAGAGAAACAACTTCTAGCACTAATAAATAATGGCTCTTCTTTTGTAATTCTCAAATGCAATGGCAACTGCGTCTCCATATTGTTGGGAAATATTATACATATGGATATTGTTCCTGCCTGTTCCACCCATGCCTCACCTTCTTTGTGATCCTCAGTGCTGCTTTCTTACGGGAAAAAGTCCAGTTTCTTTTCTTTCTTTTGGAAAACAACTGAACATTAAGGATTGATAATTCTCACATCTTTATTATAAACAGAGATATATAGATTACAGCATGATGCTACAAATATTTCATTCATGTGCCATTTTGCTATTAAATATACAATTTAATAATATAGCTGGAAAAGTACCCTAGCATTTTATTTTATTTAACATAACTTATTAATTTATTTTTAAATTCATTTATTATAGCTTGCTTTTCTTCCACAGAGTTCCAGGAGGTGTACACTAGTTTCTACTCCCATTTTATGCTTACAACACCATGAAGTAGCTTAGACTGCGAATTTTACCAGTCCAATATGGCCTAGTGAACTTCATGGCTGCATGGGACTTTGACCCATCTGTCTCCAGCCCCAGTTGAATGCACTGCTACACCCCATGGACGAGAGACTGAACAACAGGCAATAACATGAGAAGAACCATGCTGGATTAGACCAAGAACCTGTTCAGTCCAGTGTTCTGTTTACTCACCAAACAAGTCAAAAGCAAAATGATCACAACAACACTCTCCTGGCTCCTGCACTATTGGTATTTGGAGCCACACTACCTCTGGAATTTGAAGGATAATTAGTACAATTGAACTATTAGCTAAGGACAGATGCATCCTCTATGAATTTCCCATTAAAACTGTGCAGATTGATGGCCTTTATTATATCTTATGGCAGTGATTGGATTAGGCATCCTTCAGTCTCGAGAGACTATATGGTAAATGTGCTCTGTATGGAGGACTTGGAACAGTGTCTAGTGTGGCTGAGAAGGCCAATTTGAGAGTAACAATCCCTTCCACACTGAAGACAAATACACTCTGTCCCCTGTCCAGCTCCGATTTTGCTGCTTTCGGGACTGCCTCGTTGCCTCAGCCTGCTGGACAATGGTCTCTTCAAATTGGGAGAGGCCATGATGCACTGCCTGCCTCCAGGCTGAACACTCAGATGTCAGATTTAACAATTTGGTGTGTGAAGATATACTTCCTTTTATTTGCCTCAGCTATCACTTAGCTTCAGTAAAAAACCCTAGGTTCTAATATCATGAAAGATAGAGAAATGCTCCTCCTAACCCAATATTCATTTAAGATATACTGTACTTTGTCTGTACTCCTCCTTTATAGCTTTAGGTATGCTTTGAAAACAGTTCATTCAGAAAAGTCTAGTATTGCAGTCTTAAGAGGAAATAGATTACCTGATTATTCAAATATGACTCTACCTCTATCTGTATTTGGCAAGTTTGCCTGTAGATTTTGTTATCTGCAGGGACAACACTGTAAGAGGAAAAATATACTTTTTGCCTAGGCTTAAGGTAAAAACTAGTGCTTAGTTACAATTAGTTCCTAATAAAACTTGTGGACTTAAGCAAAAATTAAATTGTCCCTTTTATTTCAGCAGAGACTTTTCAGCTAAGGATGGGATCAGAAGGTGAGTAAACAACCCTTTTGTCCATTGGGGAATTGCTCCAGACCTGTCCCCAAAATAGAGTAGCCCTGGACCATGACTATGCATTGTGGGATCACCAGAAATACCTTGCACTAGATGGTGCCACAAGTGGTCCAAAATGTGAGCGGTTTCCCCATCTGATCACATTCTATGCCAATGCACACTTATTAGTGGGTACCATTGAAATCAAAGCAACTATTTTTATGTAAATCTGCACAGGATTATATTGCATTCCTATAGAGACTCTCCTGAATCTGGGAGTAAGTGCCACTGAACTTACTAGACCTTACTTCTGGGCAGACATTCATATTTGTGGGTTTGCAACATCAGTCTGGATCCACTAGCTATGCTCATTTGTTTCAAAAACATTTTAATTAGCTGTTTTATCTTTCATATGCAGTAATAAGTCTTATAGGGCTTTTATCACATAATATAATAGTTGTGAATTCTTCCTGATATTGCTTTGGAGGAAGAAGTAACATACTGCCTATTGATACACCACTGAATACAGGCTTGGTTTGTCGTAAACACATACCTCATTTGATAGAGGTCCAAGGAAAATTATCATCTGCATCTTATGTGATAAATTTGAATTGGACTTTTCTATTTGGTCATTCAGTCTTGATGTTTTACACTATTTTTAAGATCTGGCTCACATTCACAGGGTCACTTACCAAAATATGAGAAATTCAGGGTTTTTTTGTGATAAAGCAGACAGTTGGAATGTGCAGAATCACCTCAGACATTGTAGAAGTGTTCCTCAAACTCCCATTCTTCAAAGAACTCTTCCCACAATGTTTTTTGCTAACAATCTGCTGTGTTGTGCAGAGATTTCTCAATTATATTCTAGGGTACTGCGGGGGATGGTGACACAAAGCAGACCTACCCTGTTTCCCCGAAAATAAGACCTAACCTGAAAATAAGACCTTGTATGATTTTTCAGGATGCTCATAATATAAGCCCTGCCCCCAAAATAAGCCCTAGTTAAGTGAACCCCGCCCTCCACCATTGTGCAGCAACCAGAAGATGACATGACTATAAAACATTTCCTGAAAATAAGCCCTAATGCATTTTTTGGAGCAAAAATTAATATAAGACCCTGTCTTATTTTCGGGGAAACACGGTAGATCTACTGATAGATCTGTAGTGCCATTTTCAGTAGACCCACAGGAATTTGACCTTCAACTGATTAATAATAGGAGGCATAAAGCAAAGCAAAAGCAAACTGTGCTGCATATATAACACCTCATAGAGCTTAAAGCTCTCTTAGCAGTTTACCATTTTAATTATGTAGGCTGCACATTGCCCCCACCCCTAGCCACCTACCCGAGACCAGAACTAAACTCAGGTTGTGAGAAGACCTCCAATGCAGTACTGCAGTTTAACCACTGCACCAGGAGGTACTCCTCTTCTTGTTCTATGTACGTAATACTGTACTGCTCAAAATAAAGTCTGGGGTGGAGTTTTGTGTGTGTTAAGACAGTATGCTTAATTCAAAGCTGTTACTTATACTGTACATAATTTTTAATACTCTAAATGCAGAACAAATTTTCATAGTTCCAAGGTCAAAATTCTTCAACCCTGAATGTGTTTCTTTTGTAACAGGTGGTTGTTGGGAGTCTTTAAAAAACAAAGTAGTGTACATTCTGGATAAGCCTAAAGTCCGTTTACTTATTCTAGCAGGCGTCCTCAATTAATGTGAGGCACAGCTGTGGTCCTGTTGGGCCTCATCTCTCACATCAGTTGAGAGTACAGCCTGGACAACACACACACATACTAACTACACAGTGCAGAGGAACATTAGAGATGGGGAGCAAGGGGCCTTTTAGAGGATATCTGACATTACTAATTTTCCAGTTAAGGAACTATGGACAAGATTCCTAAGGGCCTCAGAATACCTCAGAACACAGTTTATTAGAAAGGTCTCCCTTTCTGCTTCTCTTCCTTACTTTACTTAGAAGACAAAGAAACAGGAAATTAAAAACACAAGAGCATACTTGAACTTCCAAGCCTGTGCTCTCATTTAATGGTGCTCAGGAAATAATAAATATTCAATGTTTTTATAATACAAGTGTTCTAAGAACTTTTGTAAACTATTTTCAGAAAAGAGATTCTCATCTCTCTGGATGTCTAAAGCTATGAATATTATGCCATGTAGTTAATGCTGGTTATATAACTACAGATAAAAGTAAAATTTTATGTTTTTTCACTCTTTTAAGTGCACAATTTCAATTAATAATATAATAAAACTGGATGCCATGTAACTGAAGTAAATCTCACAAAGTTCGGGAGGCATGGGCTGTATTTTTAAGTGAAACTGACCAAATCCTGTTGTTTAGCATAGCAAATTGTATTAGACTAGGCCCATTGAATCAATGGGAATTTGGAGAAATCAGCTCCTGTGCAAGTTCCACTTATTCAAATGGGCCTACTCTAACCATGACTTACTTTAGCATAGTATGTTGCATCTAGAGTAGGTCCATTCAAATCAACGTAACTTAGAGAAGAGTTGTCTCACCAAATTTCCATTGATTCGATGGACCTACTCTAGTGTGATTCATTATGCTATGCACAGGACTTTGGCCAACATAACATACTTAGTTGGAAATAAACCCAGATCAATTGTTTGGAAATTAATGTTTCTCATACTTTTTATGCTATAATTTTATCCCTCAGTAAGACTGAAATAACTGTAAAAACAATGTTAGAAATCCAGGGAATGTCTCTTCTCTCTCACACACCCACCCACCCACCCACCAAGACAGCAGAGAAAGCACAAGTTACTTGTTTGTTTGTTGTTGTATGTGTCATTGAGTTCCTTTTCATGTCAGAAGCACTACAGCACAATGAATACTGTAATTTACACCCAATAAATTACTGTGAATTTCGTTGTATGGTATACTGTGTATATACTTACAATGACAATAAATTATTATTATTATTAAATAATATGCAACATCTGGGACAGCTGACACCAAAACTTCCATGGTACTTGCTGACTTAGGTCAGTTTGTATTCTTGAAGGCTTAGGTCAGTTTCCTGACATATGTGTGAAGTTGCCTGTTCTTCTCTGCATTCACAAGACACAGTGTGAAAATCCTACTTGCTCAGATTCACCTTGGTTCTGAAGTTCTAACTCCAGTCCAAAACAACTTCCAAGGAAACCAGTTCTCTGTGTGACTGGGGGCCAGACTTTTGTGGGGTTCCATCCATTTTAAGAGCTGCTATAGTCTGATTTTTTTCTTCTTTCAAGATTGAGAGGTTTCCTTGATTTTACACGAGGGCAGGGGTGCAGTAGACTGAAGAGTGGATGCACATTTGATCTAGATGCTTTTAAACTATTACTAATAGCTGCTACTTTTTTCCTTAAGTCACAGGGTACAGTACCTGCTAGATAGGTGATTTAATCAGTAGTATTTTTTTATTTATGGAGAGCCTATGAATCAGTGATCTCCAGAAGATTCTATCATTAACATCCCTTAATCAGAGGATGAAACAGGTCCTTGAAGTGACCCACAATGGATCACTTCAACAGGAGCAATCTCCCTCAAAGTAACCCTTCTGTCTTTTGGAGGATTGCTGCAGCTAGGCCCCCAAAATAGAAGCCCAACTACAGGACCAAAAAGGTCCAGCTTGGGCAAGGAACAGGGTCTGGCTGCAGCACTATTCCCTATACACTGGTGCCTTGCTAGACAATTACCCTGCATGATAGTTTTTTTGCTAGACACTGACTTTTTGCGATCGCTATAGCGATTCGCAAAACAGTAATTCCTATGGGGGAATTTCGCTGGACAGTTTGATCCCTGCTTCGCAAACCGATTTTTGCTAGACGATTTTGACAGCTCCCTCCACACTTGCAAAACGGGTGTTTTCGGGACCTAAACTTCGCAAGATAGCTATTTCAACAGCTGATCGGCAGTTCGTAAAGTGGCTTTCCTATGGCCGACCTTGGCTAGACAACCGCGATTCTTCCCTATTGGAACGCATTAAACAGGTTTCAATGCATTCCAATGGGGAAATGCTTTTCATTAGACGATATTTCACTAAACAGCGTTTCAGTGGAATGGATTATCGTCTAGCGAGGCACCACTGTATGTCCTATAATCTCTGAGAAATGGTTTTCACTGAACCACACCAGCAGCAGCCCAAAACGTGAGTTATATGCTAGTGTAATCATGTTCGATTTACCTCATGTTGGGTCTTTAATTCATCCTAGCACCACGGTCTTTTCTACTGAGTATTGCCTCCTCATTATATGCTCAAAGTACAATGCAGTAGCCTCGTTTTACTCATTTCCGCTTCTGGAGAGTTCAGACTTGATTTCCTCTAGAATTCATTAGTTCATTTTTTCCGGCACGCCATGCCATCTTGCTCTCTAGCTGTTCTTATTTAAAAGAGAAAAAACTTTTAAAACGTGTTTGTTTGTTTTAAAAAGAAACTCCCCCCAAAGCAAGCACAATTCACATAGATGGGAGAGCAGCGGTGTGAATTTCTCAGACCTCACACAAGGGAAAGGCTGATTACTTCCTCCCGCTTCTCTGACCACCTTCGGGACACACGGACGGGCTGGACTGCACGAAAGGGCAAAGCATTCCCTGCCACCCTCTTAACGGATTGAGAAACACCACAAACAGGCCACAGTTTCCAGCTCCCGCTCGGTTCCAGCGGTGATGTTTACGGGCGGCCGCCCAGAACGGTCATGCGCAGAACACCCTCGGCCGCCATTGGTCCTCGAAAGCCACGGTGGAGCCGGGACAGCCGGTGGGCCTTGTCTACGCATGTGCCGCGCGGCAAAGGCTGGCGGCCGCCGCCAAAATGTCGGCGCAGGGGGATTGCGAGTTTCTGGTGACGCGAGCCCGGGAGCTGGTCCAGGGGGACTTATGGGCGGCCAAGGCCTGGCTCATCACTGCGCGAAGCCTCTACCCGAACGACTTCAACATTCAGGTCGGTGCACGGGCAGCAGCGGCTTTTCCCCTCCCTCTGCCCGCTTCCTGAGACGGCCCACAATGCTTTGCGCGCACGAAGCTCCTCCTCCGCTGAAGATGCTACGGAGGGAAAATCCCCGGTTTTGTCCAAGGGGGGATGGGTGGGTGTTGTTTCCAGACCCGTCTCTTCGGACCGGACCCCTTTTTGGCAGCTGTGGGTCTCCTCTCTTTCCCTCCCCCCTGGCCTCGTGATTTTTAAAACGTGATTTTTCTTGCCTTTGGGAATTTTTTTTATTTATATAATTATAGAGCCTTAATAATGCTTTGATCATCTTACTTCCATGGTGGAAAAGGAATATTCCAGCTAAATTAATTTTGCTGATCTTCCTATGCAGCGAAAGTACCTGAAATCAGCACACATTAGTGTTGAAAATAAAGGGCAGAGCAGATATATTCCGTACAACACATATTTCATGGTGCAGTAGCTAATTGTATCGCTGTAATCATCAGCTGACCAACACGAATTTGACCAAACTCTGAGAGGCAGTGGAAGGCAGGAGGGCCTGGCGTGCTCTGGTCCATGGGGTCACGAAGAGTCGGACACGACTAAATGACTAAACAACTACAATCCTCAGCTACTCACTGCCACAGTCTTTCAGTTAAATGGAATGTCTGCTTTTAAATGTAACTTTATTCTGAATTGTAACCCAAAACAACAACAGAAAGAGGGTAATTTAGAAAGGTGTTAATTGCCTTGATAATTCAAGGCGTTGTGTACCTGCTTGTGGAGCCAGAGGTTGAGAGTTTGATTCTCACTATGCCTCCTGTGAGAGGAGACAGCATGTGTATCCTAGGCGATTCCAGGGTATCCCCAGATGAATGAAATGGTAAACTACTGTCTTTGTTCCTAGAAGACCCGGGAAAGGGTTGTTGTAAGTGGGAATTGACTTGGTGACAGGTGAAACAAAGAAACAGATAAAAAACCCTCGAACAATAAAAGGTTATTGTCACTTTTTCCTGTTTCCTTGCCTATTAAGTTGAGGAGGGTGGGCTGTTCGCACACTACATGCTTAAAGTTTCAGACAAGTTATGGTCAGAGTACTGTATAACACTTTGGAGAGTTGCGTTCATATCTTCCTTTAGCCATGGGATTCTTTAAACTTTGGACTAATGCTTTTAGCCAAACCTTCACAGGTTGGTTGTGAATGTCCACCCTCCTTTTATACTCGCACAGTATTAGCTGCCTTAAGTTTTTTCTGGAAAGGCATGTAGGAAATGAATTGTAGGAGATTATCCTGTTAGGTTAACTTTGTACAGCCAAATCTGGATCAGATGCCAGAAGCATTTAATTTTTGCAGCCACGAAGTTACACAACAAGATAGTACCCCTTGTCTGTAGTGTGTTTGAATGCCAATCTACCAATACACATTTCAGCCTTGTAATGAAATCTGCACTCTCCTTTTGTATTGAATACAACCAGAAGCAAGAATATAATAATGGATTGTCTGGACATAGTTCAGATATGTGCATACTTCGGAGACAGGTACAAGAGCACTTTGTGGATCATATCAGTTTTATTTTTCAATCATTCGGTATCTAGGATTCAGTGAAATTAACATATTAGCATTTGTCTTCAGTGGTCTAAGCACTCATTTCAGCCTGGCAGAGTGGAGAGTGATGGTGGTAATGAAATCCCCAGACAAAATCCTTAGATCTCCTTGATTTTATACTGTACAATAACTTCTCATAGCCTCAGGGAGCTGATTCAGTGAACTATTGTTTAGAAAGCTGTAGACTTCACATGATTATAATTTTGTTGGAGTGAACAAATTAACATTAGTTGGAGGTTCACTTTGGTGTTTTTTTTTCTTTTTTTCTTTTCTGTTTTTTGGAGGGGGTGATGTGTCTTCTGCTCTTCTCTTTTTTCATTCTGATGTAGTAGAAAATATATGTGAGATTTGAGAATTCCATGAGAAGGATAGATTTATATTTTCAATGTAGTTCATGTGCTTTTCTGTTTGTTTTTCAGTATGAGATGTACTCTATTGAGAGGAATGCAGAGAGAACAGCATCGGCAGGCAGATTGCTCTATGACATGTAAGAATAATTGTCAGGTTTTTTTTTACCACAAGAAAGAATGAAATATGTAGACAATCAGTACACTTAGAATTGTCCTGTTTTATAAGGCCTGATAGTAAAGATGAAAAATCAAGGCCATACAAAATTTATGGCAACATAAAAAGAACTAAGATGGGCAGGAGAAGGTCCATTATTGTGTGTGATATGGCAAAGAAGGTAGTTCAATTCTTTTTAAAATTATCTGCTAAAATGGCCTTCAGGGATTCAGTTATAATTGTTAAAATCCTGCCCGAAGAGATGAATCTTTAGCTTTTTTCAAAAGGATAAAAGGAAAGGGAAAGTGTTTCATAGCCTGGGAGCTGCCACAGAGAAGGACCTCTCCTGTGTCCCCATCAGCTGTGCTTGTGCTGGCAGTGGGACCAAGAGGAGGGCCTCTTCTGCTGATCTTAATTGTCAAGAAGGTGCATATAGAGAGACACAGTCCTTCAGTAGCCTGGACCCAAGCTTCATAGGTAATGACCAGCACTTTGAATTGGGCCCGGAAACAGACTGGTAGTCAGTACAGTTCTTGTAACAGGTGTGTTATATGCTCTCTGTAGCTGGCCCCAGTCAGTAGTCTGGCCGCAGAGCTTTGCACCAGCTGAGGTTTCTGAACCGTCTTCAAAGGCAGCCCCACATAGAGCGCGTTAGAGTAATCCAAACAGGATGTAACTAAGGCATGTGTCACTGTAGCCAGATCCGACGTATCAAAAAATGAGCGCAGTTGGCACACCAGCTTTAGCTATGCAGTTGCACTCCTCGTCACTGCCAAGACCTGGGCATCCAAGCTTAGGGATGAATCCAGGAGTACACCCAAGCTGCGGACCTGAGGTTTCGGGGGAGTGTAACCCCATCCAGCACAGATAGTATCCCTATTCCTTCCTCTGCCTTCCAACTAACCAGGAGCACCTCTCACTTGTTTGGATTAAGTTTCAGTTTGCCCTCATCTTGCCCATTACTGATGCCAAGCACTGTGTTAGAGTGAAGACAGCTTCCCTGGAATTAGGTGGAAAGGAGAGATAGAGTTGGGTGTCACCTGCATACTAGTGACACCAAACCCCACAACCCCAGACAGCCTTCCCAGAGGTTTCATGTAGATGTTAAAAAGCATGGGTGACAAAGCAGAACCTTGAGGAACACCACAGACCAATGGCCAGGGTGTTGAGCAGGAATCACCCAGCACCACCTTCTGAGTTCTCCCCTCAAGGAAGGACTGGAGCCAGTGTAAAACAGTGCTTCCGAGTCCCATCCCAGAGAGATGGCCCAGAAGGATGCCATGGTGGATGGTCTCAAAAACCGCTGAGAGGTCCAGCAGAACCAGTAGGGACATACTCCCCCTGTCCAGTTCCCAGCATAGGTCGTCCACCAAGGCGACCAAAGCTGTCTCTGTCCCATAGGCAGGCCTGAAACCAGATTGAAATGGGTCTAGATAATCCACTTTCTCCAGGAATCCCTGGAGCTGAGAAACCACCACACGCTCCCGTGCCTTGCCCAGGAATGGGATGTTTGAGACTGGCTGCTGGTTATCCTGTACACTGGGATCCAGGGAGGGCTTCTTCAGTAGCAGTCTTATTACTGCCTCCTTTAAGCAAGCAGGGATCCTACCCTGCTGCAAAGAGGCATTTACCACTCTCTGTACCCAATCAGCCATTTCTCCTCTAGCTGCTTTTATGAGCCAGGATGTCCAACACACATGTGGTGGCATTCACCTCTCCAAGAATCTTGTCCACATCATCAGGCTGCACCAACTGAAAAGTATCCATTAAAACAGGACAAGCTGGGGCCAAAGTTACATCCACTGGGTCTGTATCAATTACAGCATCCAAACCAGAGCAGATCTGAGTGACCTTATCTGCAAAGTGTCATTCAAATTCCTCACAGTGGGTTGTGGTCAATATTTTGTTCTTTTTGTGAGGCATGTACTAAGCCCCTGACCACTTGAAACAACTCCACTGGACGACTTTGTGCAGATGCAATGGCAGCAGAAAAGAACCTTTTCTTTGCTGCAGACATTGCCGCACAATAGGCCTTCAAATGGGCTCTAGCCCGTGTTCAGTCCAGTTATGTGAATTAACAGCAATTCGCAATGGAGCAAACAGAATTCTTCATACAAAACAAAATTAATTAATGACATTTGCAGCTATAGAATGGATTTTAAAAGAGAGTACACAAATTCATGAAGGAAGATGGGTAGATCAACAGTTACTAGCTATAGTAGCTGCATGAATCTTCTAGCTTCAGATATAGTCCACCAGCTATTGGGAGGCAAATGGTAAGGAAGGGATGTTGCTCTCATAATACATTTTTAGCTTTCTGGAACTTCATAGTTAATTAAAAAAGGATATGTTTCAGATTTGCAGCTCTTGTACTCTTCCTAGTTTACAACTGTTAAATTATATCAAGAAACTTTGACACAAAGCAAAATATGGATTAAACATTTTAGACTATGAGTTTAGCTAAATGTTAATGTTCTAGTTGAAGATATATGAATAATGGTTTGGAATGTCTGATTCCATAATAAGGAGGTACTTTTATAATGAATCACCCATGGCTTCCGATTTCAGACACTCAACTTGCTGATAGACATTTTAATTGTTTAAAAAACTTTGCTATTCTTTAGATAATTTGTATTGTTACTATTTTGACCAACAAAGTAAAATTGGATTTTAATGGTATGTGTTTCGTAGCACAATTCTGTTCTTGATTGGTTTCTAACGTACCAACTTCTGTCCTTCCTTGAATCCCAATCCTTTATTTCAGGTTTGTAAATTTTCCAGATCAACCAGTAGTATGGAGGGAAATTAGTGTTATCACATCAGCATTAAGGAATGATTCACAAGATAAGCAAACTCAATTTTTAAGAGGTATGTGGTTGAGTTCCTCACGTGATTGCCTTTCTGATTTTTCTGGGTAGCTTACCACACTTAAGACTGTGGTCACCAGTTTTATTTTTTGAGGAATGCTTCTGAGGGCTGCATGGCACCCAGATGAATTCTCAGAAATCTAGATGTGGCTAAGGGTCAATGTAGCATTTGCAGCACACCAGCCCCCCCCCCCCAGGTTTGTCACAATAAAATAAGAGGGGCAGAGAGGTTAGCAGTTCACCAGCAGAGATGCCTGCAAGCATCATTTCAAGTTTCCCTGTTCTGATCCATCTACAGCTGGTCTGTGCAAAACAGACCAGTGGATATAGCATTATGGAAAGTTCCAAGTGTACCAGTTACTCTGACAAAGCCTGGAGATGAATTATGCTTTAGGAATTGCTCCATCTAGTGTAGAGCGGAGAGACAATATGGTGTAATGATTAGATTGGGATCTGTACGTATCCCCCTTTGGGTGCCCTCTTGCCTGGTGCGTTTCCATAGACTATTGAGGAAGAATGAAGGAACAGGAGATGTTTGATAGCTTTGGCAAATCCAGCATGGGGGAAGGTGTCCAAATTTTTCTTTACTCGAGTTCTGTGAGGCCCTGATTGCTAGTCTCAGGTTTACTGGCAGGAAACACTCACCTACCCAGTTTCCTCAGCAAATAGTACAGCACCTTGGAAATTGGCCAACTCTTCTTAATGATTCCAGATGGAAAATGGGACCATGATAGGGCCTCCAGTTGCTTCTGCAGCTCCCAGATCACAATTACCTTTGTATTCCCATTCACAAGGACTACTCATCCTTCTTAGGAGCTGGTTTTGGTGGGACACAGAGGACTGCATAGGAAAGTTTAGCAATGGGGATTTTTTTTTCTGTTTATAGAAGAAAAGGATCTAAGTCAGTGTATCTAGATCTTCCTTCCTACTTTTTGCTGGTAAAAAAGAATTCCAAGGAATTTCTTGTAATTATTTTTCCTGTGCTCTCCATCCAAACATGTTATTTCTCTCTCTCTTTTTTAATGCATTCTTTGAAAAGATTGCTAGGTTCCCTGTCCTTTTTCCCATCATAGGTTTATTTGAGACTCTACCGGGTCGTATTCAGTGTGAAATGTTGTTAAAGGCCACAGAGCAATGCTTCAATACGCTGGAACGTGCAGAAATGTTGCTCCTGCTTTTACGACGTTTTCCTGAGACTGTGGTTCAGCATGGGGTAAGAGAGTGAAGAAAATAATTTCTGCTTTGGAAACATGCTTACTTTTTCTTTAAGGCACTATAAAGCTTTAGAAATTAGTGTGTGCGTCTCATGCTCATAGATGTTAGTGTAACACCAAAGATAAAAAGAATACAATATTTGGAGAACTCCACAATCTTAGAACTGTTCTGTACCAGACTGAATTAGAATAGCAAAACAGTTGGTAGATATGATGGAACAAATCTGATGCTGAATTGAGAGGACGAGCATTCAGTTGTTACCTCTGCAGATACACTAACTCAGAGAGGAGAGGAGCACCTGGCCCTTCCTTCTCCTTTCTTGCTTTCTGTGCACAAAAGGTGATGTATTTGCAAAGGAGGCATTCCTGCTTGCACGTGCACATTACACAAGATCAAGAACCCTGGAAAAATGGAACTCTTGTTTGCTTGTAGCGCCTACATGTAAGCAGATATGCTCTGCTGGAGATGCATTGCTTTCCACTTGTAGAAAGAGACAGAGGAGTGGGGCTAAGTATTGCTCTCTTTGTGCTTCCATGGAAGTGAGAGCTGAACACTCTTAATATCAGTGGAATTTTAATGTTTCTTTATCTTGTCTTTGAAAAACTGGCAATTCTAAACTTTCTGATTTATCTATGAAAACATATCAACTGTTGATAAAAAAAAACGGTTCATCATCATAACATGCAGTCCTGCTAATAGTGTAGTATGACTGTAAATTGCAAACTGATTAAAAAGAGATAAAGGAAGAGACCATTAATTACATTTGCTCAATATGGTCTAAACTTTTTGGGTAACGTCTTGAAAAAAATAATATACAGATTTTACTTGTGTTTACACTTTGGAAAGGTGGGCCTTGGGGAAACGTTACTAGAAGCAGAAAATATTGAAGACCAGGAATCACCTGTCAATTGCTTTAGAAAATTATTTGGTAAGAACATATTTTAATGTTGTGTGTTATATAATTTCTTTTTTTTTAAGGAGGCAAAATGAAGTCTGTTTTAAGTATTAAGGCTATGGTAGCATTACTTAATAGATTTATGCTTTACGCAAAAATCATACCTCACATTTTGCAATCTGATTATTTGAATTGCTTTACTGCTTAAATTAAAGGTGTGTCTGGCTCCATCTGATCTTCTTGTGCTGTTCTTTTTTCCTCTTCATGCTCCATATGCTACTTTTTTGCTGCAAGCAATGAACAAGAAAAGTGAATGCTTCTTCTAAGATGGTGCTTTAGAAGATGGCACATATTTTAATTAAAATCTGCTTGATTTTAATAAGCTATTGCCAACTATTAAGTAAAGTGTCATTTTAGATGCGATCAAACCCGCTTATCATTTACTGTTATGTCTGGTTACGCCTTGTTTGCTTTGCAAAATATGAGATGCTGTCAGGGTAGCTGATAGATCTAATATACTGTCTTGTTTTTGAACCTTTTTTAGTATGTGACGTTCTTCCACTGATAATTAACAACCCTGATGTGCGTCTCCCTGCCAACCTGTTATATAAATATATGAATAAAGCTGCAGAGTTTTATATCAATTATGTATCTAGACCTCCACAGACAGAAAACCAGTACCAAGGTAATGCGGTTGAACACAATTTCAGTAGCAAAATCTGGAAAAGGCCAGAAGGATTAATGTACTTTAAAGTAATATGTAGCGTCTTGCAAGGGAGAATGTGATATTTTTTTTACTGTGATTGATTAAGGATATGGCTACACCTGAAAAAAATATGCAGGAAATACTTACGGGTTTGGACAGGTTGGTTCATATATTTTTCTGTTGACCACATAATACAAAGGGAAATGTGAATCAGCCAGGAGTTCCTGTCTTCAAATCTGTAGTTTTTCCCTTTGCTGCTGGGGCTTCTACTTTTTTAAAAAAGAAAAGGTTTTGTTCGCATTGATTTAGCTGTGTGATTGCTTGAAACAATGCAGAAAAGTAATTGCATCAGCGTTCACTCAGGAAATGGTGAGCAAAGCCATCAGCAGTACTTTTCTTTTTAAATAGCTACTGGCAAGTGAAGCCCCTCTCTTAAAAAAAAAAAAAGCTTATGTCAAAGCTAATGAGAGGAGGAACTCTTTGTTTGTAGCTTATTATGTGATTCCCTTATAGCTTGTTATGTGGAAACAAGTTGCAAACAAGCTGTGTGGCCAGTTAATGTGGAGAAACCTGGGGCAACCTGAATTTCTTGGTGCCACTTCACAGTGAATGAGAGTGAGTGAATTCATGTATGCCTCACTTGTAGTAACACCCTGGATAGCCCATCAGCATTTGGCTTCACCAGTTAAGTTCCCCACTTCACCCTGTTCCACACACTTAAGAAGTCTTACTGTTATTTTGCTAGAGAATCAGAAAATTTTACAAATGATAACGATATTTTACAAATGAACTGATTGTCTTAAAAATGGTTGTTGTGGGTTTTTCGGGCACTTTGGCCGTGTTCTGAAGGTTGTTCTTCCTAACGTTTCACCAGTCTCTGTGGCCGGCATCTTCAGAGGAGAGCACTCTGTCTTAAAAATAATAATTTTAAAAGTTTAAATGAACTTATACTGTGGAAGTTGCTTCTGGGATGCATTTTAAAAGGTGGATTTTGCTTCCATTTTAGAACTACAAGTTTTACTTTGGTAGCTATTGTGGCAGTTAATTTTCTTGTTTGTTTTACTTATAAGTCATAGCTTATGGTTCCAACACTGAATGCAGAAATTTGTTAAATCTATTTCCCCTCTCAGGGATACGTTAGAATGTGAGTGGAGAGGTAGAGTCAAGAGAATTTTGAAAGTCAGGGTGAGAAGCTTGAGGTGATCTGTGATATTTGTCTTGCATTTATTCAGATGCTTAGCCACCTCTGTCTGTCTTTTCCTAATCAAGAAGCTGGGATGTTTCCCTCAATACGTAGTTATACTGATGCATGCATACCATAAAAAATACACAGTAAGAGACTAAATGAGAAAAGTACAGCATGTTAAATTGACTTCTGATTATCATAATCACTGCCGGTTTCTAGGTTCACAGGACACGTCTGATCTCGTATCACCCAGTAAAAGAAGCTCTCAGAAATATATAATAGAGGGCCTGACTGAGAAATCCTCTCAGATTACTGATCCTTGGGAAAGGGTGTTCAAAATACTCTCCATAGTAGGTGTGAGATGTGAATGGCAGATGGACATGGGAAGAAGGTTTGATATAAGTATTATTTTTCTAATAGCATATCTAGTCGTCTGACTAAAGGGTATTGCTTTTGGTGATGATTGTGTCAGTGCTACTGTTGTCAAAGGCAGATGCTGGTATGCAGTGGAAGAAAACACCCATCCTTTCTGAATTGTATGATCAGGCCTACCAGTTCAGTGTGGCTTGGATGGAAATCAGCATATGCATATATATTTAGAACTGTCCTCCGTCTTTAGGTGGAATGCTGCTTTAGTGCTTGGATCTCCCCAGATCTAGGAATCTGGGGAGTTCATCAGTTACTTGTTATTATTTTATTAAACAGTTGATTATGAACTTTTCATATGCCTTTTTTCAGTGGAAACATTTTAGGATTATCTGAACCTGTAAATGATTTTTATAATATATATTTTGTAATAAGTCTTTTTAATAATTCAGTGATTAAATAGGAGAATAAGGAATATAGAATGATGCTTGTTGAACACATTTAGTAAAATAGTCTACATGTATAACACTTGATACTGCGTAATGTGAGATGGTGTGAGAACTGTTATAGGTCAGTGAGCTGCAGGCCCTAGCAGTGGAGCAAGAAGTCAGGAGCTTGAATATCTACTGAGCCTCTTTGAAGGGGAGCCACTGAGATAACCCAGAGCATATGTGGCTGATGGGATTAAGTGCATGTCCATTTCTGTGGCCACTCACGGGCTATGCTGTACTAGAGTGGTGGCAGGACAGACTGGTAGACCATTCATGGGATCTTTCTACCTAGAAAGCCCTGGGAAGGTCAACATAAATTGAAATTAACTTAACATATAATTATTAACATGTTAAAGTACCATCAAATAGCATTTGTATTAGTACAGAGAATTGTAATACAAGGAAAAATATAGAAGGTAGAATGAGTTATGATTTGTCTTCAGTAGAAGATGCCTATTAAAATGTAGTTCCAAATTAATTAGTGTAGATCATTTTGATCACATACTATTGCTGACTTCTCTTTTCCCCATTTGTGTTCCCCAAATAAAGCAATTGTGTACATGTCTATTTAGGAGTAACTGCAAGTGAGCTTGGTAGGGTAGATTCTCAAGCAGGTGTGTGTACGATCTCTAGTCTTAAAGAAAATGCTTTGAGCCTGAAGTTAACCTAAAGACATCCATAAAAGGAAAATTGACATCTTTCCTGTGGACAACTCCCACCCCAAAAGACTGTTTGTAGGTCAACCACTCCTGAACAGTGTGCAGAGGGATGTGCTGGTGCTGGGGAAGAGGTTGATTGCCCCGAATTAGATAGCTCTTTGCCTGAGTTTGGGTGATTTCCCGCAGGAGGCCAACATGACTCAGACCACCTTGCTCAGAAAGGTGGATGTCCCTTTAAGAGAGATTTTCTGGAGGGTGACTGTGCCTAAAATAGGAGAGAGGATGGGGAATGTTCCTTCCATGATCTTTAAATAACCATATTTCCAGATCCAAGCCAAAAACTTTATTATGCTTCTAGTTGAGAATAAAAGCCGTGTTAACTTTATGTTCTTTCATCCTTAGAAATTTTGGTGATATATTGCTCAAAATGAAGGATGTCTGCAGATACATCAGTAACTATGATAATGAATCCCATGCAAAATACAAGACCCAAGTGGTGTATTCCACAATGCTAGTCTTCTTCAAGAATGCGTTCCAGTATGTCAGCAGTATCCAGCCTTCTCTGTTCCAAGGTTTGCTAAAATTATGCCCTTTTCTTTTAAGTGTTACAGTATTAAGATTTGATAGATTTTCTATTGGGTATGGCCTGTGTTGAAAGTTACACTAGATGTTTTAAAAAACATAGCCAATGTGTGGGTCTATATGTTTCATGTTCCAGTAAATCTTGGTTCTTGGTTCTTAGCAAGTAGTAACATTACATAATTCTGGGCTACAGGTCAGGGGCATGAAGGGAATGGTGAACCACTTCTGAGTACTGTCTACCTAGAAAACCTTGAAAAAGTTTGCCATAAATCAGAATTGACTTGAAGGCACACAATTAGGATTTATAAGATACAGTGGTGCCTTGCAAGACGATTGCCTCGCAGGACGATTAATGCGCAAGACGATTGGTTTTTGAGATCGTTGTTGCGATTCGCAAGACAATGTTTTCCATGGATGATTCTCGCAAGACAACAATTTCCCCCCATTGGAACGCATTAAATAGATTTCAATGCATTCCAGTGGGGAATCATGTTTCGCAAGACGATGTTTTCTATGGACGATTTTTGCCAGACGACAATTTTTCCATTGGAACGCATTAAATAGATTTCAGTGCATTCCAGTGGGGATCCGCGTTTCGCAAGACGATGTATTCGCAAGACAGCATTTATCACGGAACGAATTAACATTGTCTTGCGAGGCACCACTTTATATGTGTATTGATTTTGCCTTGTTATCACAGTACTGCAGATGATAAGTTTAGCCCTTAGATTAGTCACCAAAGGTATCTGGCCTGGAAGCTTAAATCTATGGTTGTGTAAACTTGTGCCAAAATTGCAAGATTTCTTTTACGACGATTTGCCACCAAAACCTGAACATTTATTTTTTGTAAATTAAAATATATGTTTTGTTGTACAGATGATGGAAGAATACAGTTATGGATGGTTTTGTACTGTAGAAAAGGATTTTCCAGTCGCTAGATGGCAAATTCTAATGGTAATATTGTGTTTGCAACTCTGTTTACATTAGTGTTTTCTTGTAGGACCAAATGCGCCAAATCAAGTTCCTCTGGTCCTTCTAGAAGATGTGTTCAATGTTTATGGTGATACAGACATTGAGCGCAGCAAACATGTACACAAAAAACGGAAACTTGCTGAAGGGCGAGAGAAAACCATGGTAAAGCTCCTCATTTTTATTGGCAATGGGATATGATTTGGTGTAAGGTCAAAACTAATGGTTTATAAACAATTACTCCTTCTAGAACTCTATGATATTTGGTTTAGAAAGACTGAATGTTCTGGTCTGAAGCAGAAATTACAAGCAGTGTGATAGATGAACATCTGAACTATGTGTTGTTGTATGTCATTAATTCAGTTCCATGGTAGTTGTCAGAATTAAAATGTGAATGTAACCGTATTTTGCATTATTTGATACTATATTTTAATTGGCTGAGAAAATTAGATCTGACTTCCTTAATTTTAAATATCTAATTATGTTGTGATGTTCATATAGTGCTTAGAATAATCTTTGCAGAAGTTGGTAGGTAGTGTTTATTGCTTACATGGTGTGGAAGTTAAGGCATGTATCTTAATTTATCTTTTCTGTGCATTTGGCACATGAATAGGTCTGTGTTTTGTAACTGTTAGCTGTTTTCATCAGGTGAAGGATTATTTAATTTTAGTTTCCAATTTAGATTGGAAACTATAGAAAGTAAGATCTTGTTGGTGGAGAGCTCCATCCAGTCATTTGCTTGTTGTCATATGAACTTCTGCATGTGCAAGGGTATAGTGAACACCTTGTGAAAGGGCTGAGAAAATACAACTGTCCATGCAATGGATCATTGTGCTGCTCATGATTGAAACAGAGGATTCTGCCTAGCATAGCTAACTTAGATTGGTTATTTTGGCACTTTAAAGTAGTAGAGAGTCAAGATTTTTAATAGTCTGCCTACTTTGCTATTTACTAGCAATCAAGTGAATAACTTTTTACGTAAGTGCAGTAGTAGTATTAATTTTACATTATTGGTTATGTTTTTTCTCTGTTGACTTTTACGTAGAGCTCCGATGATGAGGATCCATCTGCAAAGGGGAAAAGCAGACTCATTACAATAAATGCAGCAGACCTTTCAAATGCCATTGAAGTACAAGAAAGCTTTAGGTTGGCTAGAGAGAGCTGGGAACTCCTCCATTCAATGGAGTCACTTGATAAAGGTACATTTGTTTGCATGCAGTGAAATCACTTATGTTCCCCTACTACAGCAGTGGCGAACCTATGGCACGCGTGCCACAGCTGGCACACAGAGCCCTTTCTGCGGGCACGCAAGCCATACATTGCTGGATTGCTGCTACTCCCCCCCTGGCAGCCAAACTGGAGGCGGCTGCAGCTGCGGTGCTGGTGCTTCGACAGGCGGCGGGCCAGGATCCGTAGCAGCTGGCACTGCTGGCAGATCTAGAGTGGGGTCTCGAGGCATCTCCGCACCCGGGATTCCCCCTTCCGCTGCCACTTCTGGTTCCGCCACTGCCACTTCTGGTTCCTCTGCCATCCGCTGTTTTTTTCTTCCTTTTTCCAGTTTGGGCACTTGGGCCCAAAAATATTTGCCTAATATTACTCACTGCCCTACTATATGCGACAAAGAAACAAAAAAAATGTTTATATACTTTTTCCTTTAAATAAGATGATTTCCTTTAGATCTGGTCCATGTGCTCTGCATTTGGAACGGAACAGGGCAAGCAGCATTTGAGCGTTCATTTAAATGATTTGCTGAAAGCTTTTGCAAGGACAGTAGGGAGCAGTTACTTTAACTGTGTCTTTACAAGTCTTGGTAGTCTAACCTACTGGAAAGTAGATTGAGTGTGGTAAACGAAACACTGGCTGCCCACTTCCAGAGCAGAGAGTTCCATATATCTCTTTGTCTCCCTGCGTATGCATAACCTCGATTTCAACCTTTCAGAGGAATGTCTAGAAATAGATATTTTTGTTCGTACCTTGAGAACAGGATCTTGCGATGTTCAAGGGGATGTCCAGGAGCAAGGAGGTAAAAACTGGAGTAAAACTTTGGAGAGCCTCTACCACTCACTATCAACAAAGTTGATAGACCAAAGTTCTAATTTGGTATAAGACAATTTCCTGTGTTCATATTTTTCAGAATTTACACGAATTTGTGTATCATGGAAAACAGACACTTGGCTTTGGCTGCGGATCTTTCTCACAGATATGATTATCTATCAGGTAAATAGTGCTCTGTCTGCCATCCCATTCTAACGGTCAACAGAGCCATCTGTGTTTAACTTTGTACGCTTCCCCTTTCTGCAGTGTGGAAGTGAGAATGCCCATCCTACAAGGCTGTTGTAATGATTACAGAGTGTATATGACTTGTAAATATTAGCAGGAATTATTACAGATGTGATCACAAATGCTAATAGTGGCACACTTTTAATTTAATGTTACAAAAACATCCTGCCTGGAAATGCCCCACCTTAATATGATCTGCATTTTGGACAAATTGGAATGTGAATGTTTTTTTTAAAAAAACTGATTTGGCTTTTCCCCCCCTTGTGTTTAAAAGGGTCAGTACAAAAAAGCCATTACCAGCTTGCATCATTTAGCAGCTCTACAGGGATCTCACTCTCAGCAGCAGATTATAGGGCAAGGGTCACTAGAGAATCAGCGAGCCCTCATCCAGCTAGCAAGTTGTCACTTTGCCCTTGGAGAGTATCACGTAAGTCTCTGTCCTCCTCTTGCTCCTTTCCTTTCTTACCACAACCTTCTACTGCAGTGAGCACGGGTTGCAGAAGAAAAATCATTTGGACTGTGGGGCCAGCTAGAACCTTAGACCACATTTGCATATAAGGCCTGAAATCTGGCATATGAGCCCAGAGTGAATGGCCGGCATGCAGGTGGACACAGCTGGCTCGCTCCTGTTTGCCAGAGTGGGTAAAATGTCAGAATGCAACTTGTTCGCACTGTGGTTTAATAAGCCAGAATTCAGGGCTTATTAGATGCAATTTTTCAAATTTTTGTGGTTGTCATGTGTTAGTGAGAAGGGAGCAGATTTGGTATTTAGACTGTCAAGCTGAGTGTGTTTACAGGGTTTGTTCTTCCTGGAACAAATTAATGTTGTGTTGTGAGAAGAACCATATTTTCAGCTCTCTGGAGGCATTGCATTTTGTAGCACCACTACTGATGTGATGTAGTAACTAAAAGTGGGGCCTGGTAAGTGCTGGTTTTAGTGTCATTTTACCTTCACATGCATCAAGTGGCTTTCAATCTCCTATTTTTGTAATTCACCATAAGCTTAATTGGTCACCTGTAAAATTAACACTCTCGTGATAACAATTAAATATACAGTGGTGCCTCGCACAGCGAGGTTAATCCGTTCCGGATTAACTCTCGCTGTGTGAAAGCATCGTTGAACGGAACGTAAAAACCCATGTTTAATGCGTTCCAATTGGGCCGAATACTCACCGTTCAGCGATGCTTCAGGATGGCCGGCAGCCATTTTTGCGCCCTCCCCTCGCTTTACGAGGGCACGAAAACGCTGCGCGCGGCCATTTTGGGGCTTCCGCCGGCCATTTTGTAGCTGCCGAACAGCTGATCAGCGGGTCGCAAAGCGAAGGTCGGTAAGCGAACCGCTTACCGACCTTCGCTCTGCGATTTTCGCCCTATGCAGGCACCGTTTTGCGATCGCATTTGCGATTGCAAAACCGGCCTCGTAGAGTGAATTCATCGCTCTACGAGGTGCCCGTTGTGCAAGGCACCACTGTAATTGCATGTCAGGTTGCTTTATCTTTGAAAGAACTTCCCTAAACAGCTCTCTTAACATTAGAAACCTTTGGGGCTCCAGTGAGCTGTTTCTGTTTATGTAAATAGGAGAGTATGATTTGTCTTTTGAGGCAAAATTGGAAGATGAGGACTGAACGTTACAAACTTCTTGAATGACTCATGAAGGTCAGCCGCCTTACAGTTTTATTTGCCTTATGGAGCAGGAAGAAAGAAGTTCCACATTTGGTGTTAGCTGCTATCCCAGTAAAAAGGGTCCTTTGTGTTGGGCAGCATGAAGGACTAGGGCTGCTAGTGTTCCTTCTCTATAACTGTTGCCTACTTAGACTTGCAGACATAAGTTTCTGTTTGTAGTGAACTATTTTTATCACCTAGTTCTTCTTACCAAAACCAAAATGGCCTTTTTTTTAAATCAGTCTACACAGTTTTCTCAGCAGCATCCCTGATAAGAATATAGTGACAACTCTGATGGCTGTTTTGTCCTTGCTCTATTTGTTAGCTTATGTGAGTTCACTTACAAAACTTTTGTTCTTACAGTTGACATGTGAAAAAGTACTTGATCTAATGTGCTACATGGTACTTCCCATACAAGAGGGGGCTAAAGTTCAGGAGGAACAACCGACACTAAAGTCAAAATTCAGGAAAGGTAAGGAGTCACCTTATCTCAAAAGTTGAGGAGAAGAGAAAAATAAAAATGATTTTTAAGTAAATCTTTTTAGTAACTGTACAATAGCAATTCTACTAAATCAAGCCTACAAAAATAACAAGAAATCTAAAATATTTAAATAGCTGGATTGTTCCTTTTTGGCTTTGTGATACTTGTTCATTATATACAGTATGTGTTTGGAATAGGAAGGGAGAATAGGCTGTATTAGGAAATACTCGGGAGAAAAAGGTGATGCTTTGCCTAACCTGTGCTATTTTATACTCCAGATATTTTCTGCTGTACAGAGTTCAGTTTTGCACTACTCCAAAACTTCCTCACTCCCATTTTTGTTTTATCATTTTCAACAACTTTAAATGCCATGTAGTATTTTAGTTTTTTAAAAATCATTGATTTTTTGTCCATTCTCCTCAGCAGCTCCCATGAATCTTTTTGTGGGATCCCGGGCAGTATATGTTTTTTTTTCTTTCTTTTTTCGTCCTGAAGCCGAAGTGGCCCAAACTATTCCCTTAATGTGAAATGAAAGCAGCAGTGGTTTGATTAGAATAGAACTGTCACCATCTTTAGGGATTTGTAAAACAAGGCTATACAGATACTTAAGCGGATAAAGGTTTAGTCCTGTTACTTTTAATTCTTAACAAAATTACAGAATTTGTAATGTGTCCAAATCGTCATTTCTCTGTAGCTTCGGAGCTGAAGCTCTGGCCGTGTACCAGTAAAGCTATTATGCCATATTGCTTACGGTTGCTGTTAGCTTGTTTTAAGGTAAGCAATATTCCGCTTACAGTGGTTGAAAGACTGTGGTGTTGATACTGATGGCTGTGGGGGAAATTGCCCTCTTTCTTTTTTTCCCCCTGGCGTCATTTATCGTAATTATGTTATTAACAATGTTTACAGGTGGTGTGGTTAGACTTTTGGTGCAAGTAGCCCATCTGATATGAATTCAGGTAGATGTTTGATGCCAAAATACTGTGACTCAGCACTGTTTTTTAAAGGCTGTACCTAGTCCCATCAATGTTCAAGTTGCTGTATTGTGCTTATTGGAGTTTTTCAATGATCTTCCACACACTAGAAAAAAAAATAACAAAACATTCCTCTCAAATGAAAAAGTGGTTGAGGAATAGCAAAGAATAGGACCATGTCTATAATCCTAGCTCAGACATAAAATAATACTTTGCTATGTTAAATATTTCTTTCCATGTTTGGCTCATTTCAGATCTTCGTATCCTTCTCGTTGCAAAAGCTGGGTATAAGTAATAGTTTCTCTCCCCCCCACCTAAAATATGGGGATAATTATACTGATCTGTTGTACAAGTTTGTTGGATTTAGGATTCACTGTAACATTCTTGATAGTTTGAAAATACTGTATAAAAGTGAAATGGTTCATGCTACTTTGGAAGCGCTATGTATTGTTCTGATACAGACTCATCCTAAATTCCAGAAAAGTATTATTAGAGTTTCCTAACCTTTCTGTTTTGATATAAACATCCATCTTAAGAATAGTCCACATTTTATATGCTGCTTAGATCAGCCTCTTGTGAATAAATGGGAAGCATGCAGTCTGCCGCCTGATAAACAGATGAAGGACATCTGCCATGTAAATTGCAGAGCAACTCTGTCCAATAGTCTAGTAGTGTTAGCTTGGAATCTACAGACACTGTGTAAAAAAGTATGCTCAGTGTATTTCCCTCCTAACAGCTGAGAGCGTTCACGGACAACAGGGATGATATGGCTTTGGGCCATGTGATTGTGTTACTCCAGCATGAGTGGCCAAGGGGTGAAAGCCTGTTCTTGAAAGCAATCAACAAGATCTGCCAACAAGGAAGTTTCCAGTATGAAAACTTCTTCAACTACGTGACAAGTATCCTTCTTTGTAAAGTGCCAGTGGACCAAAATTGGTGGCAGGAAGCCTGCCTTTTTTGAATGGCCAAAGAAAAATCAGGATCTGTTTTTAACAAATGTGGGTTGGAGGTCTGAAGTAATGAAACTGAAGACTTACCGAGGAAAGGAATAGGATATATTGGGGAAGAAGAGGAGACGCAAAAAACATAGTTTCAAGAACGTGGACAAGGCTGCAGAGAATGCTGCTTGCCTGGTTGATTGACTGACTGACTGACTGACTGACTGACTGGTTTAACGTGTGCCACCTTTCTCTCTGCTTTCAGGAGAACTCTGTCTATAGACATGTTGTACCTTGTTTGTGAAAGGAACACGAACAGCAGCTTTCTGGTACATCAACAAAAAAAAGAGGGTTTTTAAAGTAAATAGAGTACTGGATCATATTAACTACCCTGTTCCTTGGTTCTGTATTAGGAGATGTGTTTCTTTGTGTTTTTTTTCCTGAGCTATTTTTTTCCAGATATTGATATGCTGGAAGAGTTTGCCTATTTAAGAACTCAAGAAGGAGGAAAAATTCACCTAGAACTGTTGCCAAATCAGGGGATGCTTATAAAGTAAGTGAAATATTTTAAAGTTGATGAGAGTACTCTGTGGATGAAATTGATGTGATAAATCTAATTTGATCAGTTAAAGAAATGTTTTAGGAAACCTGGAACTAGAATTTTCCCCGTGGGGGGGGGGTAGCAGTGTTAAGCTGCTAGGTGTGGCAGCAGAACTGACACAATATTGCAGCATCTTTAAAGACTTTACCTACCATACACTTTCATGGACTGCACTCCCATGTCTGCAGATGAATAAAGTGCTAAGTTTGAATCCGATTGTGTTTTCACATCGTCAAGACTACATGGAAATGAGGATCTATGACTTTTTAGGCATCAGAATCAGATAGTAAAACAGCAGTGTTTTATCTTCCCAATGCAACAGAACAATGAAATTAGTAAAATGCTAATCAGTGATGTCACGCTTGGGCTGTGAAACTAGTTGCTGTGGAGAGGAGAGTTTACTGCATCTGGCTGGGTCATTTTAAAAATATTTATGCATTCATTCATTCATTCCATTGTTATAATGCTCATCTGGCCGAGGCCACTCTGGGCAGATTACAGCGCATAAATACCACCACGTACTGCTTAACATCACAAAAAATAGAAATAATAAAAGACAAATAAGCAATAAACTCAAAACCTAAAAATACATCAAAATAAAACATTTAAAAAAACAATAAATAAATAAATAAATAAATAAATAAATAAATAAATAAATAAATAAATAAATAAATAATAAATAAACAGCAAGAGGGAGATTATCAATCCCTGAGGGACTCTGCAGTTGAGAGTCCAAGGGGTGGAGGCCATCTCCCCATGTTGCACACTCTGGGGGTGGTCCTCCAGGGCAACTAGTGCTTTCTCCATGCCATGACACGGCCTAAACCCAGACTGGAATGGATCAAGGGCATTGGCTTCATCCAAGAGTGCCTGAAGCTGATCGGCCACCACTCTCTCCAGTAGCTTGCTTTAAAAAGGAACATTGGTGACTGGACAATTCTTGTTACAATCATCAGCCGCCAGGTTTGTTCCCCCCCCCCCCCCAGGTTTTAAAAACCAGGCTGTGTAAGGATCTAGGAAGGTTGCAGTAGCACTGCAGCAATCTAGCGCTTTGTCAATCAGAGTCCCTTGGGGGTTGATCATTAATTATGTCATTAAAGATTATGGAAAGGAAATGCAACCAGTTTACTTCATTTAAAATGAAAGAAGCATTTTCACAGTGGGCAGTCTTTCAAGGCAAAGGTGACAGGTGAGCAACTGATCAGGAATCCCAGTGCTAGGTTCCTGGACTAATCAGTTGCTCACCTGTCCACCTTGAAAACAATAACCAATGTGCAGTTACTCTTTTTATTTTACATGAAGTGAACTGATTAATAATGTGAAAATGACATGCAATCTCCCAATGTAATGACCTGGTTAGATGTAATACACTCTCCCCTCCACAGCAACTACTTTATGCAGTCAGAAGAGGTAAAGCAGTTAGGTAAATTAATTAGCTAAATCTAATTAACATCTCACTCGGGGCCAGTGTGTTGTAGATAGAGGGGTCAACTAGGATTCAGGAGACCTTGGTTCAAATCCCTGCTGGGCCTTGAAAGCTGACCAGGAGCTGGCATTGGTAAAACCACTTCTTAAATATCTCACATACCTTGAAAGCTCTATTAGGGTCACCCATGAGTCAGATGTAAATTGACAGGATGTAACACATACCACATTTTACCAGCCTTCATGCTGCTCCAGTGTGCTGGAGAGATGGAATACTGATCTTCATTGGACTCTAATGTCTAATAAGTAGTAAGTTGTACAGCGATGAAGGCTGATCTTGCTCAGTGGGTCAGAGCACTTGGCTGCCAAGACAGAGGCTGGGAATCTGAATCCCCACTATGGCTCCTTGAAGAGGGCCATCTGGAGATGAGCGGTTGATGGGATTGTGTGGCTTGCCACCTTTGGTCTTGGGAAAGCAGCACAGTCCCAAATTGCCACCAGAATGAAGGACTAATAAATCACTTCTTGAGTATTTTATATTTAGAAAATCCTGGTGGATTGCATAAATTGGAATCAACTTGGTGACATATAATTATTGATTGTGAACAGTACCCAGTATGTGTTTGCAGAAAGTTTGCTTAATGTGCCATGTTGATTGCAGCTAATTGATGAGGTACCACAGCAAATCTCAATTGTGTAGTTGGGTGTGTGACCAGGCACTCAAACTGAGATCCATCCTGACACCTTGCCTATTAGCCACAATTAATTTCAGCAGCTTATGCCAACCTTATGCATATACCAACAGGAATCTGGCCATTATAATAATTGAATCTGTAATCATGTTGAAAACACACAACAGTTAGTTCATTTTATGTAGGCTACCTCAAAGCAGGTTGCAGAGTTAAGTCCTGCTTTTTGGTTGTTTGATCTATTTTATTAAAGAGTTTCATCCATGTTTAATTTTTCAAATGAAAGTTACTCTATAGCACGGGTGTCCAACCTTTCACCTTCCCTGGGCCACATTAGAAGATGAAAATTTGGTTTGGGCCGGACATAAATTTGGTTTGGGCTGCATGGGGGGGGGGCAGCCCTACCCATCCTCCGCAGCCCCGTTCCAAGCGCACTTACCGGTAGCTGCTATCTCAGATAGCAGAGGCTGCCAGCTTCCACTCTGGTGGCTTTATGGGGCCAGGAGGGGATCCACCTATTGACAGGGATGGCACAATTCAGCCATGCAGCCCCCCTCTCCCCTCCCCTCCCGCTCTTTCCTTCCTTCCCTCTCTCCCCCCACCCCCCGCCGTTGTGACATGCCCCGGCCACATTCCAGCTGCAAACGCCGGCAGTGTAACTTGAAACTGGAATTTCTTTAAAAATAAAAAATTGCACTGGGCTGCATTATGAGCTGACCTGGGCCACATGCGGCCCTCGGGCCACAGGTTGGACAAGCCTGCTCTATAGCATTAAAGAAACTTAATATGTTGGTGATTCAAAGACTGTCTCAAGTCAGGCAAGTGTGGTTAGTGTGTCTTGTGTTGTGGTGTCATTAGGAGCCCACTGGTATGTTTTTTGGCAAGTCAGGCAATGCAGTTAAAATATGTTTTCTTGTCCGATCTCCTTGCCTCATTTTTCATATTGTATTCAGCCAGAACTGTGGTTTTTCGTTCTGTAACATGGTTTTGTGTGCACCAAGCCATGTTTGTCGTATTATACACAAGCCCAGGAGAATCAGAGTAAGTGACAGTTTGAATAAAAATATCCAGGAAATGCCTCTGCGTGTGGCAGGTAGATGTCCTCCGGAAAATTCTGTGGGAAAGAGGATATTGCGAGCTTCAGGTTTCAAGGGGCACACCAGCCTCTTGACTCAGTTTCCAAGGCAGAGCTTTGATTACACAAAAAGGAAGAAACTATAGTATAAAGAGATGGGCATGAACCTTGGTTCGGCCCGGTTCAGCGCAGCACCCGCACAGATATTCTGCAGCCGGCATGCATTTCCCTCTCCCGTCTCCTCCAGGCAGTCGCCCGCTCCCCGGCAGCACCGCAGCCTTCCCTGCCCGCCACCTCCTCCACTGAGTGATCTCTAGTGCCTGTCTCTAGTAGTATCGCTTGGCTAATTAGCAACATCTCATGAGGCATCAGTTATCATAGGATTTCAGGCTTATCACATCTTCACACCATTGAGGGTTCTGGATAAGTGATCAGAATGGGAAAACGAAGAAAGAATGGAGAAAGCAGAAGAGGACCTATGTTTTCAAACCCACCATAGCAGCAAAAGGGCTGGATTTCTGCATTTATAAACCAAACCAAACAACCCCCAATGTTTTTTTAGAATTCTGAACGTTGTTGGGCTTGTGTCATGTACTGGCAGCATAACTGCAGGAGATGGACATTCCTACATACTACTTACTGATGACAGAATTGATGATGACATTTCCCAAATGGGTGGTAGGCCCTAACCACTTACTGGAACAAGCTGTTCAGTCCTGTCCATCTGAGTATGCATAGTCTTTGAAAAGATAGTACAGCATGCTACTCTTTATCCCAGTGGGATTTTTTTTTTTTTTTTTAAGAAATCCAAAAGGTGAGCGTGGAGAGATGCTTACTTTCTGGTAGATACAGAAAGGTTCTAACTGACAGGAATGACCGTGAACCAAGAAAATAGTTTTCACACCTTCTTTGCATATGCATTGAAAAGGAAAACACAGTATGATAGCGTACAAGTTTTCAGTCAGTGAACAGAAAAGTTAATTCTTTTAGCTGCAGGCGAAGTCAGTAGACTAGTTCTGCTAGCTGAAGACAGATCCAGCAAAAATGATGTCGTCAAGAAATGAGGCCCCCTCCTGGATTCAGATTCTGCCAACTTCTTGAAAGCAGCTTCTCTTTGCTTCTGTGCTAATAGATCACAATGGCAATTTCTGAATATATTGTTTCTGGAAAACATTTGAATCCAACCATTACTGGTATCTCAACAGCGCCTATTCTCAGCCAGACAAGCACTTCCAGGTGAATTATCTTGGTTTGCTGCTATCCAGAGACCAATTTACAGTATTTGAATTAGAGGATACTATTTTAATATTTCTATCAGTACAAGTTACTTGAGATAAAAATCAGTTATTTCTAAAAATAATCAAATTGATCTAAATAAAAAATAGATTTTTTAAAAAAAATTTAATAATCAAATCCAATTTTTATATGTAAATTGTGATTAAAATCAAATCCACGCTGCTTGGGATGTGGGTAGGTCACAGGATAATGTGAACTACCCACATCCCATAAGATGCAGTGACATGATCCCATACAGAATTGTTTTACCCACTTGGAGCTGAGCACTGCTAAATCTGGATGGCCTTTTCCAACCGAGACCTATTAAGACATTAATAGGCCCTATTCAGGACAGACACCACCACAGAAGCTTCCACGGACCATATGGGAGGCATCCATTTTGCTCTGCTGGAACCTAACTATCTGTTTGGCTGAGAGGAGTGTTCATTACAGTGGAAAAAATCCAGGCCTGCCTGGATGTATAGAAAGGCTCTGTTGGAAAGGCCTTGAGTGAGGGAAATGGGCTGTCAAACTACTGTGGTATGTATTCCTGTTCAAGAGGCAAGAGGAAGGCATGCAGATGGTAGCCTTTTTTCACGAGAAGTGAAAATACAAAACCAGATGCCTTCTTGTGGTTCAAGCGGGAAAAAGTGGATGCGGTCACTATACAAATTCTCCTTACTCTGTCCCTGATGAGAGTGAGAAATCTGCCAGCGGTAGTGATGGTGATGTTGCTATTCTGGCCCAGGAGGCCATCGTTTTTGGACCTGAGGGATTTAACCATCTCAGGTTCCTGGTCCTTGCTAATCTAGCTGTATCGGCTGAACCAAAGTGCCGACTTCAGTGTGGCAGCAGTTCCTACAGGAAGGTTTCTTAGGTGTTTCCCATTGGTCTGACTTCCCACAAGTCCTCCACTTCCATAATCTAGGAGTCTCAGTTTTCACTAATTACTTTGATCCTCAGAAACCTGTCTAGTACAAAGTTAGATATGTGCCAGGCCTTCCAGATATAAAACTGACATTCTGATAAACTGTAATGTTATTTTTGTTGGTTTTTAAAATTTTATCAGCCATCTTTCTGCAAATTAAAAAAAGGTGGTGAAGACAGCTTGCAGTTAAAAATGAAACTAGAAGAGAAACGCAGTAGTAAAAGGGTCCTCCAAATGATTCTATGAAACAAGATCTAGTTGTCCTGTGCTTGGTGGTAACCATTGCTTTTGAAGTCTCTTTCCTGCCTTGCTTCTTGATAGTAGTCAGTTGGTCCTACTGTGGATTCCCTTTAGCTCAGCCTGCAGGAGAGCTAATCAGTGCCCCTTCCACCCTTCAGTACTACTCCATGTGTTCAAATACAGCAGTAAGGTAGCGAATGGGTTCCCTAAAGAGTTAGGGACCAGTTTTTTCCTCTTACTTAGCTCTATTACAGCTTGATGTGACTCTCTTGAGTCTATTTTTTAATTCAAAGTTTATCTGTTGTGGATAATTGAATTCAAGATAGTGGTGGTGGTCCTGCTGCTGTTATGCTCTGCACTTGAAGGAGTTCTGCCTTTCAGAAGAGGCATCAAATACTCCTGGAACTTCCTTTAGCTGGAGAAGGGGTTAACCCTACTTGCTGTATATGCCGCTTCCTGCCGGCTAGCAGGGATGTTATGGTGACTGCATTACTCTGCTGTTCTTCAGCCAGATTCTTGTTGGACTCTTTTTGTGGTGGTAGCTGATTTGGCAATTCGTCTTCTGCAATATTCTATAGGAATTACTGTGGATTTTTAATGTAGAGTAGAATATAAAATGTTCAAGCATCCTACACAATTTAGGCTTTCAGACATTTCTTTAATTATCTTCAGTATTTATGTGGGAGAGCATCCTTTCCTTCTTTATAGTTAAGATGCACAAAACATGTCTGCTTGTTGCCATTTTGGCTGCATTTTCTCATCCAAACTATCTCTAAATATAAATACTAGGATCATTAATACCACTTCATGAATAAAAATAAATCTTGGGAGAGAATTGGGGTAAAGTTAATTAAGATACTACAGCAGGTGCACTCCAAGGCACTTCGTTGCTCTAACTTTTGATTAACCAAACAAGCAAAAATCTCTTAAGTTAGTGCTGAAAATATACTAAAATATTTCAGCAGCAAGAGCTGTTGGGGGTAAAATCAAATGAGTTGCTGTCTTGCTGTATTCCCAGGATAAAATGTTATAATGCAGCTGCATGTAATAAAGATGGTGTGCTTTTTCCTCTTCCAAAGCATCCATAATTCATTCCCACTGAAACTTGCGAGAAAACCAGTGAAATCTAGGGGCAGGGAAGGAAAGAGGGGCTGATAGTGGGTTTTTCAGGCAAGATATGGTGGGGGGAAAGGGGGATTTACAACCCTGTCCCTTCTCCACTGCTCCCAAATGTCCTTTCCTAACAGTATTTGATTTGTGTCGCACATAGTAATCTGTAATTTCTTCCCAATTGATCATAGTAGTCTAGTGTGCCAGTGCCAGTGTTATTTGGCTTGGGAACGGGGTAGAGGTTCAAAGTGTTGTGCGTCCTTCGGGCAGCTTGTTAGAAGGTTCCTCGTGGTAAATACATACTGGAATTCTTGATTTAAAGACTGTTCAGATGTGAAAGAACATAATGCAGGAGTTGTTCTCCCACATAGTTTTTCTCTTCGTTTTCTATGCATCATATAGTATAGTTAGGGGTTTTAATCTGCAATAGCTTCTTAAATGCTCTTATTTTGGCATGCCAAGCCACTAGATGAAGCTGCTGTACTTTCATCATCTTTAACAAACGATCCATTCTATGCCTGCACTTGGGTTTGGATTCTTGATTTGTAGCCTCTGCTTTCTCTCCCTCTCCCTTTTTTTCCTTTTCTGTCTCTCTTTCTGGAGCAATTATTTGTGTAGCACAGGGGAAATTGGTTGTGGGTGTTTGAATGCTGCTGTTTGCTGTTTTTTGAAGGACTTCTAGCCCTCCACTGGGGTTACTGCAACAGGAATTCATACCTGTACTACAGCCCAGCATGCAGCCTGCTGACAGGTACCAAGCAGGGGAACATCCCTGCTCATAGTGTGCTGTCTTTTTGTCAATATGTTTTACTGCCCATGGTTATCAGACCTTTGTTAATTCAGTAGTTTTTTCCATGCTTTTGTTCCTCATTTGTGCCTACATCACTTGGCAAACCATGTTTTACGATTGTTAACATTTTTGTTATTTATCCATAAGTTACTGGCACGTATATGTTCTTAAATTTTTAAGTGAATTTCTGGATGATTGAACAATAATGATGCTCTGCCTAGATTTTTGAAAGTTATCCAGTTCTTTCTTTTATCAAAGCTCAGATTTAGGTAAAGATTGGCACCATTGGGTTGAATATGGTAATTTTTATTCCATTGAGTTTTTATACCTTTTCCTCTCAAATATATTTGCTTGCTCCTGTTTCCTTTGCCTCTAAGACCTGAATTTGTTTAGCCATCAACAGTTGAACATCTTGTCTTATGTGCAAATCTGCTTGTAAGCTTTCAGTACTACAAGTCTATACTGGCCATTTGGATAAGGACAGGAAGTGTTTCCCAGCTTACAAAACACTGTTTGGAAAAGGTGGAGGCATTGAAAAGGCAGGGTATAAAGCACCATTAAAGCAGTATGTTTTTAAAGAAAATCCTACCAATGCACTTTTTGTTAACCATATGACTAGGAATAAAGTCGTTCAGGACATCTTTAATGGAGTTAGGTGCATTTACTGAATTATGCTATCTTTTTTAAAAAATAAAGTTTTATATACAGTATTTACATCCAATTGCTGTTTAGAACTTCTGTATGCTACTTTTGGATCAAGATGGTCTCCATAACCTGTACTTACTTGAAAGCCAGATGTCTCTTATAGGTTGCTTGGTGGTGTGTGTGTGTGTGTGTGTGTGTGTGTGTGTGTGTGTGTGTGTGTGTGTGTGTGTGTGTGTGTGTGTGTGTGTGTGTGTGTGTGTGTGTGTGTGTGTGTGTGTGTGTGTGTGTGTGTGTGTGTGTGTGTGTGTGTGTGTGTGTGTGTGTTTACAATGCCTATTTACCCGCTACCTGCCTTTTCTGTGCCCCAGTATTATTTTGGAACTCTGTGCATAAAACATTGCTGCACAGCAACTTCAAGCTCAACACAAGCTGTGCTACAGCAGTTCTTGGTGGATGGGCAACAATTATTGGCATCTTATCCTTCTTTTTTTATTGAGATTCTGCTTCCAAATCTATTGAAGACCCTTTTTATTGTTATTTATTGGCTACTGTAACCTTTTGTACTGAAATGCCAATCAAGAAAGCACAATTCCCCTCTTAAATTGATTTTAAATGGTCCTATGGCAAGGTCAATTGTAGGAGCAGGAGAAAGCATGATCAATTATAGCAAATTATAGAATCCCTTTTATAAAGTGGCACCAGAAACTGAGTACACTAGTAGTGGTAAGGGGAAGCTTAGCGTTGTGAAGACGCAGTTGATTCGCAGTGGCCTTTTTGAGATTATTGATTATCTCAGAAAGGTGGATCATAAAAATTTTGTAGGTAGAGATCAGAATTCTTACTAACAATTCCAGGACCTTACTGTACAGTCATGGTGCACATGCCTTAATCTCCCTTAACTTTACCTTGATGGACAACTTAAAATAGAAAAGGAATTTCATATCCTGTTATTTCTCTCACAGTTTAACACACATGACAAAATATCCTTGTAGCCAAAATTAAGCTGAAACAGCTATTGTTTGTAGCAGTGGTTCTTTTATGCAAGTTATTAAAGAGAACTCCAGAGTCTTCAGTTTAGGTTCTTAGGGTGTTATCTAATTATTTTGATATCAATTGGCAGTTTCCTTAATTATGTATGTATGATAGTGTCAGAGAACAGTCTCATTGAACATATGAATGTAAAAAAGGGTATGGTCAAACTGGGGAGCTTCATTTCATAACTAAATAGAAACAGTAGTTCCATGCTGTTTAATTATGTTGTGTGTTATAATTTCAGGCATCACACTGTTACTAGAGGAATAACCAAAGGAGTGAAGGAAGATTTCCGCTTGGCAATGGAACGCCAAGTGTCACGGTGTGGGGAAAACCTGATGATGGTGTTGCACAGATTCTGCATCAATGAAAAGATCTTACTTCTTCAATCACTGACATGAATATCATGAATTTAGTAGTGTAAAATCTCATTAAGATTCTGCTTCCAAATCTATTGAAGACCCTTTTTATTGTTATTTATTGGCTACTGTAACCTTTTGTACTGAAATGCCAATCAAGAAAGCACAATTCCCCTCTTAAATTGATTTTATTAAGAAGTTGGAGCAGAGAGGAGAATGATGCTGTTCTTGTGATGTAGCGTTAAAGTTATCCTGACGTTGACTGGCCTAACATCATTGCCCATTTTAGTACATCTTTGAACTGGACACTGTAAATCAAGTAACTTCCATATGCATTGAAAACTATGTTTCCATTAAAGAGTATCTGTCTGACCAGAACCACTGTGAATACAAAGTATGTGGCTATAATCCCCTTTGGGAATCTTGAAATACAGAGAGAAATGTTGATCAGACATTCAACGTATTATGCAAAAACAGCAGGCAGCAAATTGGTAGGCTGGAGGCAGATTAAACGCAGAGACCCAGAAAGGCAAGGCAAAGCTGTGGCACTCCCAAGCCAACTACACCAGAGCACAGAGTGCTGTCCTCTGAAGATGCCGGCCACAAAGACTGGCGAAACGTTAGGAAGAACAACCTTCAGAACACGGCCAAAGAGCCCGAAAACCCCACAACAACCACTGTTGCGCAGGCTTAGTACCCTTGGCCTGATGGAACCAGTGCGTTATCTGGAGGTGGGTGCTGTATCTCCTCTTCCCCTTCACTCTGCAGTAGCACCTGCAGAGAACCTTACTTGCTCTTCATTCTACTCTTGCTACACTAAGAAGATCAAGCAGATGATCAAAAGGGAGGGTTTTTTAAAATTGGGTTTTGGTAATTCTTCAATGGCATTGAAATAGATGATTATCTCATAAATGACTGATTTGTTTTATATGTGACCAGCATGTAACAAATCCTTAAATTGAGTGATTGCTAGCTTGTGGAAGTAATTTGACACAATCCTTGGTTTAGGAGCTATTCTATATGTTTATTTAGAAATGGAATAATACTGTAAATCTGTAGATAAAGTTTAAACAAAGTGTGTTTCGGATAAATGACAAATGAGTCACAAAATCTTAAATAGGCACATCTCAGTTAAAGATGACCTGGAATGTAAACCAAGCATATGATCCATTAAAAAAACCAGCAACATGGTAGAGGATCATGGAGAAAGCCAAAGAGTTCCAGAAAAACATCTACTTCTGCTTCATTGACTATGCAAAAGCGTTTGACTGTGGACCACAGCAAACTATGGCAAGTTCTTAAAGAAATGGGAGTGCCTTACCATCTTATCTATTTCCTGAGAAATCTATATGTGGGACAGGAAGTAAGTTACAACTGGATATGGAACAAATGATTGGTTCAAAATTGGGAAAGGAGTATGACAAGGCTATATATTATCTCCCTGCTTATTTATATGCAGAATGCTTCATGCGAAAGGCTGGACTGGAGGAATCCCAAGCCGGAATTAAGATTGCTGGAAGAAATATCAACAACTTCCGATATGCAGATGATACCATTTTGATGGCAGAAAGTGAGGAGGAATTAAATAACCTCTTAATGAGGGTGAAAGAGGAGAGTGCAAAAATGGTCTGAAGCTCAACATCAAAAAAACTAAGATCATGGCCACTGGTCCCATCACCTCCTAGGAAATAGAAGGGGAAGATATTGAGGCAGTGACAGATTTTACTTACTTGGGTTCCATGATCACTGCAGATGGTGACAAACTGTGATTGGGTTCCTTTTGTAAGGTAGGCGGGCCCAGGGATTTGGCGGGAATGACAGCCGGAGTCGAAGTAACCGTCAAAAAAGGATTTGTTTTATTAACATTACTATTAAACAATTCTGAACCAAATGGGTTCGCTTTCTCTTCATTATCAAACAAGTTATATTTCTTGGGTTTTACCCCAGGTCCCATATCTTTAACTGTTACATTTTTTTCATCCCAAGGTGGGAGGTTATGGTCTGAGCGGTGAGGGGTGCACTCAGTACCGAACAAGTGGTCCGACAGCACGGGTGGATTATTGCTGAACCTTCCAGACGAGGGAGGTAGGGGCTGACTCTACCAGGGGTCCCTTTGATCATCGTAAGGGAAGAACTCGACCCCCCTCCCTGTCTCCATTCCTTATGAGGCTCACCTCCCAGGGGTTTATCGGTTGCTGTTGGTAGCGGCAACAGTCCGTCCTCTTTCATGAGGTTTGGGAACGTCTTAACCAGCGTGGCAATTCTTTCTCTCTCTAGTCCCGTTTCTACCGTCTGTGTCGCTTTCTCCTCACTCCCGTTCCCTCCTTTCTTCTCCCTCTCTCCTTTTATACACTCATCCCATCTCCAAGTTCCTAACTCCTCCCCCCAGTCCATGGTTCGGCTAGAAACACTTCTACTGCTTTATTTGGTGTACCCTCTTCATCGTCTAATTTAATCAACTCCCCCACCACACATCCTTTGCTTTCTTCTTTCTCTGGCATCTGCGAGGACGGCTCACTTCTCAGCCTCCACTCACACAAACCTATCCATTCTGAAGGAAATCAACCCTGAGTGTTCACTGGAAGGACAGATCCTGAAGCTGAGGCTTCAATACTTTGGCCATCTCATGAGAAGAGAAATCTCCCTGGAAAAGACTCTGATCTTGGAAAAGAGTGAAGACCAGAGGAGAAGGGGATGACAGAGGACGAGATAGTTGGACAGTGCCATCAAAGCTACCAACACGAATTTGACCAAACTCCGGGAGGCAGCGGAAGACAGGAGGGCCTGGTGTGCTCTGGTCCATGGGGTCAAAAAAATCAGACACGACTTAACAACTAAACAACAACAAAAGAGGATAATTTTTACATTCAGTATATTAAATATATATTAATAATTGGAAAAAGTCACATACTGGAAATTGGAAAGCAGGGATAAACAAATATGTCAAAAAAAAAACAATTGGTGTACTTTACAATACAAAGTGTCTGTACACACAAAAAGGCAGAAGGTTTCCTGCAGGTATCGGGCGATGTGCAACCATCAACAGCTAACAGAAGAGTTCCCCTTCTCCCCCCCGCCATTCCTTCATTCATATTTACAAAGCCAACATGTTGTCCTTTTTATGTACAACTTTTACAAAACAAAACAAAAATGACACACACACACACAATAAAACTAGACTGCCATTGAGAACACCAGGCGGAAGCAGGCTGTCCAAAGGATGCGTGTTTATTTGGTGGATGGATCAACTCCATAACTGATTTCTCCCAGATCCTCCACCACATGAACATTGAAGTGCCCTCTTTCTCCTGTCTTGCAACACTTGCCATAATCACAGACCGCCATGGACTGAAGGAGCCAAAGAAGGTTGAAGACCTCCAGAACTGCATTGTCAATTGCCTTAAAGGCCATATGACTTCCAGCACCAATGAACAGGTGCATCCAAACTGCCTGTCCAAGTTGCTCGGCAAGCTCCCTGAACTACGCACTCTGTCCACTCAAGGCCTACAGCGCATCTTCTACCCAAAGCTGGAGGACCTGGTGCCCCCGCCTCCCATTGTGGATAAAATATTCATGGACACCTTGCCTTTCTGAGGAACTAAATACAGGGAAGCTGCCATGAACCTGTGGTGCTTTCTTCCAAGAGGGTGTTGGTTGGTTGGTTTCTCCACCTTCACTGTCCCCAAGAGGGGGAGAACATGGTGAAGGGAATTCCCCTGAGAGCCCTCCATGTGGAGGGGAGATTTCAGGAACATTTCCAGAGACAAGGATGGGGTAACTCAGTCCAGTGTTTGAATCTCTCTCTCACACACACACTGAAATAAAATTGTTATTCTTTTAAGTTCTACATTTCTTTCTTTTATTCATTTATTTCTTTTCTTTAGACAACATACATCCCAGAAGTGTTCAATTAAAATTGTTAGAAAATTATATTCTCACTTGCATTACATTTCAATTACATGTGTCTATATTTCTCAGTAATTTTTTTCAAATGTTGAGAATCTAGCTGTCACCACCACTACATTGAAAATGGTTCTAAATATTTTTTATTCATGAGTGCATCTGCATCTGAAATTGCTTCAAGTCCATTACAAAATTTAGAGATAATGTAATGGCTTAAGTATAACATATATTATTTAATGTTTAAATGATTTCTCGCCAACATTAAAGATAAATCCATTATACTACGAGATACCAAATAAATATATTTTGATTATTTTCAGATCTAAGAAGAAACATCCATACAATTTAGAAATGCAAATTATTTTTACTACTTATGCAGGTTAGGCATAACAGTCAATGTAAAGGGAAAAATATTCCAATAAATATCTGAAGTTAAAAAAAAGGCCTTCAATTTGGCATAATTGCAGACAGGAGAACAGATTAAAGAAAATGATGGCTCATATCACATAAGAACTACACAATACTGTATTCCTCTGTATCAGAAGGCAAGCTGGGGCGTGTGTACATAGGCGAATTAGAAAATTGCAAAAGCCAACAGGCAGGATTCAGTATAGATTATATAAAAGACTGAGGAGGAAGGTTCAACACACATAGTCACTAAGTTTTAGCAAAACAAAAAAGCGTAACATTTTAATTTTAGCTAAACAAAAGCATAACATTTATGCAACAAAAGTTGTAATATTCACTCACTTTCAGCCCACAAGTAAAAAGTCACTGCGAATCTCAAGGCATGTGTGCACTTGAGAATCCCAGTGGAGACTCTCTACTTCCCAGCTGGAAGCAAGTGAATGTTAAAGTCTTTTATTATGTAAACCAGGGGTCTTCAAACTTTTCAGCATGAGGGCCACATCATATATTTTCCACATTTTATTTTATTTAAAAATTTTATTAATTTTTCAATCTATCTACATTCTATTTGTGCTTGTTAAACTTCATGTTACATGGGTTGCTTATAATTTTTTTGTTTGCATCTTGGTGTCTTGTCTCTTCAAAATCTATACATTTTTAAACATTTAAACCATTTCTTGTGTGTATTTTAGTATACAGTATTGGTTACTATCATAATATTCCTGTCAGAGTACACAATGTTCTCAAATCCTTTAGAAACATAGCTAATAAAAGTAATTCCGGTTCCAAATCTATATACTTGGTGACGCTATGGGCTAAACCGCAGAAGCCTCTGTGCTGCAGGGTCAGAAGACCAGCAGTTGTAAGATCGAATCCATGCAACGGAGTGAGCTCTCATCGCTTTGTCCCAGCTCCTCGCCAACCTAGCAGTTCGAAAGCATGTAAATGCGAGTAGATAAATAGGTACCATCTCGGTGGAAAGGTAAAACAGTGTTCCCTAGTCACGCTGGCCACGTGACAACGGAAACTGTCTTTGGACAGGCACTGGCTCTCTGGCTCGAAAAGCGGGATGAGCGTCGCCCCCTAGAGTCGGACACGACTGGACTAAAAATGTCAAGGTGAATCTTTACCTTTACCTGATAAACTTCATATTTTATATCAATAATAACTGAGTAGGTTCCTAACACATAATATATGTTATCTAAAGCATTGTATATAGATTTTCTTTATATAATTGTTTAGCCAGGAGGTCTCCAAACTTTTCTCCCTTTACTGAAGACTCAGGTGTCTTGCCTTAATGCAAGAGAAAATGTTTTAAAGACCACCACCTAAAGTAAGTTGCAAGGAAAGAGTCAAGAGCAGCTAAGCACCTAGGACTCACCAACCTTTCACGTCCATCAGATTCAGACAGTAACCACGTGGGTTTGGTCTGGCAAACAGCACAAGCCTGAGTTTTCTTTTAGAAATAACGAAACCAAAATACTGTATTCATGATTTGTTTTTCTTTATTTATAAACAAGCAATATGTAGGCAACCTAATATAGTAACAACATAAACCACACAGGGGCTTGAAGTGGAATTAACTCTCAACCTCCCTCTCTGCCTCAACTGACCTAACTCCCCACCCAACCCAGCATTCTCGTCTCTACAGCAACCAGGTAAACATCAGGCTCTCCATTCCATCCCCAGCAACTGCTGCCTATCCAGGCAAGTGGGCCAACAACTTGCTTCCCATAGATCCTGCACCAGAAAATATCCCAGACAGAAAGGGAAAGGGGAGCACTAATGCATGCCTTCTCCAGTGCCACTGGGACACAGCAGAAATCTGAACCCATGCCCAGGGCTTACTTGCCAGCATGTGCCCTGACAGAACCATGGTAAGTTGCTAGTGTTTTCCACTAGTTACAGCAACTCATATTTGTTGTACACCAATTAAAGCAAGCACAACAGCTATACTATACGTTCTTCTCAATTGGAAACGTGTGTTTCAGTTCCCTTCCTGTGCTATAAATTTCTGTGAACCAATGAGGCCCAAATGGACCACCTGGGAATTACAGGGCCAGGCCCTATCCCACGCCCAAGCACCTAGTTTCCATAAAACAAGTTAAAAGGCAAATCCCAGAATCTTCAGTTGCAGGACCACAGAAGTGTGAACTTTGCCTGTGACTTCTGAGCTACATTCAGAAGATGGATGTGTTAATTTTTGCATCTTCAGAACTCTCTGGTAGAGCCCTCTCAATTTAAAAACAAACAGAAGACAAATCAAAACTCTCCCTTAACCTCCCATGGGGGTTTGTGTCATTTTTCCTGTGGGGATGAATATTTTACTGAGGAAGGGAGCTCAAGGGCTGCAAAAACAGCCTTTTGGGGCCACCTGTAGAATGAAGACTTAAAGGTTACCATTGTGGTCATAGGCAATATGGATGTAGATAGATCAGATGGATGAATACTGAGCACTCGGGTTCCTTGGCTGCATTTTCAGAAACTCGACTTTTTTTTGCTTCTGAGTAGTTGGTGCCAATTCCCCAGGTCGCCCAGAACATTCTTGCAGGGTGTGTTGACTTGAACATATCGGGGTACATCACAAAGCATCTTGTTAGGATGTTCTAGATCAGCAATGGCGAATCTATGCAAATGCAAATGAGCTATACCCCCAGATGGTGAATCTATGGAACGCGTGCCACAGGTGGCATGCGGAATCCTTTCTGCCGGCACACAAGCCACAAGTCGCCAGATTGCTACTCCCCCTGCCCCACCCCCGCACAGCCAAACCTCAGGAGGTGGCCACAGCCGGTGGTGGCGTTTCGGCAAGCAGATTTGAAACAACTGGTGCTGGCAGCGGAGGGGGCTTGAGGCCCCACCGCCATTTCCGGGTCCTCTGGATCCATCACCATGATTCCCCCTTCCACCACCACTTCTGGTTCCAGTTCCGCACTTCAGGGTCCGGGTCTGCCCCACTCCCTGTTTCCTTCCCTCCCCCCCCCCCCAGTTTTGGCATGCAAGCCCAAAAGATTTCGCCACCACTGTTCTAGATGATGGTTTTAGCCATGGCCTTTTGGCTTGCGGAGATCGATGTCTGAGATTGAGCATCAGAATGGTGAGCACCTGGAGACAAGGGTGCTGGCCCTTGTAATGGGATTGCTCAATTCAAAGAGACCTGGTTTGTTACGGACATTAGTTTATGCCAGTCTGAAGACTGAGATATGGAGAAGCAGAGGAGGTGTGTTGGTTGATACTGACCGAACCCAAACACACTAGGCCCTCCTGCTATTTTTTTGGCACACTTCAGAGACTAGATTCTGAGTCTCATGAATTGCTCCAGAATGTTAAAATGCAGCAGTTGAAGGTCTGTCTGTCCAAAATGGCCACATGTGGAGACTGATTGCTGGAAATAAACAACATGGAAGCTGGAGAACTTCAGTCAACAAGCAGAGGGAAGCGGTTGTCCAAGATCTCTGTGAGGTAAACTGCTCGCCTGCCATAGTTGTCCTTGTGCCATTTCTGGGATGGGTTGTTTTCGAAGATCACTAGTTTTCACCTTGGTCTAAGACAGAAGAAAAGCCAAATAAAAAGGAAAATGTAATAAACTTGCAACCTTCTTCAGGAACTATTCCTTCTAGGCCTGAGAGCTGACATGTAGCATCCTTAGCACACTGCAGGTGAGAGCCAGATGCCACTCCACTCAGGCCTCTTAGGCTCCCAGTACCCAAAAAGCAGTTCCTGCATGCTCCTAAGCTTACATCTACCGCCGCGAAGACTTGAAGTGGACTTTTCACTTAAGGTGATACAATCCCCAACAGACAGCAAAGAATTCACACCACCCAGTCCAATGCCCCCGACTTTTCTGCTGAATTGGGTTTGAAAGCTAATTTGGGAGGGCAATGGTGATTTAAAAAAACAGGAAAATCTACACCTAAAAAGAGACAACTGGCAACAAGGACTCCTCTCAAGGCAAGTTGCCTGCTCCCTATTCCAGGTGCAGAAACTAGGCGAACTGACAGCTGACATTTGCTTTGTTGCTTCTCAAGGTATAGCACCTGCTGCCACACCTGAGGCAGCAGCCTAGTGGGGCAAAATGGGCAGAAGATGCTGTGCGCCATGCCCAGCAATGGGAGCTGGACACCAGGCTGATGAGCCCTCCTCGAGCATCTGCTCAGAACACCCCACTCTGCCAAATGACAGGGCTGGCCCTCAATGAGATGCTCTCTAAAGAATTCATTGGCAGAAGTTCTATTCTCTCTGATCAACTGAGGTGCCTGCCTTTCACTCTGTCCAAAAAGAGATAGGACAATGTGACAGAAGATTTGGTTCCAGCTAGACCTGAAACTTTTTTGGAGGCGAGTTCAGATCTCTGGTATACAAAATTCCACTTCTAGTATTAATTGTGCTTACAATGGCCCCAGAGAACACATGTGAAGACTGCCAGCACCTGGAAATGAGAAACACACCTCTAGCCTGCTTGAAAACCCACGTTGCACTGAGATCCTTATTTGTTTCTCCACCTCAGCTTTCCCATGCATTCTGTATGATGTAGCTAGAAGCTAATCTTGTTCCTGTGCAAACTGAAGACTGTTCTGCAGTTTCCCCGAGTACAAGACTTAATTCTACACAGCCCACGGCTCCGCATGCATTATTGTCTTTATTGAACAGAATGTAAAGTTCAAAATGCAGCAGGAAGGAAATCTGGTGATGTTTGATCAAATACTTTTAAAGGGATGCATTTAAATTATAGATGTAATTTTTACGCACACCCACCCACGCAGACGCCAGCTATTTTTTAGCAAATAAGAAATTGCTGAAGTGTATTACTAACAACTAACATTTTTATTTTATAGGGAGAGTTATTACCTTAGCCCCTTTTTAAAATATGAAGCAAGTCCATTTAGCCATTGTAGGAAAAAATTAGAGTCCTTATATTGATAACCTAAAATGGCACCTTCAAACAGGAAAAGCAGCCATTTCATAACTTTTGAGCATGCTCAGTAGAGCCTTGCCATAAAGAATAATGGTTCACAAGCATTTGCTTGCCCTTACCTTCTACATTGTTCCTCACCAACTGAATGAGGAGGAAAGCAATAGAGACCCGGGCTTGGCTGACTTTGCTCTTAAAGGGCCAGACAATGTTTAAAAGTCACTTTAAACAGGCAAAAATTAAACTGGAGCCACTCTTGCTTTATCCAGCAAGGCTAGCTTTTCCTCCTGTTTCCTCAGGCATTACACTTTTAAAAATCCCATCGTTTCTTTTGAAAGCATCCCCCCTTTCCTTCTTACCCTGTCCCCTCATAGTCACATAGACTGTGCTTATCAGGGGCATTTTAACATGTTAGAATTAACGGTTCCATATTTCTAGGTGGGTTCCCTTAGCTATGAGATAATGATTCGACCTACGAACTTAATCTGCTCCAGAAAGGCTTTCATAGGTTGAAAGATTCGTAGGTTGAAGCACCATTTCCCATAGGAATGCACTGAAAATCAATCCGTTCCGGCAGAAGAAACGGAAGGCACTGAGGCTTTAAGAAGGGGGAACTTCCAAAAACATACAGTAAAACGACCTCCCTTGTTGAGGCTTTAAGAAGGGGGAAAACACTTCCAAGAACAAACAGTAAACTCAGCTCCCTTGCGGAGGCATTAAGGGTGGAAAAAAGCCACCAACAAAACAGCACAGAAACATATCCGCCCCAGCCAAAACCCACTCAGAAGATTTTCAAAAGGAGAAAACAGCAGCTTACCTCCCTGCAGACACACACAGAGGCTCACTCAGAAAGCAGGAGCTCTCCCAACTGCGACACACCCTATAATTCCCGACAGAGCTACAGCACAAAGAAGCAGCCTTGGCGCCACCTATACTTAGAAAGTTGAATTGCCTGCCTTTTTTCCCCTGCCTATTTCTGTTCTTATGTCGAAGCTTCGTGCGCAAGTCGAAGCAATATTTTTCTATTCTAGCGGTTCGTAAGTCGAAACGTTCGCAAGTAAGGACGTTCATAAGTTGAGGTTTAACCTTAACACATGGGGAAGGGAAAGCTTGAGGAAAGCCTTCTAGCCCAAATTATTAAATTAAATAAGCTCTGCCAATGGAGATCCATGTATGACCTCCAAAGAAAGAAATCAAAACACAATAGCTTGAAACTGTATTTGCCTTTCTCAAATTAATCTCTAATTTGCATGTCATTTAAAAAAATCCTTTGCCTCATCATTGAAGTGACAGAGACATGGAGCAAAGTGGTAACAAGCGGCCACTCTATCAACTGCCTAGGGTCAGGCCTTGAGTGTAGAAATGGGGATGAACCACAAATTTCCCCCCTGGTTCACTGGGTCTTTACTTTTAGACAGCTCATGGGACTACCTAAAAAAATAATTAAAAAAGCTCCTCCAGAGGCAGCAGAAGCAGAAGCTAGACTGTTTGAACTGTGGTTTCTGTTCTGGCAGCCTAGCTTTTGCAAAGAGCAGTTGGAAGGGTTTCCCTTTGGGCAAGCTTGACCAAAGCAATCCCCCCACCCCTCCACTGTCTTTGCAGAATATATGGAAAAGCTGAGGTGGAGAAACAAATAAGGGCCTCAGTGCAACATGGATTTTGATGCAGACTGGTGGTGTGCTTCTCATTTCAAGGTGCTGGCAGTCTTCACACGTGTTCTCTGGGGTCATTGTCATTGTCCTCCACTGCCACCACCACTTCTGCCACTGTCCACTGCCATCTAGCTTGCCTTGTGAGTCAATGGTCTGCCAATCAGCTGCTTGGCAAGCCATAGGCACACAGGGTGAGCTAGGCTGCTGTGGGGGAATCCACCACTGCTGTTTGTAAAGACGGTGGCCTGATTTCCCTTATGGCAGGGCCATGGACACACAGGCTGCTGTAAGGGAAGCCACCACCGCTGCCTTTGTGAACAGTGGCCTGTGTGCCTATGGCCCACTGATCAGACAGTGGCAGCAGCATCCCTTCTGGCAGCCGGTGTACCTATGGCCTGCTGATAAGCGGGTCAGTGGGCCATAGGCACACAGGCTGCTGGAAGGGAAACTGGGCCACTGTTTTCAAAGGCAGAGGTGGTGGCTTCCTTTATGGCAGTCTAGTTTGCCCTGTGTGCCTGTGGCCCCCTGATCAGCTGATTGGCAAGCCATTGGCATACAGGGCGAGCTACATGGCAGTGGCAGCATTGGTGAAAGTGGTGGTAGTTGTGGACAAAGGCAGTGGATGTGGATAAGGCAGGGAAGCAATGGGGCAATGAGTAGGGGTGGTATGAGCAAACTGGGGACAGGGGTCAGCTTTTTTTTAGACAGTGGAAGCAGTGACAGAAGTGTCACTGGAAGCTGTGGGAGGTGGCAGAAGGTAGGGAGATCATAGGGGCAATGGGAAGGGGGCAGAGGGCAGTGGGCAAGCTGCAGGGAATGGGAGCGCAAATATTTTTGGCTGTCTAAAGTCTCAATGATTAATCACGGGGAAATTCATGGTTAGTGGTTCATAACCCTTGAAAAACTAAGATGAACTGCCATTTTGGCCGTTCATCCCCATCTCTAGTTGACTGACAAAGGATCAAGAAAACAAGAAGATTGAAACTCTGAAGAATGAGGTAAGTAGAAGTTACTAGGAAAGACCAAGTTCACTAGGAACAGTTGAAAAGAAGTGAGGAGAGTGACTGTTGGGCATGGTTTGTTCTACTCGGAGGGATGGGGCTGCTCCTTTCTTGCATTCTATGGAAGCTTCAAGATTCCAAGGTTCCATGCATGTGAAGAAATGCCCCATACACAGACCATGAAGAAGAACTGAAAGCTTCATCCCTAAATGCAGTTTACCTGAGGCCTCTCCATCTCCCAACTTTTTTGAACAATAACTGTTCCTTTTCTTTCATGCCCATAGCTTAAACTGTGAGAGCAGCTCATCTATTGCAGTTGTATACACTTCATGCTCTCATGTTTCTGCCAAGTATAAAATTTCCTCCATGTCCATCTCCTGATGATGTGGGCAAGTGGAGGGTAGAAAGCAGCAGGGACAAAAATGAAACACAAAAGGCAGAAGATGCAGTTACTGAATTCCAAGTAAGACTGCACTAGAGAGTAAGGAGGCCTTTATGGATTGCTCCCTTGTCGTGGCGAAGGGGCTTGAGTAATTCAGAGACGCTATGGGCTATGCCGTGCAGGGACACCCAAGACAGACAGGTCATAAACGCAATCCACCTGGAGTAGGAATTGGCAAGCCACTCCAGTATCTTTGTCAAGAATACCCCATGAACAGAAACAAAAGGCTAAAAGATATGACGCTGGAAGATGGGACCCTCAGGTTGGAAGGCGTCCAACATGCTACTGAGGAAGAGTGGAAGACAAGTAGCTCCAGAGCTAATGAAGTGGTTGGACCAAAGCTGAAAGGACGCTCAGCTGCGGACGCGCCTGGAAGTGAAAGGGAAGTCCGATGCTGCAAAGAAAAATACTGCGTAGGAACCAATTTATGGACCTTGGTAAGTTGGATATGGACAAACCAGGAGATGAATAAACATTGACATCCTGGGCGTCAGTGAACTAAAATGGACGGGAATGGGTGAATTCAATTCAGATGACTATCATATCTACTATTGTGGGCAAGAAGCCATAGAAGGAATGGAGTAGCCCTCATAGTGAACAAAAAAGTGGGAAAAGCTGTAATGGAATATAATCTCAAAAATGATAGAATGATTTCAATATGAATCCAAGGCAGACCTTTCAACATCACAATAATCCAAGTTTATGCACCAACCACCAATGCTGAGGAGACTGAAATTGAACAATTCTATGAAGATTTACAACTCCTTCTAGAACTGACACCAAAGAAAGATGTTCTTCTCATTCTGGGGGACTGGAATGCTAAAGTAGGGAGTCAGGAGATAAAAGGAACAACAGGGAAGTTTGGCCTTGGAGTTCAAAACGAAGCAGGGCAAAGGCTAATAGAGTCTTGTCAAGAGAACAAGATGGTCATCACAAACACTCTTTTCCAACAACACAAGAGGCGACTCTACACATGGACATCACCAGATGGGCAATACCGTAATCAGATTGATTATGTTCTCTGCAGCCAAAGATGGAGAAGCTCTATACTCTTTCCAGTTCCCCAACTTGTGTCAAGGGTGGTGGTGTCTGCAGTCCCTGGACTGTCTACAGTTGCCCACCTTAGTTCCTGCTGTTTGGTGTCAGCAGCTCCCAGTCCATCTTTGGCCCCTTCTTCTTACACCTCAGTGTCTTAATTGATTCTACCAGCGCTGTTGTCCAAAACAGTCCAGTCAGTGGTGTCCATACATTGTATCACAAGATGGTCTAACACCCTCGTCTTCTTGGCTCTTCCAATAATTTCCTATTCCACTGTCCCTTTTGTAACCAAATGATAGATGTTCACCTGTAGTGAAAGGAAGACATTGGGCAGATGCACTTATACATGGGTCAGGTCATAGATCCTGTCACTGGTTCACTGTTCCAGACCGTTTTTTTAAAGGGTTTTTTTCTTCTTCTTTCCCGCCCCATTATCCCCATCATTTTAAATGGAGATGGCAGAAGCTGAACTTCAGACTCCTGCTTCTTATATTTGTACTCTGGCCCCAAGTGCTAAAAGCCATAGGGACTTCAGGGAGGGTCACACTGGGAATGTGAAAAATACCACCCATTTCTTATTCTATAGCAAGACAGCTTGCCCAGAATTCTCCAATTTCTGCAAAAGCTTTCACCTCCACAGTTGAAACAAGACAACAAAGACTTAGCCTGTTTAGTAGCTCCCGTCGCTTGTCTCAGCTCCTGCCAACCTAGCAGTTTGAAAACATGTAAAAATGCAAGTAGATAAATAGGTACCACCACGGTGGGAAAGTAACGGCGTTTCGTGTTACACTGGCCACGTGACCACGGACAAATGTGTCTACGGACAATCGCTGGCTCTACAGCTTGGAAACGGGGATGAGCACCGCCCCCTAGAGTTGGACACGACTGGACTAAATGTCAAGGGGAACGTTTACCTTTACCTAGGGGAGATGTTCAGTTTGCTGATATCCTGAAGTGGCTCATTTAGTCACTTCACAATACCAAAAATAGGATTGCTTGAGGTCAGTTTGCCAAGATTGCACCAAATGGCACATTTTCCTCCTGACCTCAGTTTGCCCTGTTTAGACCACACTGACCCATAAAAAGGGCCAGTTGGTGGCAGCCTTAGTTTGCTTCTTTGTGCTTAATGATAGTTAAGGCTGCCATCTACTGGTCACAAAACTCTTAGGTACTGTAGTTATGTTGGTCTATATTAGAGAACACTCTAATATCCAAATAAAGTAATTATTTATTTTAATAATATAGAGTTTAGCAAAGTGCAGAATTCAGAATTACATGTTGGTATTGTGGTCATGAAAATTACTACTGGGTCAGTGTTTTTCTTATTTATCATGCCTACTTCCATGGTCCTCACCTTCTACTCCTATTCATAGGGTTACAGTAAGTTGAAGGCAATTTGAAGGCATGTAACAACAACACGAGAAACCACCTCTAAGAGAACGTTAAGAAAGGCGAGATGAGAAAAACCACTCTCTGGGCATATAATCTTCAGTAAAAAGCATAGCAGAGATAACCCCTAAATCCAAACATGTTCACACCTACCTAAAACAGCAGCAACTCCCTGGTGAAAAATTCTAGGTCAGAGGGCAGGTAGAAAAATCCATTGTCCTGGTGCTTGGAATGTTACCGTTAAAAACACAGCATCTCCAATGTTAGGCATTGGAAAATGAAAAATAAAACCACATAACCTCCTGTTGCAATAGCAACATAAATTTGTTTCTGAATTGTTACTTCTGTAATAAACATGGGGATTTACAAGGTTCTTGTACTTCTGATTCCTAAGGTATATTTCTCCTTACCTTCTTCAGAAGTGCTCTTTTTATTGTTCAAAACCACTCTTCCCCAATCCCCAAATGGATCGCAAATGCCACAGTAAGGTTGTTGCCTAGGGATGGCAGTTCTAGCGTAAAAGCTAGAAGGAACATTATTTACACAGAATCTCATCTCTCTGCCTATAGAGGAAAAAGATACCCAGAACTACCAAAATACTATTTTCAAGAGTAACGTTTCTCTATTTAACAGTAGCCAGACTCCAAAATTCTTTCTGAGTTGTGTGTCATGGCTGGTCATGATCAATTTTGCCTACTTGCAGGTGTGCTTTTACATCAGCGGATTTAATGAGCTAAATAACTACTTGTCATATTTCATACAGTATTGCTAATGAGTATCACAATCATACATTCAGCTGAACAACATTAACAACTGGAGTATGGCAAGGAAACCACAAGGCTTGCTGATGATAGGATGTTTTGGAGGTCACTCATTCATAGTATCAGCTGAGTTAGAAACTGCTTGAAGGCAGGTAACATGTTGTTGAAAGGACGGAATTTAGCTGGGGTTAAACTTGTCAAGGTTGACAAGGGTTCTTCTAGAACTGAGTAGCTATAAGAACATCAACAGACAAAAAAAACTACACAACTTTATTAAAGAGACAAAAGACAGTAGAAGAAAACATAGAGGCAGTAAAATAATAAAAGACATGCATATACTAGGACTGCCTGAAGAATGGCGGCAGGCAATCCTAGGAGGAGACCTGTTGCACGTTGCCTCTCTGGAGTCTGGTTTCTGCTGAAGCTCACCAATGGCCCAAGTCTCTAGCCCTCATCTCCCTTTCTGGGCAGTGCCCCTGTTCATCAACATATTTCTATATAGCCAACTTCTCAGATATTTATATTCTACTAACTGGCAAAACTGGAGGATGGATACTGTGGACTGCCAAAAAGAAAAACAAATGGGCCATGGTGCCCAGCACTTGAACTGGAGCCCCATCTTTGCTGGAGCCAACAGCTGCAGCCATCAGATAAGGGTGTCTGTGGGTCCACAGGTGCAGGGATGTGATGCGACTCACGGGGGGGGGGGACATTTCACCTGTTGATCGGTACAATTGCATTGTGGGACATTTCCCACCTCATGCCCCAATTTCAAGAAATGCTTCAGGGATCAAGTGTTTGGGAAGACTTCAGCCTGGGCCCCTGGAGACCTGGCAAGTTGGTTTGAGACCAAGGGTGGGACAGAGGGATCTGCTGAGAGTGGACGGGATCCTGGAATACAGTGAGACCACAGAATTGCAATTCTGACTAATACAATAATCTATCCCAGTAATTCCTGATATTCTCTCCCAGGCCTGGTCTGATTGGTGTTCACAGAGATTCACAACATTCTTCAAGGAGAAGAATTCTTCAGAGGGGAAAATAAATAAGAAGAAATTTGTCAGAGAGATGAATACTTTCCTTATAAGCATGTGCAAACATTGCAGTGTCCCCCCTGCCCGCCCATCATAGGGATGGAAATTTGAAAATTCAGAGGGTTTCGGACTGAGTTTTAGATCAAATTGTTCATTAGGGATGGATGGCAGCAGGTGGAGCCAAGCTGCAATGAAGGGGGGAGCCATACAATGAAATCAGAATGGAAATGCACACTGACGCCACCACATGTCAACGTGGGACAAGGCCAAGAACTGGCAAAGCCTGGTGGATTTAGGATGCTTAACCTTGAGTCACCAAGCAACTCATTTTATATTGAATCCCCAGTGAAAGTATAACCAAGTGCCCCATTCAACTGGGCTCACATGGTCAAGCAAGGATATTTACTGAGGCTTCTTGAGTCATGCTCCATCCCTCTCTCCACTACATCACACTGGGTCTACCACATTCACAACCTTTCAGTAACTGGGACAGCTGCACATGAAATGTCTAAAGGAGGTTCCTTACTTCAGCTTTCTATCATCCATGCATGACACGTTCAAGTTGCCACACATGCTTTGAAAGTGCTGGTGGTCCTTGTGAAAATGGGTCTTGGAGGAGTCGATCGTTGAGTATTAGGTGCTTAGAAGACAGCTGTACAAAATTTTAAAAAACTTTAAAATGCAATTAAATTACACAATTGTTTTGTTTCTCTCTCTCTCTCTCTCTCTCTCTCTCTCTCTCTCTCTCTCCTCTCTTCTTTGCAGAATTGACCCATCTGAAGAAGACCTACAAGTGAAACAAAAATGTTTAGCCCTTTAGAGAAGGGTGCATGGACATGATTAGCACCCTATGGCTACTTCTGTACCCTGGAATGTAGAGATACCCTCCCAAATAAAATGCTGCTGCAATATTTACATGAATGGTTTTAGGACAGAGTAGCTGAAAACTACATGAAGGGATTGTCCCATTGATGTGGGGAGTTCTTTTTTCTTGCTGGTTATGAAAAGATCATACTTCCTCACCAAATAATCCCTTCTTTCTTGGCCGCAATAACAAATGGTACCATATATTTAGTCTTGTTCCCTCATCAAATCTGTGGATAACAACATTCAAGAGTGTTAATCAATAGAAGGAGACTTTGAAATCTTCGCTTTGGTTGCCTGTGTAAATCAAAGGCCAAGAGTACACAGTTTTTGTGATACCTAAGGCAGAACATTTACTTCTGTGGTGTAAAATTAATTTTCTGTCCTTGTACAAGACAAGGGATTTCCCTCTCCCTGATGGTAAGACTGCCCTGGGCAACCTCTAAGCTGCAGAGCCACAGTGCAGAGCACCAACATTTGCTTCTGTTCACAACTGGAACCCCTCATGTACGGGGTGGGGTTTCCACTCAGTGTTGCTGGAAAATTGAATGTAATTAAAGAGGAGCAATTTGTTGCTCTTTTATTATATTCAATTTTCCACTAGAGGAAACCTTGCCCCAAGCATGCGAAGTTCAAGGTGTGACTGGAATCAAATGGGCAGCAATAGTGGCTGCGGGTGCTCGGCACCAATGCAGCACTGCATGGCTGTGCAGCCCTGCAGCTTAGAGGAGATGTTGCCCAGACCTGTGAATTCAGAAGAAAAAGAAAGACCTTAATCACAGAGTAAAGGATAGAAGGAAACCACAGAATACAGGTCCCCTCAGGGAGGTATTCCTATTTGTTGAAGAGTATCCAGTGCTCCAGTGATGTCTGACATTCTCCGTTTCACAATCCGACATTTGTGGAAGATGGCTGCATTTTATCCCCCCTTTAGAGAAACCCGTTCAATTACATGAATTAATGGGTGGAAACAGAGCAGGAAAAAATTGTGTTTTTTCACCACAATTCCCAGAATTTCCCACATTGGATGGCCATTGGCCATCCTGCCTCAAGTATTTGGGGGATTGTGGTAAATTTGGAAGCTCTGAGAAAAATATGATCTATGGAACACACCCATATGTTGAAATGGCAACCATTTCCGTTACAAGGTACACAGAGTGGCACTTTGACAACCTTCTGTACAGATCTTTCTATACCCTTTTCCCCATGATAAATTTTAAGGTGATTGTCATGTGCCACCAAACCACTTAGGACTTACACTGACCCCAAAAGAGTATTTAGATATGCTAGATATTTCAGGACTGCCATTGCTACTTCCCATCAGCCCAACCAGAGATTTAAACCCATACCATAGTGATTCTCAAAGGTTAATTCATACTTACTTAAAAACACACACCTTTCCCCCTTCCTATCATAAAAATCCATCCTGACTATGTTAAGGCTCAGTCTGACTGTTCACTGCCTCTTGGCTTGCAAAGAAACAGCATCGGTCCAGATTGTGACCTCATTCTGACATCAAAGAGTTGTGTTTCTCTTTGGCCTCAGCTATCTCCATGCCAACTGTTGCAGCCAATCATCCTCTATTGAAAGGGAACCATTTATCTGACTCTTCAGCAAATCAGATGATTGGTCACATCAAAGTCCTGAAGAAGGTTGTGTTGTCATCCGTGGATATTGCAGCTCAGGGGGATTTAGGAACTGTAGTTCCAAACAGTAACATTTCTAAGCTCTGCTTGGTATGTTGTTGTTTCTATACCACCAAGTTGCCTCGTGGCAATAATATGGACTTGGGACCTCCAGCATGCCCTATCATTAACAACCCTACTGAGCTCTTGCAAATTCATGGCCGTTATTTCTTTAGTCAATCTATTTTGAGACTAGGTAAAGGCTGGAATGGAACTATCTGAAACAGGGGCCTCTTAATAAAAATTGATGTCAGAAACAGTAGCATGTGCTGGACAAACGTCCAAACCATACATTAGAGAACAAACCCAATTAATATTACTCTTTCAATAACCCTTTGTTGGCCCAAACTCCACTGGAATGGAATACAATGGCCACGAATGGCAACTTCTGAGTAGGACAACCCAACCAAATCCACAACAAACATGTGACTAGATGAGACAGATGCAACACGCCAAAAATCATCTGCAGGAACAACATTCCAGTGCCCACTGCAGGTAGAAAATTGAAATTATAAAAAACAGCCCAGAATGATGATTTCTGAATAGGACATCCCCAAATTCACCTGCTACATCCAGCTACGTACAAGGAGCTGAAGCACAATGGAGGGACCATGGTACCCTAGCTCAGTGGTTCTTAACCTTTTTGAAAGAAATGCCCCCTTGAGCCATTGAGGAAGTTATCATCGCCCCCCTCCCCATGGTGATGATATCTTATTTGTATTTATTTATTTATTTATTTATTACTTACTTACTTACTTACTTACTTACTTACTTACTTACTTACTTACTTACTTACTTACTTACTTATTTAAGACACTTAAATCCAATGATCCCTGAAAACAAAATTCAATTCCAAGAAAATGAAATGCCCCAAATAATAACATTTAATGATTTAGTTGCAAGCGAATTTTAAGACGCAAAAAGAAATATAAAAATGGCATAAAAACAAACCACAATTAAGATTGGAGGAAAATATATATTCATGCACACTGTAAAAAGGCTGCAGCCATCTTCACAGGTTTGGCTTGCTCCAGCGCCCCCCTACCGCCCCCCTTCTGCTCCAGCGCTCCCACACCGCCCCTTTTCATTCTACTGCCCCCCTGAAAAATGAAATCGCCCCCTGGGGGGCATTATCACCCACGTTAAGAACCACTGCCCTAGCTTATGTGCTGAAGAGAATTTGAAAAGTAATACCTAAAATAGGGCTTGTGTAAAAGGATTATTTGTTAAGAAGAAGAAGAAGAAGAAGAAGAAGAGCATTCAAATGTTAAGTTCCCATCAGCATGATGATGTTGCCCTTCCCAGATTCAAGACTACAAGAAGTACTATGTCAAAATCTGGAAATCAAAAAGGACAAGAGCTTAACAGCAATGATAACAGTCATCATCTTAGACAGATGTCTTCTATTATGATGGCAGTGAAACTGGGGAAATACAATTGCCTTTAAAACAGTAATTTGAAGAAAAATGTCTATATTAGAGGAGTATTCATTCCTGTAGGAATGAAGATAGTTTTCTAAGCGTTTGCCATTTTTTTTTGTTTAAAGGGCTAGCAGTCAAGATTAAAAAGAAATAAAATTTAGAACACAAAACAGGGAGGATGTAACAGGGAAGAATTGTGTAGCTCACCAAGAGGGTGATGCACAAAATATGTGCCCAAAGCACTTAATGCTATAGGGCTCACATTTTATACAGTACTCATAAATCCACTAGCAGGGAGGGAGAGATTATATTTCCATGCTAATAAAATATGATTGCCCAAAATAAGGGTTTCTCCACTGCATATGTATGACTGTGAACCTACTGCATTTAAAGAAAGCTTCAAGTCTTCTGCAGCAATCTCCAGGGACAAACAACCAGAGAGAAGGGTAGAAAATACTTCCTCTGTGGTCAGTGCATTAATCTCGATCATCCTCAGAAAAGGACCTGATCCTTCATCATTCTTCACTATTCCTTTCATGCTGATATAAAATAGCAAATTAATCGGGTGCGTTTTTCATTTTGTGATCTGAACACTCATATAGATGGCTATTTGCTGCCAAATCGCTTAGACAGTAGCCTTACACTTACAGGTATCTGGAAATGAATCTCACCGAATATAATGCAACTTACTTCAAAGTAAACAGGCTCGAGATTATGATGTTACTACAGCTTCATAAATTACAATCAGTATCTATCTTAACTCATTAAGATAACTACCACGTCTCTCAAAGACCTGGACTGCAGTTATACTTATCTGTCATGGTATGCTCTTTCTTGCTACTGATTTTGCAGTAGGGGTGTGTATGTGTGTGTGTGTGTGTGTGCGTGCGCGTGTGTGTGCAGGCGCGCTTGTGTGTGACAAGAAAGTGAAAAAGGATAGTTAAAATTCAGTCAGAAAAGAAATGAATTTTTGAACAGGCTGGCAGAAAGTAGTGCTGGTAACTGCAGAGAGGTACTGTTGCTCTGGTGAGCTGAAGCAGCTTTAAAACTAGCAGAACCTGAATGTTTCCCATTGGGTTTACTTTTACATTTACAAATCCCAGAAGCCTTCACCACCACCTCTGCTGGCCAGGATTTCTGGGAGCTGAAGTCCAAGAACATCTGGAGGCCCAAGGTTCAGGACCACTGGACTAGTGGATACCATGTTTACAGTGTGTTACCCATGTGCAAAGAAAGATGTTATCAAACATTAGTATGACAAAATTAAGAAGTTGGAGTATATGAAATATAGAATTCAGCTGCTAGACTCTTCCACCCTTCTGCAAGATCCTGAGAAGCTGACTTAATAGGCAGAAGTCAGTGCGTAAACAGACATTTCATACCTTCAACTCATCTCCTGCTAGTGAATGCTTCAAAGATGGGACTAAGTAAGGAGCAAGGGCTTCTATATTTATTTTCCTCGGAGGGCATATCAAAGCCGCCCCAAGAGGATGCCTTATCTATAACCCTGACTTGAAAGGGGTCAGCCCACTTCTGTCCCAGAGAGTTATGCAAATTGGATAGAGTGAATGGCAGGGGATCAGGAAGCTGTCTGTTGTCCTGACTGAACATGAAAGGACTTATGATATTGTTGGCAACAGGTGTGTAATGGCCCTTAATCCATTTACTTGTAAAAAGGGTTTAGGAAACTAGTTAGCCTAGCACATCTCTGAGGAGAACAATGCTTTGTTCCCCTGCTGTTCAGTAATGTCATGAAAGGACTCAGTCTGACTTCCAAGGAGAAGCTGGGTCAGGAGGATGCACTCTGTGCATGTTCACCAAATATGCTATCTCTCCACTCAAGTGTGAATATAGATATGGTAGTTTAGCTTTTATCATTTTCTAGTGTATTTTCTTCCTGAATGCATGTACGTCTGTTTCACTTTGTTCCTTTATTTTGAAAGTCAGTTTCTTGTATCTGTTTGGAACGTTTATCCTTTTTGAATTTTTTTTACTTATTTATTTTAAATAAACAACAACAAAACCTTTGGATTTTTAACTGAGAGGGTTTGTAGTACTAAAACTAGTCCTTGCCTCAACCAACTACTGGGTTCTTTGTTTGTTTCCCGATGTTTGTGTGAGGGAGAGGTGGCAGCTACCTTGCAGGGTTGATGTGTCAGTTCTCAATGCCTAGCCTTGGGAATTTCTTTCTTATGTTAAACTCCCTGGATCACCTCTAAGTCTGGGAGATTAGGCAGGTGTTGAGACGAATACAGTGCCAGTCAAACTTCCATAGCCTTCACCTCATCTTTCTCCCAGGATCTCCCAGCCTGGATGAGCAAAAGCAGTGTGGCTGAGTGGCTGTGAAGAGGGACACTTGAACAGGGGGCTGTGGCACCTGGCTACTGCTCTGAAAGATGAAGAAAATATGCTAATACGTAGGTGCAGAATACTGAATTCTCATTGGCTTTTCTATTGCCTTTCAAAATACTTTAGCTTGCACTGTTTAGTTCATACTCATAGAGGGAAATCCTGCCCCTGCAATTATTAGTATGGATTTTGCTCTGCTTTCATTGGGTGTAATACTTCTGACAGCTCTGGCACGTTTTTAAATGTGTTTTTTACAGTCAGCTGCATTTACTTTATGGTGCCACACCTCATTACGTGATTGCAAGTGTAGTGGAAAATGACTGTGGGTGTGTGGGATGAGCCATTCTCACACTTCAAGTTCCAATGGTGTGGCCTGAAACACTCAAATACTATCCCCACCCTGCATTCACATCAAAGCTAAAGCTTGAAAAAAAAGAGAGTTCTTCTAGCTGTTCCAATTAATTAGAAGCTTTAAAAAAGCCATGATTTAAAAGAAAGAAATTATTTTCTCCCACATTTAATGAGAAGGAATCACTGGCAAAATGAGACACCGCCTGTGGAGTAAATAGCCTTTCTGGATTGAATGTCTCCTTCCACCCAAGCTTAATTCTATAGCATGACTTTATATAATCACTGTTGTTTAAATACTGCTCTTGACAGGGTGATGGGAGGGCACAGGTTTTGTGCTCTTTGATGCCAGTCTTAATGTGAACAGGAGCCAGGATCTACATGAAATTTATTGTTCTCAACCTACGTACTAGGCTACTCATATCAAGTGTTCTGCAGGACCAGCAGCAATTTACAATTTTTAAGCTGTACCCCTAACACATTCTTCAGCATCTACTTAAAACTAAGACAGGAACCCATGATTTGTGTCCTCTAGAATGATGCTTGACTACAATTCCTATCAGCCCTAGCCACTATAGCCAGTGGTGAGGGATAATGCAGCTGGAATCTAGCACCATCTGAAAAACCACAAGTTACTTGCTTTTGCTACAGAGCATGAACATATAATGACAATTTGTGCTTCCCACTGTGTGTATCAGGTGTACACATTTATCAGTCAAACAAATCAGGAATGGACATGGTTTCTTGTAAAATACTTAGGATTTTCCCCTCTTTTTAAACACATTGTGTTATGAGCAGAAAGGCCTTTAAAGAAGTGCACATTTTCAAGATATATCTCCATGGTTTACTGAGAAGATACATTCAAAGTGTATACCTCATCTAAGTACAGAGGATTAAAATACTTTTCACTTAGTCCACCCCCACTGCCATAACTGGGTATTTTTTGTTTTTACTTTTGGGTTCAGCTGGACAGAAACAGAGGATCCTATTCTATCTCTGCAGAGAAGAAAACACTGTTATTGCATTTCATTGCTTCTCTTGCTAGGAAATATTCAGAGCAGGTTTTTGAAGGTAAATAATGCCTGCCTCAATGCCTGAGCTGATTCTGGCAAGTAATATTGTGATGTAGTGACAGCTTGCAAAACACTTCAAGGTTAACAGCAATACAAACCCATGTTATACCAGTTGTTACTAAACTCCTTATGCTGGAACAAACCCCAGGACCAACTTTGGGTGAAGTAATGATGGTCCAGCTTTTGCAATTCATTTGATTCTTGTGCTAGCGTAAGAGCTGGCCAGTTCTGGAAAATGTGATCGGAGAAAATGTGGGAAGGAGGTATCCCACATAGTCCATACACTGTGGTCTTCTAGGGGAGAAATAAGAAAGAAAGAAAGAAAGAAAGAAAGAAAGAAAGAAAGAAAGAAAGAAAGAAAGAAAGAAAGAAAGAAAGAAAGAAAGAAAGAAAGAAAGAAAGAAAGAAAGAAAAAGACTATGCGGGTTTGTTTACAGTCCAAGGAGAGAGGTGGTGATATTTTTACTTAGCCACCAAAACCCCACAACAATAAACTACTTTTCAACCTTGTACATGTCTTCATCAGGCTGGGAAACACAGAGCTATGAATGGTGCAAAAAGATCCTAAAGGTTCCAAAAATCATGGTCAGATCTCCATGCCAGGTTCCTTTTTTAAAAGTTTAAAAACTGATGCTGAAGAAATGTTGCCTGTCCTTCTTGGGTAAAGTGACAATATCAAATATCTTAAAATCCTCAGTTGCCATCTGTGTCCTCATCTATTGTGTATAACTGTGCCTTCCCACTGAGAAAGAGATGACACAATTACTATGAGGGTTCCTCCAAATAGACATCCCCAGCAGGGGGTCCCAACCAGATGTTCTTGGACTACAGTTCCAAGAAGACTTCACCATCAGCTGTGCTGGCCAGGGTTTCTGGGAGTTGCAGTCCAAGAATACCTGGATAAGCCAAGGTTGGAAACCACTGGACTAAGGCATGACCACCTCACCAAATAATTTTAGCATGGACCATGAACCACACAGAGCTGCTAGTGTAAATGTTGTGATAATGTGCAATATTTTCATCTGTGATTTTTTTTTTGGAAAGCTGGCTGTTTCCAGAAAAAGTTCTTGTTGCATAATTATCCTGCCTCATTTTTGGTAGTGGCAGTGGTGGCAGATTTAAATCCTTGTGTATCTCCTTTGTGTTATGGGCCAGCATTTTTTTTCCTCCTTGCCTTTAAGAGACATTTTGTTTCTATTGGTCTCTACTACAATTTCCACATTTTCAGGAAAGATTTTAGCAAATCACACAAGTTTCTCCTGACTTTTTGCATATACAGTACTTTAAAAAATTAACAGCAGCAGAGGAGTTGTTTGCATCTTTTTTATCAATAAAGCAGCCCTATGCTTGGTGCCTGATTTTAGCTTCATCGAGAACTCACCACAAAGGGAGAAGAGGAATTTGGTTAGACAGCTTTGTTTGCGGGTTTTTAGCATAGCCTTGCTGTCGCCCTGCAGGAGGTGCAGCGACAGAACTGCTACTAATTAAGCTGTTAACAAGGGCAGAATGCCAACATCCTCCTCTTGTTTCTCTCTCTCTCTCTCTCTCTCTCTCTCTTAAAAAAAACTTTATCCATCTTGTGACCTAGAGCAGCAGCGCTGGGCAAAGCTGGGGGCAAAAAAAGGGGGGGGGGAAGAAATAGCACATAGTATCTGGATGGGAAAAGCAACCATACTGCCTGTTAAGAAGGAAAAAAAAGGAATAGAAGTCCCATTGTGGCAGGCAGGGTGACCCCCTCCGGATATAAACACTTGAGAGGAAGTGGGCTCTCTAGTCTTTTAAGTCCTGGAAAAAGTATGCAATATAATGAAGTATGACAAATGTCTTGAAGCGTCCCAGCAGCGGCTCAGTGCAGTTGGTTTGTTTCATTTATAGTCCGCCTTTCTCCCGCTGCTCAGGTCCCCAAGGCGGCTGACAAAACGATTTAAACAGAACCTGTATAACCAGTAGTTTCTGCGCGATGCACCAAGAGCTCGCCCTCTCCCACCTCCTCTGTCTCGGAAAGGAGAGCTCAGCTCCACTACCCGCACCCACCCCCGCGAGAGGAGCACTGGTGGCGGCGGTGGCGGCGGCCGGAGGCGTGCTTTTCCCGAGGCGGGCTGGCGGCGACCGCCTCCCGGTGAGAACCTCGACGGTGAGCGCCCAGGCGAGGCGAGGCGCGCGGGAGGAGGAGGAGGCCCCCCTCGCTTGGGCGGCTTCCCCGGGTGGTGGCGGCGGCTCCTTCCCACTTTGCCAGTCAGCCGTTGCCTGTGGTAGTGGTCGCTGCCGTCTGTCTGCTGGCCCGGCGGCTGAGGAAGGGCCGGGCTTTGCCATGGATCCGGCAGCGTTCCTGGGTTACGGCCCTTTGCTGCTCCTGGGTGAGAAAAGGGGACCGGGGGGGGGGCTTCCTCCATGCTCCCTGGGGGGGGTGTTGGTGGTGGTAGGGTTGAGTTTTGCACGAAGGGGTCGTGAGTTGGATGGAGAGCCCGTGCCCCTTTGGCGCTGGGTGCCAAGGAGCGTTTTTGAAGTCCCCTCCGACGGCTTCGGTCCCCATAGTGGCGTCAAGGAGAGGCGGCCATTCAACAGGTCGGCGTCGGATCCTGTGGCTTTTAAAGACACAGGGAACCCCAAAGTAGCCATGGCAACCCGTACCCTGGCTCTTGTTTTGGTCTTGAGGTTGCCAGCTTCCCCTCCACAGCCCTTCTAGAGCTCTTGAGCCTTTCAGCTGCATCAGGCAGAAACCCGGCAGGTGCAGTGCCTTGAAAAGCTTAACCGGCTGTTGTCCTGCCTGCCATGGGTAAAGCTCTGCTGGGAAAATACATTGGCAGCCCTGTCGCCATCTTCTACAGAAGGTCGTTATGGGGAGAACCGTCCTATAAGATCAGGCAAAAAAGCAGCCATTCCGAAGTCTTTGAGAAGTAATGCTGAGACCTAAGTTATGTGGAAACTTTGGATAGTTAGCCTGGGGTCTGTATGTCAGTTTTTTTTTTTTTTTTTTTGAACGGAAAGGACCTGATAGCCATTAAAATATGCTGAATAGTCTCTCTACTGTAATCCTAAAGATATGCTATGTTACCTAGTGGTAAGGGGTAAAAGGCACTCTGTGTGTACTTCAGTGAAGATTTTAATTATGTAATGTGGAGGTCAATCCTGGTACTCAAGAAGGGTGCTGGTACTTAGCCTCAGCACAGATTCACTCTTGAGGGTTTGTTTCCAGGCTGGAGGGTGAGCAGCAGGAAGGGGCATTTTTGCTGTGCCAAGTTTTCCCAGTCCATCCGAGGTGGCGCTGAGTCCCCCAGTGCTGCCTGCCAGGGTACCCACTGCGTGGGGCCAGTTCTCTATATTTAGCTCCGTGTATTTATTTTAAGATGCCTTAGAACCTTGGGAGAATTTGGACCAAATTAGAAGCTAAAAGATGGTACAGCTACTCTGCAGTGCTGGTGAAATATAACAAGTAATTAAAAGGGTTTACAACGTAGTTCATCACAGACACAGCAGGGGTTTTGCTATAACTTCTTGTATCTATTCAGCTTTTGTCAGATGAGCTTTTCTCAAAATAATACCAGTGACTAACAGCCCAGTTCTATTAAAGAACACAAACAGACAGTTCTAAGTTAACTCTTCTTTATATATCCTCATAACAGTTAAAGTGGTTGCATTTATAATTCACAATATCTTAAGGATCCAAGGATGATTAAAATCAATTAACATTACAAAACATTTGCTTGTCTGCTCTCGGGTTTTGTTTGCAAGATCAATAACAATCAATTGAGAGGGCTGCCAAGCTAGTTTTAAACGCTCCTAGGGTGGCCTTAAAAAAGCTGGAACCTCTTCCAGCCCTGTGACATTTATCTTGGTGTGCTGCCAGGGGATGAAACTGGATTACATGTTTTTCTGGAACTCCTGGAATGTTTTAATACCAGTGCTCTAAGCTGCGTGATGAAATAGCTTGTTGATTCCACTCCATACCTGCACACTTTCTGTGCTAGGATGCTGTCAGTTGTCTGACAGCTTTGCATGAAATAAACAGCAGTTGCACGTTTATAGTCTGGTTCTTATTTCTAGTGCATAAGCAAGAAAAAGACAGCTGGATTGCATGGTTAGACAGCTTGATAATTGCTCTGTTAAAAGCTGATTATTTGTTGTTATGAGATTGAGAGTTTAATGAGCGAGACTGAGTTAAAGGCGTTTATTCATTACAGGTCAGTTACAGCAAAAGAAAAAGGAACTTACATTTTTATTTGTTTGTTCATGCATCTTATCATGGGCAGTTATTTACTTATTGTTAATATATCTCCATTGTAATATAAAGAAGGGCACCTGTTTTGAATTGTTAAATCATGTGGACAACTGATTGAACTGGTAAATCAATGTGTGACTGATTAGCCAGAAGTGCTTGAATTAATTGACAGTGCTGTTGATATTGACTTGTGAAACATTTTATTTCTAAGCCTAAAAGCCATGTTTCAGCCCTCATGCTTCGGATGTACTTCAGAAGCTGCTTGCATGGTTGGTGTTCTGTTTTTGGATGCATGAACTCACTATACAGTACATTTGAAATGATTAAACCATTTGTATGTTATACTTCATTCATGATATCATCTAATTTCAGCCAGACCCCTGAGGAAATGAAGACTGGTCATCAGTCCAATTTTGATCCAATAAACAATTTCTTTTAAGTGAAACTGAGTGCAGTTGAACATGAATTGGTAGCCAATGTAAATAATATAAAATACATGATCCAGGTGTCTGACTTGCACAATAATTCTAGTTCTGTACTAGTTGTAAGTTTCTGAACTGCCTTTTAGGGCAGCTCAGGTTGAGCACACTGTGTAGTCTAGTGCGGGTTATTGTGGCTATGAAGTCAACTTTCTCCAGACAGTTCTGTAGCTGCCAAACCAACTTTAGCTGGTAAAAAGTATTAAAACTAATTAAGTATATAATATTTTCGCTAGTTAATTATAGTGTGGGGCTGAACTTGAAGGATTTTATAAATTTAGAGAGAACAGTGAACAATAGTCAATTTATAATAAATCATATACTGTATTCAGAAAAAAAATAAATGACTGCTATGGCTCTTGCTTGATTATTCTTTTGCTGGGTAAAATTTAAGTCTAAGATCAGAGCTGACGTTGTGGTTTCAAGTAAAAGGGGCTCGAAGTTCAGGTAAAAGTTGCCTCCTAGTTCACCTTTACCCATGGCTTTGTGCTACTGCTGGCACAAAATAAAAGCAACAGTTTTCATGCACGTTAGTCATAAGCAGACAAAACGACAAGCCAGGGAACTGGCTTATCTCCCCAAGAATCACTGGCTTATTAGTTATGAGCCACATTCTGGAGCATGTTGCTTGATCCCTCCCCCTGAAAGCTTCTTTAAAGAGGCATTTGGGGAGATGTGTAGGTTTTTAAAAATCTGTCTTATAGTTTTTAATTTTTTTTAAAAAAAATATAAATACATTTTAGTTTTAAATGTTAATTGCATTGTTTTACATTAATAGCAGATTTTAGATTTTTTTGGTACACTGCCATGGATCTCCACTAGGGGGAAACGGTGGGAAATAAATAAATAAATAAATAAATAAATAAATAAACAAACAAACAAACAAACAAACAAACAAACAAACAAACAAACAAACAAACTACATGTCTTAATAAAATATGTGCTTTCCCTCAGTGACTGGCTTTCTGTGAGGGGTTGTTAAACGGATAATTGTGCCTTGCTGCTTTGAATTTGTTTTTAGTTGTTGTTTTTGTTTCCCATGTTGTAGTGTAGTATTTGACCCTTTCTAGCATTTGTATGCTTATTGGTTTTAGCTTTAAATATTGTCTTTTAATAGTGTAAGCCATCAAGAAAGCTGCCTAAGTTCTACACCTATATGCTCAGTAAAACAACTATTGTTGTAATGTGAGTTAATATGTCCTTAAGACAGACTTATTTAAAGCTTTTCTTTCTGTCCCCCTCCACCACAAATGAAGGTCTTGCCATCTTCAACTGTGTGGCTGGTAATGGAAATACAACTGAACATGAAGCAAAGACACTGTCCTGCACCTACCCAAATGGAAATTGTACAGGTAAATTTGCGGATAATGGTCACATGTGACTTGCTTTCAAATATACAAGCACATTTTGTAGTACTATCCACATACTCGTATATAAACCAAAATGCTGTATATTTTCAGTAGCAAATAACCATTCAAGCTTTCTTTTTCTAGATATTCTCTGTTGCCCCTTCTTTTAAATGTCAGTTCCTTTCAAGTCGTGAACCTTTACAGAATCCACATCGTTATTCCTGCTGTCATTCCATGTTGCTTTCTCTAAGTAACAATGTACAAATGGCTTCCTAATGAAAGTTTTACTGAAAATTATTAATCATTCAATATTCAGGTTGCTCCCTTCTTTTCTCCTTGGTCGCTGTATCAACCTATGCATTTAACCTATGCATACTGCAATAAGCTGGCGGATTATTAAAAAAAATTAATTGAACATTAGAGTGTAATGCTTAATTGCATGTAGGTAAGATAAAGTCTATACAATTATGTTGGCTCCATCTTGTCTGTGTTCAATCTGGTGAGGGCAAAATTGGACAGTTGAAGTCAAGAGTCTTCAGTTCAAACAAGCATCATCATCATCATCATCATCATCATCATCATCATAGCACTGCAGAGCTGGTAGGGGCCCTAAGGATCATTGAGTCCAGACCCTATCAAGGAGGCACCGTGGGGAATCAAACTCCCAACCTCTGGTTCTACGTCATTTAAATATGAATGTTTTCATTAATGGAAAGCTGTTAACTCCAGAACCCAATTAAGTCTATAATGGAGAATGTTCCAAATTTGCCTTTTCTTCTAACAGAATGGAACGTAATCAGTATTCTCACCTATCACTCTCTGCTCAGTGAAGTACCTTGAATTTCACAGAAGAAAAGTGGGATATAAATGTAATAAATAAATTGATCCAGGCTTCTGCTTTGAGCCTTTTCCTGCTAGAAATCTAAACAAGAAGTTACGAGGGAGTGCTGACAAGTAATGAGCCTTACCCAGAATAAATTGAGCTAGGAAGCTATAAATTGCAGGTTGCATTGGCCAATTTGTATGTATTCAATGGTGCAAACATCAACTCCCTATGATTTTAATTTATCTTTCATGTTCAGGTCCAAAGTGAACATGGCAGCACCTCCAGAAAAGTTCAATGTGGAAGAGCATAGGGCCCTAATCAAGCTCCTGTTTCTCCAAGGGAAAGGTGCAAAGCAGATCCATGATGAAATGTCACAAACTATGGGTGACAGTGCCCCTTCATATGCAACAGTTAAACGTTGGGTTGTCAATTTTTAAACTGGCCATTTTGGTGTCGAAAGTGAGAAAGCCAGTGGAAGGCCTGTTTCTGTCTCTGTACCTGCAAATGTGAAAGCCATCCATGACATCATCATGGAGGACTGCCGAATATCAGCCAAAAGTATTGCTACATATCTGAGAATATCACATGAGAGAGTTGGCGCCATTATCCACAACGACTTGGAAATGAGAAAGCTGGCAGCAAAGTGGATCCCCAAACTTTTGACAACCGAACAAAAGAGGAAACGTGTGGAGTCATTGGTGGTTGTTTTGGAACATTTTGCAAGAAATGAGTCAGATTTCCTGGGCAAACTGGTAACTGGTGATGAGACATGGATCTACTGCTATGATCCTGAGACAAAGGAACAGTCTAAGGAATGGAGGCACAGTGGTTCCCCCAGGCCAAAGAAGTTCCGAGTGCAAAGGTTGGTGCAGAAGAAGCAAATGGCAACAGTTTTTTGGGAATAAGAAGGGAGTTCTGCTGGTGAACTACCTCCAACAGGGTTCAACCATCAATGTAAAATATTACTGTGCTTTATTTACAAAGTTGAGGAAAAACATCAAGGAAAAACATCGAGGAAAGCTCTCCAAAGGTGTCATCCTGTTGCATGACAACACCTCGTCACACACTGCAGGTGAAACAATGACAAAACTGACCTCCTTAGGCTTTCAAATGATGCCGCATCCAGCCTATTCTCCCGACCTGGCTCCTTCTGACTATTATCTGCTCCACAAACTCAAAAAACACTTAAAGGGACGACGATTTGGGAGTGTTCTGGAGGCAAGTAATGCTGCAAATGAGTGGCTGCACCAGCAGTCGGAAGAATTTTATTTGCAGGGACTTAAGAAGCTGCAGGACAGATGTTGTAAGTGTGTTGACTTCCTGGGAGAATATGTAGAATAGTGTGGCAGTTACAGGTTCCTAGCTCATTTTTTTCTGGGTAAGGCTCAATACTTGTCAGCACCCCCTCGTAGTTTGGTTACTTGGCCTAGTGTTACTGTCCGCCTAGCTTGCTTCAAACTATGACTGCTAATGAGAGTGCAAATCTCGTTTCCAAGCAGACTCTTAAATTGCTCTGTTAAGGTTACCAGGATGGCCAGTGTTCATGCTCTGATGTATGCCTCTGTTCTCCTTGCAAAACTACATGTTTGAAAATATTGGATTCTAAGAGATCTCATTGCTGAGATCATAATATGCCAGGGTTCTGCCTGTGCATTCTTAACAAAGTGTCATTTAGTACCCAGCCTAGTAACCCTATCTGTATAGCTAATTATTCTTTTGTAACAGCATTAACTTTTAACCCCTGTGATGACAGTTTCTGGAATGGGAGGACTTAATCTTCTGTTTTCATGTGCTGTTGGATTTCCAAAGGGTACAGTGTAAAGCATTTAAGAGTTCATAGTTCAATTTTAAAGTGCAGTAGCTTTCATGAATCCTAAATACAGCTAGCATTTTATATGTGTTTACCACCACTGGATAGCCTTGAACATACCCAGGAGCATTTTGAAATGTCTACAGAGAATAAGTAATAATAGTAAATGTTTTAAACTGTTTCCGTTAGATAGATGGAAACAAATAAATAATAAAAATAATGTAGTTTCATATTTTTACAAACAATATACTTTTCTCAATTAGAAATAAGAGAAATTATTGAAAGTATTATTTTTTATTTTCTGGTTGTGTAGCAAATGTCCATTTGTCAGGGCAGAGTCATAGTTTAAGCACCTGTTCAGAGTTAGATGCAAAAGCTGTCATGTAACCAACAAGCACTTTATTTCTGTCTGTCCCTAGACCACTTTGGTATTGCTTAGTTGCTAGTGCCATGGTACAAACCTGCTTGTTGGGCCTTTGAATGTGTGCCCTCTCCTCTCCACAGAGGTTAGAGAAGCTGCATTTGTGAATGTTATTCTCCAGAATCCTCCAGCTGGAATGACCACTCTAGTTCAGAAAAATAGCTTTTCCAAATTCTGCCTCTCCACTATAAAAATAGTAGAATGCATGAGTTAGTTGCCATGCTCTGTTCACCAGTCATGCAAGCCAGTGGGAGGAATTTTCTGCTCGCGTGTTGGTGTCAGGTATCTATCTCAAGCATGACATCATCTGTGTGGTGGAATGACGTCTCAAGCATGACATCATCTGTGTGGTGGCTCTTCTGCCACTTAAAGACCAGTAAATTGTGTGAGCTGAAATGAAATGACTCATGGTGCGTCAAATTCTCATGCCAACGCCTTCCCAGTCCCACTTGGCACTAATTCATGTAGCCCAAGACTGGTTGGTGCCTCTATGACAGGGGTGGGCAATTGAAAAATCAAGGAGGGGCACATGAAAATTCTGAACTGTGTTTGGGGGTATGTAGTAATAGGCCCCCAATTTGTGGGTAGTAATAGGCCACCATTGGGTGAGACCCTGCGGTGAACAAACTACAAGGCTGATACAGTGGTGCCCCGCTTGACGACGATAATCCATTCCAGCAAAATTGCGTAGAACGAAATCGTCGTCAAGTGAAAGTAAAAAGCCCATTGAAATGCATTGAAAACCGCTCAGTGCGTTCCAATGGGTGAAATACCTCATCCTAAAGTGAAGATCCGCCATAGGGCGGCCATTTTCCGGTGCCTGTAAAGTGAGGAAAAACAGCGGAGAACCTTTTTGAAATAGCGGGCGGCCATTTTAAAACCCGACGACAGCTGTTTTGATCGTCGTAAAGCGAAAAATTGGTTCCCGAAGCAGGGAACCGATCGTCGCCAAGCAGATTTTCCCCATCTAAACACCGTTTTCCGATCGCAATAGCAATCGCAAAATACTCATTGTGAAGTGATTTCATCATCTACCAGGGTAAGCGTCTAGCGGGGCACCACTGTATAGTTTACTCCCTAAATGTTTTAGGAAGTTAACTATGTGAGCGTTGTAATTCGTTCACCGCAGGGGGGGAGAAAAAAAACCCCTGACACTGTGCTAACTTACCTTTCTTCCGTTCCCTCGCGGCCTTCCTCTCCGACTGTCTTCTATCCCACGCAGGTGACGTGATGCGTCATCATGTTGCCTGCGCAAGGATCGCTTCCAGCCTCTTGAGCCACAGGCTCCACAGCCAAAACTCACAGTCAAAACTTGTGAGATCCCAGCATTGGATCTCACGAGTTTTGCTTACTGCTGTGCTGGGTGACCGGAGCCGGAGCTCCGGCTCACTCAGCAGCGAACAGGCGGGCTGGACCGGAGCGACAACTGGCGGGCCGAGACAGGAGCGGCTCTCAGTCCGTATGTGGCCTGCGGGTCACACTTTGCCCAGGTCTGCTCTATGACATGGAAGCTGCAGAGCAAAACCAGTTTTATGGTGACCTCCCCCTACCCCTGGCTCCCTGTGGCATTGTTAGCTGCTCTGTAGCAAAGCCTTTTTATTTTTGGCTATTTGTTTAATTTTTTAGTGGTCCAATAAAATTATCATTTACTCTTGCATCTAGCAAAGCAATGCTCCTGCTTAGAGGATTATGAATATGCTACCTGTTTTTGTGTATGTTTGGAAGCATGAATTCTTCTTGATTTTTAAAGAATGCATTAGGGTCCAATGACTTTTTAAAATAAACACATTTAAAGCTTCAGGTGACAAGGAAATTCATTTTAGCTGCATACATGGAGAGGTTTCTTCAAGAGCCTTAACAGGGCTGACAAAGTGCTTGTTTTTCTCATTATGTCACAACAGCTGAGGTCAAAAATGAAAAGTCAAAATTCTTTCAAAGTTCACCACTACTACTTGTTTGTTCCCTCAAACCTATATAATAATTAAAGAATTATACTCTGGAAAGAAACATTGTAATCCACCAATTCATGTACATAGTTATTATCAGGGCAACAGATCCATCCAAATTCACTTGAATAATCTGTGTGGCAGAAGTGTAATGTATGTTTCACTTTTTCGTGTTTCTAGATGGCAGTACAGGACTGCGAAGGAGGGGACATTTTTCTAAGTGTCCCGAGGAATATAAACACTATTGTGTCAAAGGAAGATGCCGTTATGTTACCGTAGAACAGGTGCCTGCTTGCCAGTACGTGGACGTTCTAAAGCACTGAAAATATGTAATTTATCCAGGGCTAACTTCTGCTATGATGGACTCTCTGGAAATATTTGGCTAATGCTGTCTATGCTAGCTGAGCCTGCTTTTCCTCAATTACTCTTTGAGTTTGACCTCTTAATCCAAAGTGTGAAAAAATATTTTGAAAGGCATAATGTAGATGCTCCTGTTGAAAGACTTTTCAAATTTAGGTCTCAGCCGAAATGGTCCTTAATTTTAATGAGTAATGAGAACCTTCTCCAATAAAGGATGAAAATTAGTTTACTACTATCTCAACACTTGGGAGTGAGAAGTTCTAGGAAAGGATATTTTCCTTCCGAATCAGTCTTTTTCAGGAAGTGTATCCCATTTGGAATAGACAGACTCGGGCTCCCTGGGATTCTATCTGGGATAAAATTTGGAGCAGGCCCTGCCCTTACTTATGCTTTGTCTTTCTGTTACATGGAGATATAACATGGGGAGGCTGAAGTGGGAGATCAGTAAATGATGCAGTGGGAACCCAACAGCACAGACCACTTCTTTCTTCCCTACTAGTGTAGTGTTTGTGTCAGTGGTCGTGGTAGTGGGAGGTAGCAGAGGAACCAAGTTATGGTATGGGAGACAGAGATTAAGCACTGGATACCATTTTAAGCACAGTTAAGCAGAGGCTTCTTGGGAACATTAACAAATTTCAATTTTGAATAATGGGCTGTCTATAACATATAATTGGCCCATAGGCTTTAGCCTTCCAAGGGAAGGACTGGGATTTGCCATGCATTTTGTATGTTGTTCTCTAATTCTGTTATTTCTGCTTTGCAGCTGTGAAAAAGGTTACACTGGTGCAAGATGTGAGAGGCTGGATTTGTTTTATCTGAGAGGAGACCAAGGTCAAATTGTGGTGGTTTCCTTGATAGCTGTTATGGTGCTGCTTATAATCCTGATTGCTTCTATGTGCATTTGCACTCAGTAAGTATGTATGAAAAAATAAGGAAATTATTTTTGTGACTCTTGGGTTCTACTTGAACCGTTTGAAGGCTTATCAGCAAACAGGTTGTAGTATTCTAAATATAGCTATATTCTCCTCTCCAAAGAGGAAATACTGGTTGTCCCCTATATGTCAGTTTTCTGGGCCCAGGATTAGCTTTTAACCCCAACCAGAAACATTAAATCCCTTTAATGTTTTTAACGTGTGTAGCATTATATTAGATAATATATTAGTGGTGCCTGTGTATCTGTACATGCATGCATTATCTTGGCTGTATCTAGACCTCTCATAAGAAGAATCCTAGTGGATGAGATCAAAAAGCAAGCTCGTGTGATCAGCCTGATGATTACAGCACATGTGGTCAGCCTGATTTTCCAGGGTTCCACAATACATGTAAAGCCTTGGAAAAATTATGTATATTACTAGAAACAAATGTTTAGAGCAGAAAGATAGGGTAAAATGAATGAAAGCATGAATGAACACATGAATGCTTGCTAGGTATTTTATCCTTCAAGCAAAGCCCTCCCAATGTTTTACCCCAATGGTTCCCAACCTTGGGTAGCCCAGATGTTCTTGGACTGCAGCTCCCAGAAGCCTTTATCACAGCTGTGCTGGCCAGGGTTTGTGGGAGTTTCAGTCCAAGAACACCTGAGATACTCAAGGTTGGGAGCCACTGTGTTAAACTACAGTTCCAAAATCCCTCAGCCAACATACCTGGGAAATTCCAGGAGTCATAGTTCTACAAAGGCATAACATACCACCAGGCTGGGGTGTGTGTGTTGTAAATGTTGGTCAAATTACCTGTTTCTGCACCTATTTAATTATATAGATCTGTTTTACAATTTCTCTTTCAAGTTATTGTCGAAAGAAACGTAGGAAGAGAAAAGAGGAAGAATTGGGAACATTTGAAAAGGGACTGCCTGTTAAAACTGAAGATATTCTAGAAACAGACATTGCATGAAGGTAAGGGACCTTCTATAGTCTTTGAGGCTCTAAATGAAGTTGTAGAACTAGCTGTTCTCTTGTATTTTCCCTCCATTGAGCTCAGGCTGATCAACAGTTTCCCCAGAAGACTGAGCTTGTTCTGTATTCAGGGCATCCACTACATCCTTGCTAATTGCATATTGCTAAAGGCATTTGGCCATGCAATGGGAAGATAACAGTTTCTGGATGTTACCACTTGCACCACACCAGTTAGATCATAATCGCTTAATTGTTTTACTAGGTCATCCAGTTCCTTAACATCCTTCAGTTGTTAAAGTGTATGTAGCTGCATACGAGACCTGGTTTCATTCTCTGTCAGGGTGCTTTCTTGTCATAACTGGAAATTTACTGGAAATGCCTGCCTCACTTTGCCAAATGATAGGGCCAGCCTCATTATTCAACGATTCTATAGACAACCACCTGGCATATATTCTTTGATTTGTGTTCCTGCATTGAGCAGGGAGTTGGACTTGATGGCCTTATCAGCCCCTTCCAACTTCATTATTCTGTGATTCTGTATTTACAGAAATCAGAATATCATTTGCTAGCTATAAGAAAAGTCTGCCCATTTAGCAGGCCAAGTATGTGATGTTCTCAAAAATCCTCTGCTTATGTTGAACAAGTGTCACAACCTGCTGCTAAAGATTGAAAAATCTTTGAGGTCTGCTCTGGCATTCTACCTGTTTATAAGGTGATTTACAGTAATGTTTTTCTCTCTTAAGAATGGAGGGAATTTTTAAAAAAAGAATCTTACTTCAGAATCAAAAAGGTGCAGATGCAGGAGGACTGATCACATTCATGCTGCTTCCGATTGCATAGAAAGATGTAATATAAATGTTGCAAGTCATAAGAGTGCAATCCAATGCACACTTACCATTGAATAAGTGCCTTGTATGGAAACAGTGGAACTTATTTCTACATAGGACTGAATTGCACAATAAACATCTTGTTGATTACTTTTTCTCTTAATCCCACAGATTGTCAAAGGTGCCTGCTGGCAGGTTCCAAATTCTCAAATGCCCTTTTCTTCTTGATAATTTCATAAGGGCTAGTGACTTGAAAATAAAGGTGGAGATAAGAACAAATGTGTACTGTTTTCTGTTCTTTTGTAACTCTTCATTGTATGACATGGAATAAAACTGTATCAAGTGTAGGAAAGGCAGGAATTTTCAGAAGTGCCTAATGGATTTTAGGAGTGAAACTCTTCACATCCTTTTATCTTTGGCAAAAGTAAAGGGAAGCAGATGTTCTATTTATAATTAGCATAGACAGAAATAGTGCCTAGTAGTATATATTTATGTATAGCAAAATCAGTGAGTCAGTGTCTTTAGGAACAACTTTAATGGGTAACTAGATCAGAATGTTGTATTTTTTAAAACAACTATAAAATTAATTGATACAGTGTTTTTTGTTTTTAATGTGGCAAAGTTTCATTATATTGGTTAATTTCAAAATGTATATTTTATATTCTTGTTTGGCATAATCTTGACAGTGTTTGCCAGTGTGGGAGTTGTGACCCCAGGAGAATCACAGAATGTTTTCTGGAGGGTCATGAATCGCTTTCTATGTGTTGTAGCCTTTGTTAAATAATTTTTTCCTTGATCTTTCAGAGTGGGATATTAAAGTTAGCATGTATGTGTATGTATGAGAAATAGGCCTCTTGAGGGAGAACGAAGCCTCTACTTTCGAAGCTTTACCCCATTAAATATGCCTTTTTATGCAAACATGGCAGGAGTGGTGGTGCTGCAGGTTACTTGGCTATTATAAAGGGGGGTACTACTACTCTAAAAGAATAATTGTTTTAGGAAAATGTCAGTGGTTGTGCATATCTTGTCACTTAGGTGTTTGAAGGACATAAAAGATCCTTTTAGGATCATAGCTCTGATATACCTTCTTCAGCATAGCTAAATATTTATTCAGAAGTTTAATGTTCCTTTTGTAAATGAACATTAAGGATAGCAAATTGTGCTTCCAAAGCATGCCACACTGATAAATGTATACCATACTAGGACTTCATGCTACTCGAATGCAAAGTTTGTTGAAATTGCAAAACAGGATATCTTGTCATTATTTTACTGTATTGTTTTCATGGCTTCTCCACTTGATTGAGAAGACATGGTCTAGAGTGGCAGGGTAAAAATCAAATCAATCAATCAATCAATCAATCAATCAATCAATCAATCAATCAATCAATCAATCTGTCTGTGCCCCAGTGGTGTGGTAACTTTTGCACTATGCATCTTAGTACTAACATGATGTTACCACATAACAGATGGGGATCAGGGAGGAAAACATTGAGGTACCGTTGTATGGATCTTTGCCACCACTCAGTCTTTTAGAAACTGTTTTGAAAAGCTATCTTGTGGTACTGTACTTGCCTTCTCTTATCTTACTTGCATAAGGATAAGTTGGTGCAGCAGAGGTGGGGGGAGAAAAAAAGCAGGTGATGTACTGTCATTTAAATTCCTGTACAGTGATACGTCAGGGCCCTTAAAGGGGCATCACTGTGGAACAATGCTGTCCCAGAGTCCTGGAAGAAGTTTGGGGGAATCAAAGGGGCAGATGCCAGCCACAGCTATATTTATTTGGCTTCCAGGACCATGAAAAGGACTAGATCCATATGGCTGTGTTGTGCTTTCCTGCATGTTTGGACAATGTATTTCCCCCTAACACTGGGCTTACTATTAATAATTCTAAAATTTATGGCTAGATGAGAATCTCTTCTCAATTTCACGAAGAGGGCTGCATGTCCTCAAAAGAAGGAAATGCCGTTTTTCAGGCAACAAATTATTCAAAATCTCTTAAAGGCAAAGGTAAAGGTTCCCCTTGACAATTTTTGTCCAGTCGTGTTTGACTCTAGGGGGCGGTGCTCATCCCCGTTTCCAAGCCATAGAGCCAGCATATTGTCCGAAGACAATCTTCCGTGGTCACATGGCCAGTGCGACTTAGACACGGAACGCTGTTACCTTCCCACCGAGGTGGTCCCTATTGATCTACTCACATTCGCATGCTTTCGAACCGCTAGGTTGGTGGGAGCTGGGACAAGCGACGGGAGCTCACTCCATCATGTGGATTCGATCTTACGACTGCTTGTTTTTCTGACCTTGCAGCAAAGACTTCTGTGGTTTAGCCCACAGCACCACCACGTCCCTCAAGATCTCTTACTCATTCTAAACATAAGGCAGTCATGTGACATTTCAAAAATGCATTATTACGTACTGTATACTATTATGAATGGTGGTGGGGAAAACTACTGAAGTACCTTAGCTGCATATGTTTCTAGGAAAAGGCAGTTTTTCTGCTCAATTGAACTGCAACCTTGAGAAGAAAACATTTAAACTGTTTGCTGTGAAAGACCACTTTAATTCTTTATGTAAGACTGTATAAAAAGATACTAGGGGTTCTGATCCGCATTGTGGCTGCACCTGTAAAATTGAATGTGTGTCCATTTTTCTGGAATAATAGCCCCTGTATGGAAGAACATATTTTGTGGCTATATAGTCTATATCCTTTTCCTGTCAGCTGCACTCCCCAGATAAAACTATACAATTCTTGGTGTTCCTAAATATTTTAGTACAGTATATCTTTTCATGTGACAACACTGAAGAAATGACACTTGGCTACAATGTAAAGCAGTGAGTATACAGCTTGTATAACTGTAAATCTGCTGTCCCCTTAAAATAACGCAACACACAGCCATTAATGTCTAAACCGTAGGCAACAAAAGTTAGTACACCCCTAAGTGACAATGTCCAAATTGGGCACAAAGTGTCAATATTTTGTGTGGCCACCATTATTTTCCAGCACTGCGTTAACCCTCTTGGGCATAGAGTTCACCAAAACTTCACAGGTTGCCACTGGAGTTCTCTTCCATGACAACATCACAGAGCTGGTGGATGTTAGAGACCTTGCGCACCTCCACCTTCCATTTCAGGATGCTCCACAGATGCTCAGTAGGGTTTAAGACTGGAGAAACGCTTGACCAGTCCATCACCTTTACACTTAGCTTCTTCAGCAAGGCTGTGGTCATTTTGTAGAGTACCACAGGACATGAAGGATGCAAACATTGTCACATTGTATAAAAACAAAGGAGATGGATGATTGCAATAACTACCATGGCATCTCTCAGTGTTGTAGGGAAGCTGCTTGCCCGTGGTGTGCTGAAGAAACTCCAGGCGCTTGCAGACAGAGTCCAGAATCACACTGTGGATTTCAAGCTAATAGATCCACCACTGACATGGTATTTTCCCTCAGACAGTTGCGGAGAAATGTAGGGAATAACGACAGCCACTCTTTGTGGCCTTCGTAGATCTCAGAAAGGTCTGATTTGGTTAGCAGGGATGGCCTTTTTAAAATACTTCCCAAGATTGGATGTCTATCTCAACTCCTTAACATCAGGTCTTTTCACGAGGAAATGAAGAGCACTTTAGTTTTGGATGGCTCAACATCTGAACCTTTGACATCCGAAGCGGAGTGAAACAGGGCTGTGTCCTTGCGCTGACCCTGTTTGGGATCTTTTTTGCTGTCATGCTGAAGCATGCCTTTGGAACTGCAACAGAAGGCATCTGTCTCCAGACTAAATCAGATTGAAAGCTCTTTAATCTCTCCAGATTGAGAGTGAAGACCAAAGTCCAACTGAAATGCATGTGGGACTTCCTCTTTGCCGATGATGCAGCTGTTGTTGCTCATTCTGCTGAAGACCTCCAACAACTCATGAATCATTTTAGCAGGGCCTGCCAAGACCTTGGATTAACAATCAGCCCGAAGAAAACACAAGTCTTGGGCCAGGGCGTAGACTCACCTCCCTCTGACTCCCAAGCCAACTACACCAGAGCACAGAGTGCTGTCCTCTGAAGATGCCGGCCACAGAGACTGGCAAAACGTTAGGAAGAACAACCTTCAGAACACGGCCAAAGAGCCTGAAAAACCCACAACAACCATCACCTCCCTCTATTACCATCTCCACACAAGAATTGGAGGTTATTCATGACTTTGTGTACCTTGACTCAACGATCTCCAACACTCTCTCCCTAGATGTCAAGCTGGATAAATGCATTGGCAAAGCAGCTACCATGTTCTCTAGACTCACAAAGAGAGTATGGCTCAATAAGAAGCTGATGGCATACATCAAGATCCAGGTCTATAGAGCCTTTGTCCTGAGCACACTCCTGTACTGCAGTGAGTCCTGGACCCTTTGTGCACAGCAGGAGAGGAAGTTGAACACCTTCCATATGCGTTGTCTCCAAAATATTTTTGGTATCACCTGGTAGGACAAAGTTCCAAACAGAGTAGTCCTAGAATGAGCTGGAATTTTTAGCATATACATTACTGAAACAGCGACATCTACGTTGGCTTGGGCATGTCATGAGAATGGCTGATGTTTGGATTCCTAAAGATCTCCTGTATGGAGAATTAGTGCAGGAAATCGTCCCAGAGGTAGACCACAGCTGTGATACAAGGATATCTGCAAGCGGGATCTGAAGGCCTTAGGAATGGACCTCAATAGTTGGGAAACCTTGGCAACTGAGCATTCAACCTGGAGGCAGGCAGTGCGTCATGGCCTCTCCCATTTTGAAGAGACCCTTGTCCAGCAGGCTGAGGCAAAGAGGCAGTCCCAAAACCAGCCAAATCAGGGAGCTGGGCAGGGACTGGATTGTATTTGTTTTCAGTGTGGAAGGGATTGTCACTCTCAAATTGGCCTTCTCAGCCGCACTAGATGCTGTTCCAAGTCCTCTATTCAGAGCACGTTACCGTAGTTTTTCAAGACCAAAGAATGCCTAATCAATCAATAGTTGTTTTGCAGGTGTGTTTAGGGTTGTTATCTTGTTGGAATAGTGCCCTTCAGCCCAGCCTTCAAAGGGAGGGGATGATCCTCTGGTTCAGTATGTCACAGTACATGTTGGCATTCATGGTTCCCTCAATGAACTGTAGCTCCCCAGTGCCGGCAGCACTTGTGCAGCCCCAGACCATGACATTCCCACCACCATGCTTGGCTGTAGGCACGTCACACTTTTCTTTGTACTCCTCACCTGGTTGCAGCCACACATGCTTGACACCATCTGAACCAAATATGTTTATCTTGGTCTCATTGGACCACAGGACATGGTTCCAGAAATCCATGTCTTTAGTCTGCTTGTCTGGAGGAAACCATATGCGGGCTTTCTTGTGCATCATCTTTAGAAGAGGCTTCCTTATGAGATGACAGACCAAACTGATGCAATGTGTGGCATATGGTCTGAGCACTAACATGCTGACCCCCCCTTCAACCTCTGCAACAATGCTGGCAGCACTCATATGTCTATGAGTCAAAGCCAACCTCTGGATATGACGCTGAGCATGGGCAGTCAACTTCTTTGGTCGTTCATAGTGAGACCTGTTCTGAGTAGAACCTGTACTGTTAAATCACTGTATGGTCTTGACCACTGAGCTGCAGCTTAGTTTCAGGGTTTTGGCAATCTTCTTATAGCCTAGGCCATCTTTATGTGTAGAGCAACAATTTGTTTTTTCAGATCCTCAGATAGTTCATTACCATGAGGTGCCATATAGAACTTCCAGTGACCAGTCTGAGAGAGTGAGAGTGATAACACCTGCTCCCCCTTCATACCTGAGACTTGTGACACTAACGGATCTCATGACACCAGGGAGGGAAAACAGCTACTTGGGCCCAATTTGGACATTGTCGGGGTGTACTGACTTTTGTTGCCAAAGGTTTAGACATTAATGGCTGTGTGTTACGTTATTTTGAGGGGACAGCACATTTTCACTGTTATAAAAGCTGTATACTCACTGCTTTACATTGCAGCAAAGTGTCATTTCTTCAGTGTTGTCACACGATAAGATATACTAAAATATTTATGAAATGTGAGGGGGTGTACTCCTGTGATATACTGTATATAGAAAGAACATTGTAAAAAGCTAGAACTGCTGTGTTCTCACTATGTATAAGTAAATACCAGATTTGTATTAAAAGTTGAATTATATTTCTATTATATTTGTGCTTTATTATAATAGTGAACAGAAGTTATTTATTTGTTTGCACTGTTGGGATTTTATGGTCCCGAAAACCGAAGGATACAAAGCATAGGCAAAATACAGTAGTGCAATTCTTTTAGAATTACTATTTGACAATACTGTGACTTTTTTCCCTTTGATGTAATATTCAGATTCAGAATTGAGTAAAATCATAAAAAATTATTTACTTCTCAGTCATCTGTTTGCTGTGAAAACCAAGTCTGTTTATAGCTCTCTTCAGATCAATTTCATATTGTCTTTCCTCACACCATGGTATTGAAGCCCATAATTTGTCATGGCTCCCCTTGGGTAATTTTTTGCTCACTAAAGGCATGAAAAGTAGTTCTTCCACATGCAGGATATGAAATAAGGGTACTGTCGCCATCACACATTATTTAATATAAAAGTACATTTGATGAAACCTACTTACTTGAAAACCAGTGCCATTAATTTAATGAAGGCTTTTTCTTAAAATATGTTTAAGATCAGGATGGAATGGTCAAAGTAGCTTGGTGATGGTACTGACATTTTTCACTTGAGGGAAGTGATGGGGATTGGAGTATTCTTTTCTCACATGTTGAGTAAACATACTGAAGAATATCTAAGTAGGGCTGATGTCAGAAGCTGAACTGGAAATAGTAAGACAAGAAAATTTATGAGAGGCTAGTATAAGAATACTGGAAATACTTATTAAAATGAATTCAGTGTCACTTGCAATGTTCTTGACATGGTGCTATGTTCCATCCTACACACCGCCTTGGTTACCCTCCTGCAGAATAATTTCAACAGTGACTGAAGAACACAGTGATGATGTTGGTTAATATGCAAGAGTGCCCAAGGTTATTATGATGATCCTAGTGCCACATGCAGAAAACATCATGATATGCAAAAGTCTCTTATAGAAAGTATCTCAAGTGTTATATTGTTTCAGTCATAGGTTCATTTTAGTTAATATAGGGATACTATTTTTTCATTGTGTTCTGGACACTTTCCCCTGAGGATTAATTCAACATACGAAATTCATAGCCATTCGAAATAAACTATAGAACATAAATTTATTGTATGTCTTTGGGCCAGTCACAGTTTCTTAGCCGTCACAAGGTCGTGATGATAAAGTGTGGGTGGGAGAAGGACAGTCATGTATGCCACACTGAGTTCATTGGAGAGGTAAAGGTTCCCCTTGACAATTTTTGTCCAGTCGTGTTCGACTCTAGGGGGCGGTGCTCATCCCCGTTTCCAAGCCATAGAGCCAGCGTTTTGTCTGAAGACAATCTTCCGTGGTCACATGGCCAGTGCGACTTAGACATGGGACGCTGTTACCTTCCCACCGAGGTGGTCCCTATTTATCTACTTGCATTTGCATGCTTTCGAACCGCTAGGTTGGCGGAGCTGGGACAAGCAACGGGCGCTCACTCCGTCACGTGGATTCAATCTTACAACTGCTTGGTCTTCTGACCCTGCAGCACAAGCTTCTGCGGTTTAGCCCACAGCGCCACCATGTCCTGTTCTCATTGGAGAAGAGGAATCTAAATGTAAGAAATGTCAGTTCCCAAAATAAAGCCTTGGCAATGAATAGTAACCTGGTTGTCACAACAGAACAAAACCATTTTTACCGTGTTTCTGAAATTCCCTCACCAGTCATGTCATATTCTACCCAACCCATAGCTTACGATTGTCCACCAGTTCTCACAGACGCACACAACCATTCCCCACTCTGCAGACCCGCAGCACCTTACCTGAAGAGTGACTTATATTAGGTTTCATAGCTCTGCTTGCAATGCACTTTTCTCATGAGCCTTACCCGCTGGAAGACCACATAATGTTATTGATAAAATCCAGCTGGAGTTCCCTAGGAGCAAAAAATGGCTAAACACTGGCTGTTCTACTTTCAGCGCATCACGAGAAGACAAGGCTCATCAGAAAAGACAGTAATGCTAGGAAAAGTTGCAACAGGAAAAGAGGAAGACCAAATAAGTGATGAATTGTGTAAAAAAAATGGCCTCGAGTTTGTAAGAGCTGAGTCATCGGTCTGTTGACAATAGGAATTTCTGGAGGTCACTAATTTGTAGAGTTGACATAAGTTGGAAGTGACTCCACAGATCATAACAAAATGTTACTAGAAGTTCTGTCTGAAATATGTATGCCATTCAAAATGTGTAGAATGTGCAATGGGGAAAAGTGGTTGAAAAATAAACCCTCTGACAAGAATCTAATTTTCTTCTCCAGGTATTAAAGGTATTTAGTACCAAATACAAATTTGGTCCCCATTTAATGAAATGAATAGATGAAATTGATTGCCAAACTACGATTTCATCGCAAGCAGCAGGATCTGAATTATTCACAGTTTAACACTTTTTGGTTTCAGCAGTCACAATTAGGTTTAGCTGGACTTGTATATGTTTGTTTGTTTTACACAGTGGGTTATAGCGAAACCACCACAAATTCATCTGATTGTTTATGAAGCACTTACTGATTTTTAAAGCAAGCAGCGAGCTGACATTTTACCACATGATGGGGCTATACCCTCAAGTGTTGTCTGACTTGAGATAAGAATAGTCAACCCCTTGAATTAGTAGGGTTTGTTTCCATCAATTGTAAGAAGTAGATAATCTAAGTGAATAATCAACATGATGCCCTGCCCAGAGAGGAAACACTCTTGGATTTGTCTTGTTAGGTGAATAAGCCCACAACCATGGTTTAGTTCCTAATTACTGATGTAGCTGATGCATTAAGTGGCCTTCAACATGACAGTTGCTTGATGTTTCACCTGTCTGCATTGCCTTATTGCTCTGCCATGATAACGTCTTGCTATTTGGTTCACTTTCCCAGATCCACCAAAGCAAGCTCATTTTCTGCTTGCACAAGTGAACACATACATTGTATGAGTAATGAAAACAATACTCCTTAAATAAAGAAACAAAGCATGAGAAAACAAGACAATCACAAAATAAAAAATAAAGAAGACAAAATAAAAAAGAAGACAAAAATGCCGTGGCACTTTAAAGATTGATTGTTATATTTTAGTGTTAGCTTTCATGGACAAGCCCACTTCGCCAGAGATGAACTGCTAAAATATAGCTGTCTTTAGACTGCTACAATGTTTTTGCTTTCTTTATTTTTTATTTTGTCTTGTTAAATTTTTTATTTTGTTTTGTTTGTGCCTGATGTGCTAGCACAGACAGACACAGCTATTGCTTCTTAAACTACAAATAACAAGGTTCAGATGGATTGGGTGTGATTCATTTCCCAGTCATCTGGATGAACAAGATCAATTATTGGAAGATTATAGTGTATATATTAAAAGTCTAGGATATGAACTGTGTGCATAAACACATAAAGAGGTAACATTTTTTGTAATATAGCCATTGTGATCAGTCTATAGTAGGCAGTGGGCAACAGTGCTCTGCAGGTGTTATTGGACGGGAAGTCCCATAGTCCTTCACCACCAGCTATGCTGCCTTTGGCTGATGGGAGGTACAGCCTGACAACATCTGGAGAGCCACAGTTGCCCATCTCTGCTTTGCAGAACCATGTCTGAGCATCAACTTTGTGAAATATTTTTTTAAAAAATTAAGCTAAGCTGCTTCATGCTAGCTAGAGTCTGCCTATGAAATGGTTACCAGCATAGCACCTTTCTAATTTTTTTTCATAGAGTCTGAGGATTGTAATGTAACCCATTTGGTTTTGAGGATTAGCATTTTTAATGACTGTTTGGCATCTTTTTTCTTTTGCATATGGACAGTCAGGTAATGGCACATTGTTTTGCATGAAACACTGGATTCTTTTTCCAGGTATTTCTGCTCCAAGTCAACAAAGGTGACTATGAGCCTCCCACAAGGCAATTCCATGTGTGGGTGGATCCAAGACAGGCCTATGTCTACATAAAGAGGAGAGACTGTAAAATGGCACCTCGACACCTCTATCTCAAAGTCTAAACACTAGTCTGCCTTCAAGAACAATGGCCATCACAGCTGGCCCCACTTTTAGCTGTTGGCTTCTTCACTATCCTTAGGTTTTATACTGTACTAGTTTTGCCTAATAAAAAGTTCTGGAAAAAACAGAATGTTAGGAAGAACCACCTTCAGAACATGGCCAAAGAGCCCGAAAAACCCAGAACACCATTAGATCCCGGCCGTGAAAGCCTTCGCGAATATATAAAAACAGAATTCCTTATTGGTAACTTTTACTGATTTAATAAAAGTATTATCCAACCCAGCACTCTACTTCTCTTTAAGCAATGGTCCCCAGCTTTGAAATTCCAGATGTTCTTGGACTACCATTCCTAAACATCCTGGCCAGCACAGCTTATAATGAAGGCTTCTGGGGTTTTTAGTCCAAGCACTTCTGGGGACCCAAGATTGGGAACCACTGCTTTAAAGTGACCTTTTGTGAGGTTCCAGCATTTCCTTCCAAGCCCAAGCTCAGTTTTGTCAGCATTAAGTGCTTTGGAAAGGACTAAGATGAATGGCTGAAGATTATGAGTAGAGATATTGTGTCACTTTTCCCACTGTGCCTGCTATACAGAAGGTATGTAGCTCCCAGGTAGGTGCCTGGCCTTGTCACTCTGTTACTTCACTTATTTCAGTTTGAGGGAAATTGGCTGTCATTCTGAGATTTTATTCTTAGTTCCAGTTCTGTGAGGCTCTAATTTTGAATGCTTATTCTTAATCATGTTTCTCTCCATTCAGTTAATTTGACATTGGTAGTTTGCACTTGGATGTTTTTTTCTTTAAAAAAAGATTTTTGTATTACAAATTTTTGTCACTCAGTTATTGTACTTCCTTCTAGCTGTTCTAAGTACAGTATATAAATATATGAAACATGTAAGTGAATACAGAAACACGGAAAGAATATAGAAAGCTTCCTGATGCTTTGGACCATTACCTCATATTGCCAACCCAGATAGGCAGTAGCTTCCCTGGATTTCAAAGTACTGTATATACTTTCCTGCCCCCCCCCCCCCGGAAAAGTCTGGTATTCCTTTGCGATCTCCCATTCAAGTACTAAACAGTCTTGCTCTCCTGAGTTTCCAAAATCAGATGAGATGTAGTGTATTGTTCAAGGTATAATGGTCTTTAAAAGGTAATGTGCCAAGTTCATTCCCTTGATATATATTTTTTTAAAATAAAGTTTTTCATGTTAACTGAAAACGAAATGTTTCTAATTCTTATAATTGCAAAGACATGCTTTAAAATATATACGCAATTCCTGATGAAATCTCTGAAACCACAGGAGTTTGCAGATCCTGAGATTTCCAGTATTTGGGAGGGTCTTACATCTTTTCCAGTGTCTAACATAAACTATTTCTCCTCCACTAATTTACTAGCATAAATATTATATAAGGCAGAATAGCAAACATCTAATATAAATTAGGGATAACAACACCAACTATACAAATTGCTAATGAACATGAACCATGTTCATTTGCACAACAAAGCCATGGAAGTCATCTCTATTTTTTTCAGAACACAGCATTCATCTTAACCTGAAAATAAATAAATATATTTATCTATTTTCAGGTTAAGATGAATGCTGTGTTCTGAAAAAAATAAAGATGACTTCCGTGGCTTTGTTGTGCAAATGAATATATATTTATTTATATATTTATTATATATATTAGCATGCACAACCATACCTATGCTGCTGAGCAGGCTACTGGTTATTTTCACACAACCTAACATTCATTCACCCACAGGACGCACAAAAATGTCATGTTTGCTTTAGCAGTAGGTGCCAGATTTCTGCAAAACCTTCTAGCACTTTCTACAAGCTTTTGGAATCATCTTAGCTGGTATCCAGTAGCCAATTTCCCTGCATGCAAGAGGAATATATTTAGCCCATGGTCTTCAAAAACAGTCCCACATAACTCTCTTGCTGCTTGTGAAACAAATGTAGCCTGCATTGTTTAACTTCTTTTAAAAAGAAAGCAGACAGCATTGAATCTTCAATGTGTGTTGCATTCCAGCTAGCACTTAGCGCTTCCTCAGCTGTTGGCCCCTGACAGGCAGAAGCATGTGGTTTCTAAAAATACTTTCAAGAACACGCATTATCTTCCCAGTAGGAGAGTGTAAATTAAATGTTGTGAATTTTGTGTTCACAATAAATGGCAGTTTTGAAAACATGATGGTTTTATTCATTCTCATAACAAGGCAATTTTGCTCATGTGTAGCTAAAATGTCTGCCCCCCCTCCAGTTGTGGGGGGTAATCTGAATTAACACCCCCCCCTTACTGGTGCTGTTTGGGAGGTGCAGAGACAGCCCATTTATAGGAGTGGTCCTGTGGAACTTGGAAAGCCTTTAAAGAGCAGGGGTGATAAGAGATTTGAGTCACTTGAAATGGTCCTGTGATACACTTGGATGCCCTCACACGACAGAAGAAGGCATGGAGACTGTGGAAGTGTTCACCACTGAAGAGAAAGGCAGGGGGCTGAAGGCAGCAAAGGAATTTTGGGCAGGAGATGTAATTTTTGCAGAACGAGCCTATGCTGCTGTAGTATTTGACAGGTAAGAAGGAATTACTGAGTGCATTGATGTAATTCAGGGCATGAATGCATGGGGCCAGCTCATTTTGATTATGGCTGGTCAGAAATTACAGCCTCAGCAAGGAGAGTGTTATGACTCGTCATCAAATGTATTATGAGAAGACAGAGCATCTCAGGAGAGAAGAGATGTTCACAAGAGCTAGAGTTACTCTAGAACTAGTCTACAGTAGTTTAGCTAAGAGAATGAACTTTGAGAAAGTTCCCAGTTGAGCCTCATCTGCACTGTGAGCCTTCAGTATGTAGATAACTGCCATGGGATTGTTATAAGACAACGCTGAGAAACTTCTGGCCCTCCAGATGCTGTGATACTTCAACTCCCATTGTCACTGACCATGCCAGTTGTGACAGGTGGAGAGTCCTATCACTACAGGTTCCCCATCCATTTTATATAGGGTTATATGAATATGAAAGATTTATGAATTTTTGTTTTGTTTATATGCATATGTTGGCATCATAATAATCTGTCAAGAATCTTCTATGTCAAGGACATGGGATGCGTGTTTTATTTTGGTATGGTGTCACTGAGGCTGGTTATCTTGGCAATTACATACAGATTCATCTGGAGTAGGATTAACAAGACTTTGCTTCAAGACCTAAAGTATAGCACATCATTTCCCGTTTGCCTTCCACCCCTTACCATCCTTTCCTATCTTCATCTTTAATATCATTTTTACATAAACACATTATTTGGGTTTGTACCAGCTCTTGGAGATTCTCCAAAGTCCCAGAATCCATAGATACCTGAATCCTCTTCACATATTTTGCATGTGAAAAGGCTATGCAGCTGGAAGCAGCAACAAGATAGTTCCTTTGAGTTTGCCTTGCCCACTGGAGCATGCATTCATGTAGACGCCCAAATCATCATGTAGATGTTGGGGACAGTAGGACCAGACAAATAGTCTTCCTGCATCAGGAGATTGTTAATATTTTTGCCTGGCCACTATTTTTTAAACACTGGAGATGTTTTTCAAAGTGAGTACAGAGGATGATAAAGGGTTAACAATGCTGCCTACACTCGCTAATTAACTTTCCCACAATTTACAGGATAGATAATGGTTTTAACCTTCCCCTGCCTAGTGTGAACACTAGTTAGGGCTTTACTGGAGCCCTCCCTGTACTGTATTTGGCCATTGTATGCTTTCAGCTTAAATATGAGAAGAGATCACATGTCTTATCACTCATTGAATAAGCACTCTGAGGTGCCTGTCCCTGTCTTTTTACCACAGTCATCAGCATACACAAGTGTGCCATACTGGCCTGATCTAAAACTATTGAAATTACACAAGGACTTCTCCATACATGCAATCAGCAGCTATGCACAATTGGTCACTGGCCAAATAGGTTTCTCATAGATAGAAGGTCTCCTATTGATCGTCGTAATGTGAAGAATTGGTTCCCGAAGCAGGGAACCAATCTTCGCAAAGCGAAAAAAACCCATTTAAAATATTGTGAAGCGAATTTGTCGTTATACGGGGTAATCGTTAAGCGGGGCACGAGTGTAAATCTAGTAAATGTTCAGTTGATGGTTTTCTGAGTAGTGGGGTAGCAGTATTGGTATTAGAAATGGATAGGGACAAATGCCTCATTTAATGAGTGGAGGGTGCTATGTATACCCTGCTGCTGAGAAACCCTGTTCCAGACATCTGTAAAGACCCTGGAAAAGTGCTGTCTATAACCCAATACAATGAATTTGGTTGTGTAAACCAATAAGTGAGGATTCTGAATTCCATAATGATAGTTCAATGTATGCTTCCCTTATTATTTAGTTCAGTTTTTCATTTTACCTCTCTGTACCCCTTATAAATTTTGGTGCCCTGGGGTACACGAGGAAAGAACTCTGACAGAAGCTCTCTTCCTGTTCATATTTGTGTGTGTGTGTTGAATGGAAAGAAAGAGACATTTTTCTGCTTGTGTCCTATTGTGAGCGAAAATGCAGAGATGTTACACCGGCATGGCCAGTGAGGCAACTGCGTCTAGCATCCCAAGCAAATTAGGCCCTTAGGGAAAAGGGTATCTTTGTATGGTCCCATTCAAGCATTCCTTAGCTGAAATCGGCTTGCCACACTTATGGAGGAATGGCTAGCCCCCCCCCCCCCCGCTGTTGTTTGTGTGTGAAAAGTCACCTGACATCAAACTGATTCTGACTTAACAGTGACATAGTAGGTTTCCAAGTTATCTTAGATATTTAAGAAGTAGTTTTTTCAGTGCCACCTCCCCAGAGACTTTTGATGGGGGAGCAGAGATTTTATTCCATATGTCCTGGGTCCCAGTCCAAAACTCTAACTGTTACACTACACTCGCTCTTGAAGTTTCATGTTATCAGTGCTAAGTGACTTATGTTAATGTTGTGAGTTGTCTGGCAGTGACTTCAAAAATAAAACATGCTAATTTTGCTAGGCATATAACATGCAATATGCAGTTATTGAATAGCTGTTCAAAATGTGTTGCTTGTTAAAAAGCAAATATATAATGTTTGCAAAAATGCTGCTTCTTTACATCAATCCAGCTGAAATCCAGCAGCATAACATATGCAAATAAGGTATGGTGTTTTTTCAGCAATTAAAAAAAATCTTGATTTCTCCCTCTTCCAAAGGTTCTGAGTCTCTCTCAAGATTACTTTCATTGTGAGGAAGCTGTTTGGGGGGGGTGCACAGGACCTGGGGGAAATATCTAATTTCTGAAAATCACTGCTGGTTGAATGATTTTATTGGCAGCAGGTATTTTCAGAAATGAAAGATTCTTCCCCTTCCTTGTAGCCCCAGACAGCTTCCCACTCATGAAAGACCCTGAGAGGAAATTGGAACCTTTGTGAAAAAATTTAATTTCTGAAAAACCACTTGTAGCTGATCATGTCATCTGCATCTCATGGCGTAAGTTATGTTGCTGGATTTCAATCCACATCTTTCATGTCTTTGGGTTTTAAAAGACCAAAACAATATATACAAGATACCACTAGAAAAAAAAATAGGCAAATGTCTGAATTTCACCCATAGTACAGGCATTTCACATTTTGGGATTCTCAGCCATTATCTTTGTTAATAGCCATTTGGATCCCTCAAAAAGGAGTACTATAGGTAGAAGCAGGAGCTGCTGGTGTTGTTCCTGAACCTTTCTATTATTTGACAGGCAGTGGTGAATGTGATGACAGCAAATGTAGTGTTTGTATTATATCATTGAATCAAAACTTGTCTTCCCGCTTGTCTCTTCCTGTCTTTGATTTCTTTTTGGGTGAATGAATGATTCAGCTCATTTGCTGTGAGCACATGCTGCCTCTGAATGACGGTCAGTTTGTTCTTAGGCTTTTCAGAGTGTATGTTTAAGACGTTTAAAGAATTCATTCCCAAAATGTAAGATGTAAATGTAAATAACATGTTTGGCACTCTTTTCAAAGAAATAGAGTGTGCTGTAACTCCTGTTTAAGTGTACCGTGCATGACATTTCTAGATTTGCTACTGTAAAACACGTGAAATGGCCGTGGGCTGTCACATTCTGGTTTGGTGTGTCAACAGATTAAATTTAAGTCTTTACCTTGATGGAGTTACAATATCAGTATGGGAGTTAGCATCAATTAATTTTCTTATTTCAAGATTGCTTTGATAGTATTTGTAAGTGTCAAAAAGAATAATTCCTGGACCTCTTTTCCATGTTTGTGAAAAATGGACACCAGCCAAAATAGGTATAGGCTTGATGGCTGTTGTATGTTTTCCAGGCTGTTTGGCCATGTTCTTTAGAACACGGCCAAACAGCCTGAAAAACATACAACAAAGGTAAGATTCCAGCCGTGAAAGCCTTCGAGAATACAGATATAGGCTTGTTTAAAAATAGGTAGGATGGAGACTAATCCATTGTAAAATAAGTAATGTTTAGACTTGATGCACTGAAATCAATGAAAGCGAAACCAATCATAACTTGCTTATCCCAATGCTGGATAGCTTAGTGATTTAGGTATCTGACTACAGAGCCAGAGGCTGGGAGTTCAATTCCCCATGGTACCTCTTTGACAATGGCTGGACTTGATGATCTATAGAGTCCCTTCCAGCTCTGCAGTTACAAGATTCCAAGATTATGTAATTCTGGATCCAGACCTCTGCACTGAATTGTGATAAACTTCCAAAGCAACACCAACACAGATTTGTTTTTTTTTTTTTAAGAATGAAGTGTAACAGAAAAATGTTCAAGCAGAAAGAATCCTTAACCATCTCTTAACTATCACAGCAAGTTTCCAAAAAAAAAGTTTCTGGTGTTTTTTTTCTACTCTGCTTTCTAAATCAAGGCATAGCTATTTTAAATTTATGGGTGTTGTGAAGTTACATCTTTGACTTGCAGGGCATGAGCAGGAAACCAGAATATGATTTGCTCAGTAACAGCTAAAACCTGCCTAAATAGTGCTTGTAAAAGATAGGTTGATGAGAGAGACTTTCCCTGCCCCCCCCCCAGCCCACAACAGATCTGGGACATTAGGGTATTAGACACATTAGCTGCTTATGAGGGAAGAGTCAGCCACACCTTCCCAAATCCTTTAAAATCACAAGGATCTAAATGCTATCTATGATATGTCCACTTGTCCGGGGAGTTGAGCCTCCCCACTGAATGTTGCTAGTCGTTTCCAGAATGCAATGTACTGGAAACCCAATAACACATTCTGATGTGCAGCTCTGTCTCTAATGTGTTGGCATTTTGTTCCAACATCTCACATTACACCCAAGATATTTGTATATGCAATACAGTTACGGCTCTTTGCTATGATGCAATGAGCTACTGTCCACTGTCCCAGGAAAACATGTATAACTACTTCTCAAGATCTGGAGGAATCTCTTATGGGATAGGCATTATTTTGAAAATATAATGAAAATAATGACATGTACGATTGTGGTCACGAAATACTGAAATAAAATATATCACTCAGTATATTAATGTTTGTAGCACCTCACCAAAACTGAGATTGCAGCTGTTGAGTTTTACTCTCCTGTGCCCATAGTTTAAATAATGTATCAGCGTAACTGAGGTGCTTTGCTGTTAGAAATCAACACCAGCTCAACATTGTCTCTTGAGAACTTCTACAAAGTGTTGCCAAAGGCAGAGATCAGTTGAAACACTTATTCTATATATGCAAAAAAGCCAAATTGTAACTTCAGGGCCATGGCGTACCAAGGGTCTACCCAGATCTCAACTCTAGACTGATGTATGTCTTTGACGTGCCTTCCCTGTACTGTTTAATGATGTATTTGGTAGGACAATAGCTTTTTCAACATTAACTTTGTTTACTGGACTCAGCTTCCTTGACCTTTTTGCTAGTTCTGTATGTGTGTTTATGTGTAGCCTTCCTGGCTTAATGTAGGATTGAATGGCCCCACAGCAAGAACTTGCCTGCCTGAAAACAAGACGTGTGGTGAAGTAGGTTTGCTGCTGTGTACCACCCTATGCATGAGTGATGGCTGTGCCCCAAAGTTGGGAAGATCACTGTTTTTAACAGTAGCTCCCCCAAGGCAGAGTGAGGCAGTGCCCTCTGGTAGCAAATGCTAGGGGGAAAGGATGACATATACTACAGAGATATTTGTGCAACACCATATATTCATCGTGCTTTAAACAAGTTTATGGCCATCAAGTGGGCTGAGGAGTACTGTCGTATTCCCAGTGGTGAAATAAGATACAATTGCCTGTCCAGTTGGCCTCTGTAGGTGTAATAAGACAGGGAAGCACTCTCTTGTCCTCTGTTACATGCAGACCAGTCCTGCTAGGCTTACTTACCCAATACACTATATTGTTCAATTGTTTTTTTAGGTAAGTCCTTAGCGGGATCACAGCATTGGTGGGAATACCCGTTTGCCGTCTGCCACCCCCTTTACAATTCACTAAACAGCAGACTGTGCTCTGCTTTCATCCTTTCATCCTTTCATTCATTCATTCATTCATTCATTCATTCATTCATTCATTCATTCATTCATTTGTACCCCACCACTCATTACATATCAAGTAATAAGTACAGCAATTCAAAACAATATCAATATTTACAAATAGCAGTTATATCAATCATGAAATACAAAAAGAAAAACTTACATCACAATAATCTCATTGGCTGTGATTTTCAGAAATTAAAGACCCACACCCCCATTCCATGGCTCCCAATATTTTCCACAATAGAAGGAATCCCAAGGGAGCCTGAGGAAGTTGATTGGGGGTAGATATTGGAAACATATTGTTGTCGTGCCAGCCTCCCTAAGGTGTTGTGTGCATCTCTTGTTTATTTTTCCTCTTGAGTTCCCATGCACACAAACTCATAGTGCATAGCAGTTGTGATGCAGCTGAACTGCCTTTGCCCTTGCATGACTGAGGAAAAGCTGTTGTGTGAGTCATCATTTCCAGTCCTAGCCACCAATGCATCATTAATAAATGTAGTAAAGGGCAGATGACATTAAAAGGTACAGGGTCATTCCTGAAAGGGCAAAGTGGGATTAGAATAACATGATGGTCTAGAGGGCAAGATATGAGTGACCGGGAGCTCTCTGTCAGAAGAAAAATTGCTGCTCAAAGGGTAACGTGTCTATGTGGACATAACTTCTCAGACTAAAAATGTTGCCAAGAAGTGATGTGTTGAGCCATTCGTGTTGTACTGCCTGATAATGTAGGTGCAATACGATGATGTAATATGATGATGTAGTAATATGATGTAATATGATGATGTAGGAGTAAAAACACTTGCATAGTACCAAATGGCCCCTTTCCCCTTTTCTGTTCCAACAGCATACTCTGCTCCTCATAGATGGAACATTAGCATTTCACGACAGAAAGTTATGCTCCCCTCAGAGTCGCTGGACTCTCTAGGACACCTTGTCTCTTCTGCCTGCAGCATTTCCTGATGCTGATCAGTTGGAATAGGTAATCTCTAACCAGAGATAGAAAAAAGGTACCAATTGTTGGTGGCCATGCTGGATGTAGAATTCGAAGAGTTTTATTACAAAACATTAGCTTTCCTCATTTTTGCACGTGACCTGGGTTTAGCAAAGTGGCAAAAGACCGGTTTTATATGAAGGACCAGGTTTCGCATCAGACTTCCTGAGTTAAAAGAACTCTGGGAACATCCCTGGGAAAGTCTCTTTCTCAGAGATGTTGCCTGTACAAAGGCATAGCTTGATAATAAGGGCTGGAAGTGAACCAAGTAAATTTAAGCACATTAATGATATTTAAAACCTTTGATGATATACTTTTCATTAAAACGGACTGATTAATTTGGCCACCACGTCAGCTTTCATAAAGTTTCTATATTGGGGCCTGTGGTAACTGAAAGATCTAACCTGTCCACACCAACCAGCTCTTGTATGTTGCACATTTTTGTGAAGAGAGTGGGGTGACTAAGGCTTTTTAAAAGGATAAACTCCCCCCACCGTGACTGAAGATTTAGTTGGTATTTTGCTCTGTTTCCAGCTTTGAAAAAGATCCTGAGGGGAGTCTAGGTTGGACCGATGGCTACTGGCAGCAGACAAGAATCTTGGATAAATAAGTTCATACCAGTTTACTCCAAAGCACTTTTGGGTACATTCTCTGTAAGATTTCTTTAAAAAAAAACATTGCTTGACATCTGCAGCTTTTTGTATGTATTTTAAAAGGGGGGGGACCGTTGAAAACTACTCTAACACAGCTCATGATTGTTTAAACTTTGCAGCCTGGCTACTCAGAGTAGGTAGTAATGACTACCTGCGACTAATGACCTGTTACAGAAAAAGACATCTTAATTTGTTTAAAACTGAATGCAAGCACCATGGTGACAATTTTGCTTTCATTTGTTTGTTTACTATGAAGAGGGAAGAGAACAGGAGTAGAGAGGAGAAATTGGGAAGAGAAGGGAGTAAATGAGAAGTAGAGTGAGAAACAAAAAGGCAAATGGGTGCACACGGTGAGGGCAGGAAGCCTTTGGACATGATAGATCCCTAGAGAGCCAAGCTGTGGCTACTAAGGATGATGGGAATTATAGTTCAGCACAGAGATTAGGCATCCTTCAGTCTCGAGAGACTCTGGTAACGTGCTCTGTATGGAGGACTTGGAACAGTGTCTAGTGTGACTGAGAAGGCCAATTTGAGAGTGACAGTCCCTTCCACACTGAAGACAAATACAGTCTGTCCTAGTTCAGGACACATGGGAGGTTATTTATATTCTCCTAGTCTTTAGCTTCTCCTGTTAAGGGACTGAGACCCAGCAGGAACTGTGTAACTCGGAAGTTATAGCAGAATTGACATGTGAGTGATGACAGTTGATGCTGTTTTGATTCATATCACATGCTGTTTTGATTCACTTACTTTTTGAAAATTGAGATATCACATTTTTAGCATTAGAAATCAGTAAAAAAAAGTCCCTAAATGTGTCTAAGTTAAAACTTTAAGTGCTGACAAGACAGATAGATGCATGCAGTCTATTTATTTTTCCTCAATAAAGTGTTGTAGCCAAGATTTGGAGAAGGCCAAGTGTAAGAAGGGCGAGAAACATGGCTTTCATTTCAGGAACTCCGAATGTTTTTGTCCATTGAGTTCACATGAGATGGGAAGAAGCTCTTGTAGGAACAGTAGGAATAACCCATCTTAATAAACAAAACCAAAAGCAACCCCTCTAGAAATGGGTAGCATTGCTTCTTTGGACATTAAATCCCTGAAGTCCACAATAAATTTTGGGAGCTGCAGTCCTGAAAAATACATGAGAACAACCTTCAGTACTCAGTTTAGAATCCTGCATTTAGGAAACGAATCTACAGTGCCTTTCACATATAGAACCAGTATGTTGACTAGGTGATTGTGACCGTATCCATATCCCATTGGCCTTCTCCCAAGTGCCCACACACTTAGTGCAACGTCTTAGAAGAAAGTCACTCTGTGTACAGGTTGTATATGTACAGACCTTCCACCTACTCAGGACTCCCTGTGCAGCTGATGTCTTCTCACATTCATGATCTGATGAGCTTTTAAAGTTCTCTTTTAAGCAACTCTTTAAGAGTACAGTAGTGGGAAGGAATGTGTACTACATGAGGCTGCCTATGGAAGATCTTCGGGAAATTCAGCTGATCTGAAACACTGCATCTAGACTAATGCCTGGAGCCAGTTATAAGAAACATATAATTCTGCTCCAGCCATCATTTCAATGGCTACCCCTCTGTTTCAACATGATGGTTATGATCTGTAAAGTTCTATACAGCTAGGGTACAAGCCATGTGAATCACCATATTTTCCCACACAAGACTGACTGGGCTTTGAGGTGTGTGGGAGAAGCTCTTCTCCTGGACCAAGGTTTGGTAAGGATGTGAGAAAGAACATGACAACGTAAGAAGAGCCCTGCTGGATCAGGCCAAGGGCCCCTCTGGGCCAGCTTCCTGTATCTCATAGTGGCCCCACCAGATGCCTCTGGGAGCACACAAGACAACTAGATACCTGTCTCCTGATACCCCTCCCCTGCAACTGGCATTTTGAGGTACCTTCCTTTGAAGCCTGAAGATTATACATCCCCCATCATAGCTTTTAAAGGCATCGAGGCCAGATGCCATCACCACACCCTGTGGCAAGGAGTTCCATAGTCTAACAACACACTGAGTAAAGAAATATTTACTTTTATCTGTTCTATCTCAACACTCAATTTGAGTGGATGTCCCCTGGTTCTAGTATTGTGTGAGCAGGAAAAGAGCTTCCCTCTATCCCACAGGGATAGCCCGTTCTCAGCCTGTGGAATTCTCTGCTGAGGGAGACTACGATGGCTTGCCAGTTACTCTTCCACTAAAGACTCTTTTGATTCCGGCAAGCCTTCAGCAACTGACAGCCTGCTATAGAAAGGACTTTCAGTGGATAATAACAATCTGAGAACTGCAGACCTGGAAGGGACCCTATGGATCATCAAGCCCAGCCCCTGTCAAGGAGGCACAGTGGGGGAATCGAACTCCCAATCTCTTGCTCCACAACCAGATAGCTAAACTACTGGATTATCCAGCAGTTCTGTGCTTGCTTTTTATTTTTAAAATAAATATGGTTAATGTTTTAATAGGCAGTTTTATAGTGTTTTCAGTCTGGCTGTGTTTTAATACCAGAATGGGTTTTACTATGTAATTTTCTGTGTTTTAATAATACTGTTTTTTCAATTACATTGTAAACTGTCTGGGGTCCAAGTCATGGGAGAAAGCAGGCACATAGTATCCATCCATCCATCCATCCATCCATCCATCCATCCATCCATCCATCCATCCATCCATCCATCCATCCATCCATCCATCCATCCATCCATCCATCCATCCATCCATCCATCCATCCATCCATCCATCCACTGAGTGATCCCTATAACAACTGCGTGGTTGCTATTCACAGGGACATGAAAATTGAATTACAACCTCGCAGCCCGTTCCTGTGCAGGTTTACTCAAAAGTAAGTCCCCAAAGACTGGAATTTACTTCCAGCCATGTGCTCTTAACAACTACCATTGCAATTCATGGCCTCTTGGAAGAACATTCACCCCACTCCCACTTCTGGCCACGTCTGCAGCAGAGAAGGTTTAAACTGTACAGTAGTTGTTTTAAATAAGGCTTCTTGTCTCCTCCTTCCCTTATAAGGTGAACAAACTCCACATCACCTTTTCACCCCACAAGCTTGACAGCTGATAGAAACCAGTCAGGTCCTTCTGATGATGCCTCACTTTGCTTTTTGCCTGGCTTATGCGGCAGGGATGTTGTCGTGGCAGCGGCTGTTGACCTGCTTGAAATGCTTCTCTAGAGCAAAGCGATCTCTTCCGTTTTAAAGCTACAATTCTATGTGAAAGTTCGTTATTGTTACATGTATGTTGTCAAGTTGCTTCTAACCCTGTCAGGGTTTCCATAATATGGAAGATGTTCATGGAATGGTTTACCTCCCAGCTTGGAAATGTCATGATTATTACTATTTAGATTATACCTCCCAAATACCTGAGCCACACCGGGACTGAATTTTGTGTTTTGTAGTGAGCCTTCTGGGTTTTGTAGTCCAAACACTAATATTTCAGAGCTCTGTCTTATGATCCCATTTGCAAACTGTGCTAATCATCTAAAATTGAACAATGTTAAGGAGTGGCATATGCATGTAGACCTTGAAAAAGACTCCCCCCCTCCCCACAAGACTATAGATCCTAGAATTCCAGGGGACTATCTTTATGCAAAAAGCAGATAGACAAGTTAATTTGTATCCCTTTTCCTAAGGACTTTTCATCCCCTTGCTTTCTCCTACATACCTTCTTCCCCAATTCCTGAAACATGCTTAGAACCAGATTTCAGACAATTGTTGAAACTCCCAAGGGATGGAGGGAGAGGAATTCTAAACAGATTCGGCACCAAAGGCAGATGGTGAAGGCAACTCTGCCTGCTGCACTGCATTTGTGTGGTGAAGCACAGATAACGCCTAGTCTGCCTTTAGCTTAATGTTAAGCAGTCATGTGAGCACAGAGTTGGCCATGCTGCCACTGACTCTCAGAATGGGAGATGGAGTGTGACCCTCACCATAAAACAAGCCAATGATAGTAGTGTGCCAGCCCCCTCACCACAAGGAAAGGCCAGGTGTGGCAGCATAGTAGAAAACATGAGAGCTTCCATTTTAAAACAAGGGGTGCCTCTTGTTTTCAAATTGAGTCTTACTCTTGGTAGTGTGGTGTGTAGGTGGCGTGAGGGCTGGCGATGTGGCCCCTTGACCTCTGGAAACCCCCTTCTTACTGCTACACCAGTCTGGTTCCTAAGTTGTGCTCCTTGTTACCATCCCTCTTCTGAGCTGTCCTGCTCTGTTTGGTACTTCTGTGGCCATTATTTGCAGACCTCAGAAGCTTTGTTCTTTTCTGCTTTCAAGTTCTATTGTATAATATTAGAGCACAAAGTTCTAAGCCCTAAATGCTCTTCTGTCAGAGGCGCAAATAATGCCCAGCGCCGGACCTGTGGAGGCTGTTTGGCATGCACATACCACTAATATTTATTGAGACTGGCCACGTCCGTGGAGTTTCTGTCACAGTCTCAATTTTACATTGCCTGGCATGTTGCCAGCTTCTCACATGCTAAGAACTCTCTTAAAAAGTGTTTACTAGTTATCACTTGAGAACTCAAACACCATAATTTCAAGTGTAAATCATGAACTACAAGAGGCACAGAAAGGAGGAGGAAGGTTGGGCTGCTGTAGCCATTGTGTCACCATTGATTGAAAGTCTCCTACATTAAAATGAAATATATGGAGACAGCTGGTTCTTGTACAAAGAGTAACCTCATTGCCCGAGAGAGGAGAAAGGCACTTTAAATAGCATAGAAAAAGCTCCAAGTTTACAGGAAGGACAGTGAAACCTCTGAATATATATCCCATTATTATCTGATATAAGAGGTGGCTTAAAGATTAAAATTTTTTTAAAAAACCCAAATATTTGGTTTGTTCATGTACTTATGAAACAAAATGAAGATCTACAGGCCTTTATTAGAACTAGCTGTAAGTCCACAAAAGTGTACAAACTACTGAAATGCTGTATCATCATCAGGCTGGATGGATAAGGGGAAAACCTAAGACTCTAAGGTTTATTGTTAGACTCAGGGTCAAATTATACATTACTGGTAGTGGATTAGGTAAAGGTAAAGGTTCCCCTTGACATTTAGTCCAATCGTGTCCGACTCTAGGGTGCGGTGCTCATCCCCATCTCCAAGACATAGAGCCAGCGTTTGTCCGAAGACAATCTTCCATGGTTACGTGGCCAGCGCGACTAGACATGGAACGCCGTTACCTTCCCACCATGGTGGTACCTATTAATCTACTCGCATTTACATGCTTTTGAACTGCTGGATTGGCAGGAGCTGGGACAAGCGACGGGAGCTCACTCCGTCCTGTGGATTCAATCTTATGACTGCTGGTCTTCTGACCTTGCAGCACGGAGGCTTCTGCGGTTTAACCCACAGCACCACCACGTCCCCTGATAGTGGATTAGTAGAAGCTGAAATCACATGAGTGTTTCAGGGGTGAGATTCTGGCAGGGTCTTGGGATAGAGCAATTCAATACTGTATGTGAATGAATTCTGTGTTTACCTCACAATGACCAATCACAAAACAAAGCAAGCTAATTTGCAAACTTGCCTCCTTGGATGCATACCTTAATGTGTTAAAGGGGTTTGCGTATGTCAGAAAAACTAAGAGCAACGTCATTGGGAGGCTAAACTCCATTATGAGCCTGGACTCCTAGCAGGGTCACACAAGGTGGAATGGTAACAACTGAGACACCAGACAAAGATGCATCCACCCTCTTCAAGGGTAGCAGCTGCATTGGTAGAAGAGAGTAGTTAGTTACAATAGTGATGAGAGTGGCAGCTACTGGGCAGCAGAGGTACAGTGGTGCCCCGCTTAACGATTACCCCACTCCATGACAAAATCACTTAACAATGAGGTTTTTACAACTGCAACAGTGATCGCAAAACAATGTTTAAATAGGGAAAATCCGCTTGACAATAATCAGTTCCCTGCTCCGGGAACTGATTTTTTGCTTTACGTCAATCAAAACAGCTGATCGTCGGGTTTTCAAAATGGCCGCCCGCTGTTCAAAATGGCTCCCCACTGTGTTTAGGGTGGATTTTTCGCTTTATAGGCACCCGAAAACGGCCACCCTATGGAGGATCTTCGCTGGACACTGAGGTATTTCGCCCATTGGAACGCATTGAACGGTTTTCAGTGCATTTCAATGGGCTTTTTACTTTTGCTTGATGACAATTTCATTCTACAGCGATTTTGCTGGAACGGATTACAGTGGTGCCTCACTAGACGGTTACCCCACTTGATGATGAAATTGCTTTACGATGGCTATAGTGATTGCAAAACGATGGTTCCAATGGGGCTTTTTCATTGTACGACCACCCGCGCCCGCTTTAGAGCACTTTGGAGGCTTTTCCTGCACCATCAGGAAAAGCCTCTGAAGTGCTCTAAAGTGGGCGCGGGTGGTTTTGAGGCACCCCCGGTGACAGGTTTGAGTTAAACCTGGTGTAATTGTTAAATACAGTTTTGTACATAGCAATAAGTATTTGTCAGAATCACTGCTGTAGAAAGAAGTAAGGCTAAAATTTATCCAGCTGAGTTAATTGTAGCAGCTGAGAGAGCAATCCCAGGATTAGCTAACCCTGGGATAAAGCTAGCAGACCTAACACACACACTCTGGTGTGGTGTGTTGTTGGTTGGTGTGGTCTTGAAATTGCTGTCATCGTGGTGCTGTGCTGGAGTATCCTGGAAGAAGCCGTGTCTTTGTGCTGTGTATTGGAAGAAGAACTCTGGCTACTGGACTGAACATATGGTATTTGACTGCTGAACTAATTTACAAGGACTTTGACTCTGATTTATGCCTTGAACTCTGTGGAAACTGCTGTGTATGACTTCGGGACCGGAAACAAGGACTAAGCTGTACATGTATGTATATATCCTGTAAATAATACAACTATTCTGCTATCAACACTTCTCTATTGCTTGGCGTCTTCATCTCTCAGGGAAGTTCTTTTGGTTAGCACCACCTGGTGCATCCTGGTAATACCGCAACTCTGTCATCTGCCAGGGCTCTGATGGTGCAGGGGAAGCCATCAGAACCCCGGTGGGGGTGCCCTGAAACCATGTGCCCCGGCTTTGGGGTTCCCCTGGGGCTTACCTTGTACCATGGGAGGACTCATGCGGGTCTCTCTGCGCAGCAATCGGCGTTTGCAGAGGTTTGTCCGAAACCATTTTTAAAGTTTCCGCCTCTTCCTCCAGCCTTCGACAAGCCTCGGAAGGGAAAAGGAAGAGCATTTCTTTTCCTGATTTCCCCTGGTACATTGTGAGAATCTGCTGTGGTATCTTCTCAAGGGAGCACTCAGGTGCCCTTCACTACTGGCTACTCATGATTCTGTTTCCTTCTTTTCAGCCTCACCCACCTTGTCTGCCACACATGCTTCAAACGGCACGAGAAACTCCATCGCTGTGGCCAGTGCAAATTTGCCCACTACTGTGATAGGACCTGCCAGAAGGATGCCTGGGTCAACCACAAAAACGAGTGTGCTGCCATCAAGAAGCACGGGAAGGCACCCAATGAAAACATCCGGTGAGTGGAATAGCTCAGCAAGATGTGGAAGATGGTTAGCAGTGATTTCTTCATTTAAAAATTGACCAAAGGTTACAAGGCAGCTACCTTAGCTCCTCTTATTGAAGCAAAGCATTCTTTAACTTGGGTTTAGCTCTTTTTTTTAGCACCTGCACTTTACATGTACCATGGATGACTTACTGTTTCCTGGAAGGTGACATTATATACTCAACAGTCTCCCATTTCCTGAGTCTCTTGCTTCTAACAGATATCTTTTTAGGAATAAAGACAGTGAATGTCCATGTTGATGCCTCAAAGGGAAAAGCTATGCAAAATCAAGGTGGATTATGTACCAAGCAGTGGAGCAGCTTAGCTCCCAGTTCGGAGATGCATTTGTCTTGCCTGTTTTAAGATTGCCTATGGACCTCCTAAAAAGCAGCACAGCTTGAACCACCACCCTCCAGCACTACCTAATATATATATTTATATAAATATTAAATTATTCTTACAATTTTAGCTCTCCATAAAGTTAATTAGCTTCAGTGTTTTTTATGCATCTGATTTCAATGGTTCTGTGACTGAATCTTAAAATTTATTCTTATTGTTTTGAGGTAATTTTAAGCCACCTTCAGTATTACCTTACAGTGAAAAGGTTGTATAGAAATGTAAATACTATTAGTAAAAGTTATATTAGTAGCAGTGACAATAATATTCCAGTGAAAACTTAGCTGAAGAAAAGTGAGCTGAAGAGATGTCCTTAGACCAACCCACTAGATTTCACTTTGGAACAAACATTCCCTTTGAATGCTTCTAGTTCCTTTCTGTCTCTAAACTAAATATCTGTCAGGGATACCAAAAAAGATGGACAGAGGGTTTAATCTGAGCTTTTCAACCAAAGGCAGCTGTTTCCTATATCTGAGTTAAAAGAGACAGGCATATTTCTGTTGTAAGATTAATTAAAAGCAGTGACCTGGAGGTGGGTGCAGAATTCAAGGGGGAAGATAAAGCAAGACAGGAAATCACAAATACCTTGACACACTGAGCCTCAGCTGAAGAAGTAGGATAAACTTACCATATCCCAAGAACTTGAGCAATCACAACTCTTGACCTTGAGTCTTCAGAAGGGCAGTATTTTCATATGTAACGACTTCTTATTTCACGGAATCCATTCACTAACATAGGAACTGTACCCAGGTTAGCAACGGGAGAGAAACAGAAGAATGGCGGTCTTCAGAACATCCCTATTAGGGTCTTCTCCTTCTCAGTAAGGAGGTAAAATCTTCAAGGAATAGTCTGGCCAGCATATCTCTAAGGCAGTGATTCTTAACCTTTGTTACTCGGATGTTTTTGAACTGCAACTCCCAGAAACCCCAGCCAGCACAGTTGGTGGTGAAGGCTTCTGGGAGTTGCAGTCCAAAACTCCTGAGTAACCCAAGGTTAAGAACCAGTGCTCTAAGGGATCCTTGAAGCCAAACAGTTGCTGCAAGTTTACTGTGCTCTGTCCAGGGTCCTGAAAGACCTGCCTCTGACTGCCTTAGTTTTTTGGGGTTCTTGAGCTGGGTCTATTTCTTATTTCTCTCCAATGGAAATAAGAATCCTGCACTGGTAGTTTCTTCTTAGAATATAATCCACTATGTTCATTGTCTTATCTGCTTGGTTCATGTACCAAAGAGCTGCCCAGTTAAGAAAGGGAAAAGGAAGGCCTTAGGCTTAGAGGTGTTTGTTTGTTTTTCTTTGCTTTATTGCACTTCCTGCAGGATGCCTCCTATCTTTTGGGAAAGCAGGGCTTTGCTTCATCTTAGATGAATGTGGGAGAGGGAGCTGATGGCAACTATTAATTCCATGTGATACAATGGCTTTTTATAGAGGCTGGGCAGGGACATACAGGGTGCTGTTGTGTGCTACTTCTAAGCACCCTACACTTCTTCCCATGTCCTTTCTACCCCCAAGCCCCAATATCATTGCTCACCAAGGGTATTCATTTATTCAAAACATTTAAAAATTCAAAGTTCAGGACAATTATAAGCTACTTTCTAGTTTTCTAGCTTCATTAGAAAAGTGAAAGCAGCCAAAAGCCCAAACACCCTATGTCAGATAAATTAGATTAAAAGAGCAGCAAGCAGGAACATGTATACAGAACAAGGAAGAGTAGTGCTTAAAGATTTGCTATTGCTACATCATGGAATTTGACACACCGTAAACCTGGGTAAATCAAACAGTCTTCACCTGGCAGCAAGATTCCAACACTTGATGAATTTTCCTGTTGAAAGCATTCCTCATAATACAATTTGCTGATTATCATATTCCCATCTTGATAATGTGGTAAGATCTGGAGAAGGACCTCTGAAGATGATCTTAGTATTCAGACAGATACATGTGGGAGATATTTGTCTTTTAGATACTTAACACTGCTGGATGACCTATGTTGGGAAAAGGGCAAAGGGAGTATGATCCTGCTAATTCCCTTGGACCTCAGAAGCTCTTGATGCCATCAGCCGTGGTAACCTTCTGAGCCAGCTGTCAGGAATAGGGACTGGAGGCATTGTGACATGTGGTTCTGCTCTAGCCTGGATAGCTATTTTAGAATCTTTTGCTGAATGACTCCTGCTCTGACGTATGATGTTCCTGCTATATGGTTCTTACAGTGCCCATGCTATGGTTTCTGTCCCCAAGCTATTTAATGTCTGCATGAAACTACTCAGTGAGGTTGACAGGAAATTTAGAGTGAGGGAGTCATCAGTATGTAGATGGTACTAAACTCTGCCTCTCCTTTTCATCAGACTCAGCTAGACTAGTGATTGAAATCAACAAAGAACTGGACAAAAGTCACCAAGAGGAAATTTAGACCAGGCAAAGAAGAAGAAATGTTAGGGGCCCACCCAACTTGGATGTTAGTTTTCAGTGTTATTTATTTATTTAACTTATATGCTGCCCATGCTACCCAAAGGTCTCTGATGTTCTGACCTCCATAAATGACCAGGTTCACACCATAAGACTGCTTTTAGATCTGTCTTTGGACTCATATAGCATCCAAGATGCAGAGCACCTTTCACAAGTTTACACCAGAATGCCAACAATACCTTTTCCTTGATGGAAATCTTTACTATTGCTACCTATGGTCTGATAACATCTTGATTGAACTACTATAGCAAGTTATATATAGTGCTGCCCCTTTGGAAACTTGAGTTGGTTAAAAATGGATGGAGCAAATGGAACACATTTTTATAAGTCTTGAAGGAATTACACCGGCTTCTCATTCATTTCTATGCATAATTCGAGAAGCTGCTCTTGATCCTTAAAGGCCTAAATGGCTTGGGGCCCAGTTTCCTACACCTGCTCGTGCATGTTTGTGCCTAAACATCAAGATAAGCTTTAGAGCAGGTGTGCAGAACACTGGCCCTCCCATTGGTGTTGGCCTGCGATTCCCATCAGCCATAGACAGTATATCAAATGGTGAAGGATTATGGTAGGTGCAGTCCAAGGACATCTGGAGGACCACAAAAAACTTGTACCCCTCTTTCAAGTCAAAGAAAAAACTAAACACAACAAGAAGAAACAAATTTTAGAATGAATGTTAAGAGATAAATGGTTTACAGAAGTATGAACAATGACAATATTTTGCATCTCATCAACACATTTTGGCACAGTAACTTTCAAGGACTATGTTATCCACACAGATTCTGTAAATAGATTGAAGCAGTTAACAGTAAGATTCTAACTTCCTTGAGAACTGTTTTACCTTAGAAGACTCTTTGCTGTTTAGAAGCCTCTTCCTCCTTGCCTTTGAGGGAGAAGTGGGTTGTAGGAGGTTGTAAAGTTGAAGAGAAATTAATTTGTGTTCAGTTTTATCACTGATCTCATTGGCATTCCCAGCAACTTCACTAGCATATATCTGATTTTTCTTTCTTTTTCTTTTTTTTACCTCCTTGGAATTTTAAGACATAGTTTGCCAACAAAAGAAATGTACAGAAAGTGAACACATCAGGGGAAATTATGTGCAAAAAGTAATATATTAGGGAACTGCTCTGCACAAAAACTACTTAAGCAAGTTCATATCGTCTTACAGTAAGAAATTAGAGAAGGCTAGCTGGAGGTACAGTCTGGAATTGCCATTTGCTCTTTGTCAGGTTTAGCCACTGTGGAGTCCCTTCACTTGTCGAGTGTTCTATTTATAGGAACTGGGCAAAAATACCTCATTGTGATACATGAGATAGGAAGGTATTGTGAGCTGCAATGGAAAGTATGCTTCTAGCTAGAGAATTTGTGCTTCTGGAAGGTAGCCAGCTGTGTGTACTTGTAGAAAAAACAAGCCCTGAAGTTTCCACTTTTAAATATATTTATATAAAAGAAATGACTTTGTTAGTAGAAGCCTGTGAGGTCCTGCCACCTCCAGTGAGTAATGGATCCAGGAGTCATAGCATCAATGCCTCAGGATCTTCCAGGTAGCAGGGACTAAAACATCACCATGTCATATACACACCAGCCAACAGGCTCCACTGTTTCCCTTGTATTTAGCTGCAATCAATGCGGTAACCAGGACAGAAATGGATTTTCCCAGGAACAGTACATTGTTGCAAATTATGCCTATTATAGTGCAAAGTATTTGAGTGTTCTGGTAATTAAAATTAGTAATGAAGAGACATTAGCTTTACAAAAGACCCACTCCTCATCTGTTGATAAGGACTGACTGAGCTGTTTGCATGTTTTTGACTTGTCTTATGGGGGATGACTCTAGGGGCTCTCATGATGAGGCCTTGTAATTCCAAATTTACCACAACACCACTGGTCATCCTCAGCACTCTACAGCCCCAAAGGTGACTCTCATCTGTCCATGCAGAAAAGAAAGATGCCGCACCGGTGTGTGCTGCAATGTTGCAAGAAATTTTGAGAGTGTACCTCTCCTCTTGGGTTGTACAGGGATTCGAATGAGTTGCTTCTACTACTGGAGTGTCCCACAAGCCCCTATTTTTTTTTGTCCCACCAGAGAGAGGGGCAGGGATGGGGAGGCTCATTCAGCCACCACTTGAAGTAGCAGCTTAAGTGTCCTCCTTCCTTCCATGAGGAAGAAGTTGGTGGAATGTCTCTGCTCATGGGCAAAGCTGTTTGCCTCCAACTGACCAGCCACGAGTACGGTGTGGGTTGGGAAACAAATGGCTTGAAGCTATAATTGTTGGCTTGGTTACCAAGGACAGGCCTGAATTTTTGGCACCTAGAGAAATTCCCCAAAAAAGAAATGTAGCAGCATTAATATAAAACTTATACCTGTCAATTTCTCATTAAAATTTAACACTGACCCTCCCAACTAATAAAGCTCTATTAAGACCATTAATATTCCACTCTTCAGATTTGAGAGAGTGATCCCATGGGGAAACAGATCAGTTTTGGTTTCTGTCCAGGTTGAATCTGTTTCATCCAGCAGGAGGGCTTCTGCTGTTAAGGGTTGGCTTGAGTGATTTCCCAGCAGGGAAGGGTCATTTCAAGGGAGAGCAATCCTGTTCAAGGGACGCTTTCTGATGCAATCAGGCACATGCCTTTGCAGCCACCTGATCACATCCACAGAGATGCAACCAGGTGGCATGACTGATACTGCTTAAGACCCAGTGGTAAAACATGCATTTTTTGGCTTTCTAGGTTGGCTGCTCGAATCATGTGGAGAATAGAGAGAGAAGGAGGAGGCCTGACAGAGGGATGCTTGGTCTCAATTGACAGCCTGCAGAACCACGTGGAACATTTTGGAGAGGAAGAGAAGAAGGAGATGAGGATTGACGTGGAAAGTTTCCTGGAGTTCTGGCCAACAGGGAGCAAGCAGTTTGGCATGCAGTTTATCTCTCACATCCTTGGTGTGGTATGTCAGATTAGTGATCTAGGCCTGGGAGATTGAAGGAAAAGCTAATTATGATGGTTGGCTGTGCAAAGAAAGATGGGGGGGAGAGGGTACATACCTCGTTGGCTGAAGAATTGGAAACTCCTTCCCAGTTTCAAATAAGCCCAGATAACTGGGTAGAGTGCAAGGGGAATTCCATGCACTTATACCCATGCAGACAGACAATCCCTCTTCAGGAATCACTCACCCTGTTTTGCTAACATACAAGAAGGGAGCACACTAGCCACACACCCTTAGTCCTACCTACAACCATAGTGGATTTTCATACAAGCAAGAACCATGAAACACTGGCATATAAGAACATGATAGAAAATTCATCCACACAGGAGATTGTCCTCTTCAGACTTGCTGCTTTCCATGTGAGGAAAGAAATGACAGAGAGGCTGAGCCTAGTATATTCCTCTCCTCTCGTTTTGGTGAGTGATGAGTAATGCCTGAATAGGGATGAGTAAGGGAGAGGATTTCTGTGACATGTCATTTTTATTCTGCAACCTATATTTGAGCTTATGGGTGGGTTTGAATATGTTTATGAGTAATCTGGTGAGAAAGGACAGATTACTCATATACATGTTTGAACTTGCTTATGGGCTCAAAGGTAGTTTGCAGAGAAAATGTGAAATGTCATAGAAATCTTTCCCCTAGTGATAAGTAGTGCCTGAACATGAGAAGTAATGTCTGAATAGGGATACCGTGTGTAAGCAGCCCCTTATCTCCAAAGAGATTTACGGGGGTGCCGGAGACTGGGATGAATCTGAAATCCAGACAAACCTCTGACTGCTGAGCAGAGCCCTTAGGTCTCAGCAAGGTCCTGTCTAAACTTCTTCCTCAAAAGCCAATCTCCTTTAGTAAGAAAGCAACACACACAGACAAATCCATGAGTTATACTCAGAATAATCTGGCTCTAAATCTTTGGTAGCAAACACACATGGCCAATTAGACATTCAGCTAGTCTGTACAAGAACCAATGCATGCAGATCAAATCATCACTGCTTTATTGAAAAGAATTGCTTTAGAAAAGGTTTCAGTTGATGGTAAAATAGTTCAGTAGGTACATTTTCATATCAAGACAAACGGAACACTCCCCTCCCCCACTCCAGCTATAAAAATAAAGAAATAGAATTATGCTAACTAATAAAAAGCATAACACAGTCCATCTCACGTGTCTTGTGTCTTCATAGGCTGACGCTAGATGAAATCCAGTTGACTTCCATCAGTCCATGGTAGGAAAAATAGTCCATAGCAAAGTTATAATCCATTATGGGAAAAAGCACATGTCTGGCCTTTCTCAGTCCAACTCCATCTTTTTTCAACTCCTCACCAACAACCTTCTTCTTCCCAGAATTCTTCATAAGGAACACCCCCTCCTGGGTCTGGTTGTCCCGCCTAACTTTCTCATGAGAGCTTGAGAGTTGTTATCAAGTTTTGTGGCAGAATTATTTTGACTACGAAAGTCTCTGCTCTCTACTCATCTTAGCAACGAGATAATCAGAGAGCGAAGCTTCTCTGAAACAGCATGAAAAACTTTCCTACTACAGAGCAGACTTTAAATCAAGATGGATGCTATTGGGACAATCTTAGGACTACATATCCCATTCTAATACACATAAAAACACAAATCATCACACCGTGTTAGAGCAATGCTTGGGGCACTCCATAAACAGAACTCTGGCCATGTTGGCTTGGAGATTCTGGGAGATGTGTTCCAAAAAAAGTAACTTTTCCAAGTTCTGAGAGAGATGTTGAGTTATAAGGGATACAAAACCATGTTACCCTACGCTGTCTTACTCTTCTGTTTCTGTGGGAGCAGATCAACTGCAACGGTTTCACTCTGAGTGACCAAAGGGGGCTGCAAGCTGTTGGTGTTGGCATCTTCCCCAACCTTTGTTTGGTGAATCATGACTGTTGGCCCAACTGTACTGTCATCTTCAACAATGGCAAGTAAGTCCATTTCCTCCTCTACTTTATCAATGCAACCAAATAATTTTGTCATCTTGAAAACGGGAGTCAAGCTTTTCACAGAAAACTAATTCATGATGAGCAGAAAAAAACCCTGCCTGCCTATAATGATGAATGTTCAGAAGCTGCATGCCAATACCTGCCATGAGAATACTTGATGTGAAGTCCATTGCCATGAATGTGAGAATTTCTTTTGGTTATGATGTTTCAGAGAAGATTGTTCTCTGATTGTTTCCAGAAGAAAATGCGTTCAAATATAACAACAAAAAATACAAGAAACTTCTGCTAGGACAGCGGTTCTCAACCTTAGGTAACCCAGGTGTTCTTGAACTGTAGTATTACTTATCAATACTAGTATTATTTTATTTCTACTCAATGTTTTAGGGAAAGCCTTCATAAGGCAGCTTGCAATAAAACTATTAAAATAAAACTAATAATAATGATCATAATCATAGCAGCACCAGATAAAATGCAAAGCTTGGAAGAATAGGTTTTGTATACTACCACTCCCAGCATAACACAACCAGTGGCCGTGCTGGCTGGCGATTCTGGTAGTTGCAGTTCCAAAATTCAGGTTTCCAAGTTCTATACAATGCAAAGGGTCAGCAATAAAATCAGGACAACAGTCCTTAGGCCTCAAGAAAAAGGCACTCTTGCTGTTCACCTGCAGCCTTGCACAATCTCCACTCACATCAGAGATACTTGGGATTCCAACTTGCAATCTGGGTTTCATTCTTCACTGTTGCCTTTTGGTCTGTGCATGCTGCCTTCAAGCTGTCTGTGGGTGTTCGCTATATTAAACTGAGGGCTGGGCAAAGTGCAGCCCTCCTAATGCTGTTAGCCCTAACTGGAGGAGACGACGGTAAGGAATTCTGAAAGGAGAGTTGCACCTACCCCACCCTTGTTTGATGTGTATGGATTCTATTTCCTTGTTTTTTGTTTTTTTAAAAAAGAAGTGTTTGTATCTCTCTCAAACTGCAGATGTCTGTTTTTTTCTTTCAGTCATGAGGCTGTAAGATCATTGTTCCACACCCAGATGAGGTGGGTTGGTCTTGAAAGCATAATTCCCCCATCCTGTTTCAAACTCTACCCCATCTCATTTTGCATTGACACCAAAACCCCACAGGAAACAATAACCAAGCTTCAGAGATCCCTGCTAGTGCATTGTTCCACAGTTTTTACCATCTCTATGCAAACTCCCACTAAACTCAATCCCTTATTTTATAATTCTTGCATTTTGTAGTGTGTGTAGCCCCCCCCAACTTTTAAAAATGATAATATGAATGATGACAGTCACTCCCCTCCTTCTCTGACAAACCTGCCTACATGTCTTAATGCCTGTTGCTCCACCTTATCTTGTTTTTTTCACTAGCAATGACAGCATGAGAGTCTATAATTATGGTAATGCAAGTCAAGTACATCCCACAAATCTTTTATACAATTAACAGATAAGTATTTGCCTGATAGACGGTTCCCTCTGATTTTGGCTGCATTGATTAAAATATATTCAAATGACAAACATGTTTGTGAAAAACTAAAATAACAACCCCAATCCTCTAACAGAATTGGTCAAGATTATATAATTTAAAGGTGTTGTTTATATGATTATTTGGGGCTAGTTCTGGACCCCAATGCTGGCACCTGTTTTGATTAAGTGCTAGCACATGAAGATCATTCTTCTTGATGGATGGCTGTAGACTCCATGGGTGCAATCCAGCCAAAGTTAAGACCTTTTCTACAACTCTTAAGTGCTATGGAATTTTATAAATTAATAATGCAACGTGTTAAAATCAACTTATTTCACTGGGAGAGATTTAAGTTTATGATTAACTCTTCCATGGAAAAGGATGAGACTTGATGTGTTCCTTTTATGCTCACATTTAATATGTTCCAAAATGTGTCGTTTCTGTATTCTCCTGGTATTTAGTTTTGTGTGCTAAAAATTCAGGGTGCATTCAACAGGGGTGGGCCCCCTGTCGCTAGATTACTAAATCTGATGTCCTCCTGCCTTTGCAGTGCAATCAACAAACATACCTCTTTAAGCTGTGAATTGACTCTACCCACTAAAAGTAAACAAACAAACAAACATATATTGTGTAAGCACAGCTTACTTGAATGTGTCAGCAGTCAAAGGTGCATGCTGCATCTAGGATATTGGGTGGATGATCGGTCAAAGACGCTATCCGATCCATATTAGGCAATAAACCACAGAACTGGTTTCCCCTGCATTTGACTCTGCAGACAAGCCAACAGGCCTGATGGCAACGTGTACTTCCAGATTGCAACAGCACTTCTGTTTTGTTTTTTGCTATATTTGTATCCACTACACACTCATCTTATTATTCTTCATCACACTGTTGGCTTTCATTGTGGAAATCCTGGAGATGAAGGGCTAAACCTGACATGAATCTCAGCTAGAGCAGCTCTGTTGAAATCAGTGAAACTGCATGTCACTTCTGACCAACAAGCCCCACTGAGTCTGCTCTCGTTGAGATTTATGTTGGCCTTGGCCCTAATATAATTAGCCATTATAATAATAGCAACAGCAAATATTTAGACTGTTTAAAGCACATCACCATAAACTGTCTCAGTAATCCTTACAAAAGATTAGCGTTATCGTTATTGTCAGTATTAATATTGCTATCATTATCCTTATATGTCAGAAGGAGGCTGAGACACTTAAAAAATCTAGCAAATAAATTTATGGCAAATGTGAAATTTGAAGCAGAGACTTCCTGGCTCATGGTTGGGTCTCTTGGGGCAAACTACACGTCACATTGGAGTAGAAACATGAAGTATCTACCATTTCTTTTCTAAGTATCAAATCATCAGTTGTGTGCAGGGGGAAGGATATGAATTTGGATGGCAGAGAAAAGAAGATGCACTCCTTTCCATCTACTGTTTAGCATAGATGACATCACACTCGCACCCCAGGGGGTACAAATTCAGAAGAAGGTCCATCTCCCATCCATCATCTTCCCAATTTGTACCTATACAACAGGTACAAATTGGGAAGAAGGTGGATACAATGGGTGCCATTGGGTAGTAAGTTCAGATAGGTTTGAATGAGGGGAAAGAGGTACATTCCTCAACACCTACTACTATAATGAATATCAGGCAAAATCCAAAGAAACAAAACAAGACAAAAACATGTGGCACGTTAGAGGCTAGCTATTATATTTTAATGTGAACTTTTGTGGACATGTCCACTTTGTCAGTCATATGGAAACAGAATGAAAAGTTGAATGAAATATCAGTTTCATACTAAATATTGATTGGCTCTTATATGTATGTTATATTTACATGCAGTGATTTATGGCTTACGTTGTTTTAGTGCTCTGCTGTAAAAATTCCTCAGAAGACAGAAACCAGATACCAGGCCTGGCCAGAGATGAGGAGAGAGAGAGGAGGAGGGGGGGAATATTAAATATAAAGGTGAAAAAAGATGGCAGAGGAATTATGTGTGTGAATTGACAGTTTTACCTTAGAGCCTTGTGATCAGAGATGGGCTTGGTAGCTGTGAAGAAAATAACAGTGGCAGTAGGTGTAACATCAGAAGTATTGCCGTCTTCTTTCACCTTTCTATGTAATATTCTCTTTTTCTTAAGTTTCTCTTTTTCAGCGTTTCTCTTTCTAAGGTTTAAAGTGAATCTCCAATCTTCAACATCCACCAGGCAACATTCCTCCCCTCTCCTCTCTCTCTCTTCTCATCTCTGCCCAGGTCTGGTGTCTGGTTTCTGTCTACTGAGGAATTTTTACAGGAGAGAACTAAAACAACAGAAGCCATAAATCACTGCATGTAAACATAACATACATCTAAGAGCCAATCAATATTTAGTATAAAACTGTTATTTCATTCAACTTTTCATTCTGTTTCCATACATCTGATGAAGTGGACATATCCAAGAAAGCGCACATTAAAACAGTTAGCCTTTAAGGTGCCACATGTTTTTCCCTGATATGCTTGCACAGACTAACATGGCTACCTCTTCCAAAACTACTATATTGAAATTTACCTTTTCCTTCTCAATGCCACTGCTTTTTTTAGGAAGACTGAATTATTCAAAGATCTACTGTGTTTTATGCAGTTTGGTCCTTGTACAAGATCACAAACATTATCGTCACAGTAGTTATAAAGGCAAACATTGTAGCTTCGGAAGTTTCATGTTCAAAGCAAGCATTTTCTTCTGTTTTTCCTTCATATATTCTCTCTCTCTCTCTCTTTCTGTGTGTATGCGTGCACGTGTGCTTCTTTATAAAATATATACACATATAATACACAAATGGGGCAGTATACAAGTGTGTGTGTATATTTTGTTTTTAAAGATGAAATGATGGAAGAGCAATGACTTGATCAAAACTGATCTGCTCTAACTTGCATGGTGTGTGCTTCTTTATAAAATAAACTAAGACTTAAATTTCCATTTTAAAATTCTGGTGTGTGTGTTCTTCCTAAAATAAACTAAGAATTAAGTTTCTGTTTTAAAAAATTCAAGTCATTATCATTTGTTTTTCTTTTTGCATTTTTAATGTGTAAGAGCATCAATACCATTGAAGGTTAAAAGGATCACATATTTAAAATAAATAAAATAATATCTTGCAATGGGTGTATGTTCATTTCTTATGAAGTTATCTGAGAGGCAGTTTGTATGATCAGCAGAATCAAGCACCTATAGTGAAGTGTTGAAGCCTAGGAATTGGGGCAAGTATTCAGAAAGCAGAGATGATGTTCCAGAAGGGTGGGAATTGTTGAAATGAAGGACTTAGAACCAGCTGAATCTAAATCAGTTTCAGAAGGCATCTGGGCTTCTCAGATCTGCCCACTCTCATCAGCCCTCCCTGCTTCCCCCTAACAAACAAGACTAACCTTTTATTCTGTTAAGGATGTAACAAATACCTGGACATTTTTATCTTGGATACCATATTTCAAAAATGTGTATCTGGCATGATTTTTTTACTCCTTTTTGTTCGTTTGTTTATGCAATAGCCATAAACAAACAAACAAATGGCAAAATAAATCTTCTATTTTGTATATAATACGTGTTTTCCCAAAAATAAGACAGTGTCTTATATTAATTTTTGCTCCAAAAAAAGTATTAGGGCCTATTTTCAGGGGATGTTTTATTTTTTTCATGTACAACCATCCACATTTATTCAAATACAGTCATGTCATCTTCTGGTTGCTGCACAATGGTGGAGATCAGGATTTCACTTAATTAGGGCTTATTTTGGGGGTAGAGCTTATCTTACGACCATCCTGAAAAATCATAATAGGGCTTATTTTCAGGTTAGGTCGTATTTTCGGGGAAACAGGGTATAAGGCTCAGTGCACAGAATACCATGTTTCTTATGCAAAATAAAGTGGGGGGTTTTGCAGAAAAATAATTCTGAGCTTTTCCCCTAAAATCCCCAAATTTGGGAAATGCATAAAATTTTGCAGATTCAAAGAAAGCTTTTGAACTTTTTCCGTCTGATCTGTGAGGGTGTGACAAGCAAAGATTTACATCCCCATTCCTTACCTTTGGAAAGAGACAGGTTATGGGAAAAAGAGACTTTACTCATTTGCTTATTCAGCAGTGATGTAGTGGTAAACTTTGAAGTGAAGGCCTTCCTTAAGATAATCCCCACAGCTAGACCCTGAAGCTAGCAAGCAAGACCGGCAGGGGCATTTTGAGAGCTGCAGTGTGTGTGTGGGGGGGAAACACTCTTCCAAATTCTGCACAGGGGTGCAGCTGTGAAAATAGTTTTGCAAATATTCTTTACAAATTTTTTTGAAGTCCTTTCAGTGGTGTTGTTTCCTTGTTTGCTATATTTGCAAGGAATCCTCTCACCATCCAAATGATTTCCCAGTGAATTGGTCAGGTCTTTGCATGTCGCTGGTACCGGTGAGGGAAAACTATCCTGATGGTGCAAAACACCCCTTAATGGGGAAAGTGGCATAATTGAAACTAAGGGTCTTCAAAGCTGTATTGAATATATTGAAATGTGTCCAATTTTTATTGGATTTTAATATGTGAGCAGATGGATGTTGTCACACACCCCCAGCTCCTCTGTATGTTCTCTCTAACAAACAGATTTGCCTTCGTGCATGACATTTTCTCTTGTCTCCATTTCCGCTGCCACCAGAGGAAATCCTTCCTCAATTACCAATTAGGACCACAGAATCAGTCGTGTCAAAGATAACGTTGTTTATTAACAGATTAACATATTTAAGACTTAAGGAAATCATAGATTGTATTTGGTATTCATTAAACTTCATTTCACCACCAGGGACGTGGTGGCACTGTGGGCTAAACCGCAGAAGCCTTTGTGTGCTGCAGGGTCAGAAGACCAGCAGTTGTAAGATCGAATCCACCCGACGGAGTGAGCTCCCGTCGCTTTGTCTCAGCTCCTCGCCAACCTAGCATGCAAATGCGAGTAGATAAATAGGTACCACCTCGGTGGGAAGGTAAACAGCATTCCATGTATAGCCGCACTGGCCACATGACAACAGAAACTGTCTTCGGACAAACGCTGGTTCTACGGCTTGGAAACGGGAATGAGCACCGCCCCCTAGAGTCAGACACGACTGACTAAATGTCAAGGGGAACCTTTACCTTTACCTTTACCTAAACTTCATTTAACTTGGAAATATGCTGGTTACTTTGTATTTAGTTTCAATCACTTTAAAACAATTTATTTATTCCTTATAGTTTTCATTGCATTCAGTTCTCTTATACGTTTCTTTCTAAGGGTTTCTTTCCAAAACAATTCTTCCAACTACCTAACTCTTTCCCTAATTCCTAACTAACTGTTCCATATCATCACTAACTGAAACCCCTAACTCCTGGCTAACCGAAACTCTAACTGATTATAACTGTCCTCCATTCTCTTCTTGTATTCCTTGGTTCCGCCCTCCTTCACAACCATTGGCTACTAAATCAGTGTTCCATTGTGATGGACAGGTGTGGTTTCTGGGCTGTCCGTCTCATATGTTATTTTTTTTTCTGAATCCACAGTGTGGACTCTTTTGCCTTCCAGATGTTTGGGATTTCAATTCCCAGAAAACCCAGCCAGCAGGGACAGTAACCTTTCCATATTCTACCTATGATTAACAGAAGCAGGGAAAAATGCAGAGTACAGAAAGGCACAGACACCCGATCATGGAAAATTAACAACACAACAGAATTGTATTTGATTTTGCATACATTTGTGTGCAGCTTTTGTCAAATACAAATTTTCTTCTTGTGGAATTTGATTCCCTTCATGTGCAATTTTGATTTTGTACAGGGAGCACAAAATGCTTGAACCCTTTAAGCCTTGGCAGCAGTTTCTATAGGAGGTGCATTCCTGATCACTTTGACAGGGAAATCCCATAACACTGTTTAATGTTGTTTATCTCATGATGTCTGTTCATTTATTCACAACCAGGATAGAGCTGCGAGCACTGGGAAAGATCTCTGTTGGGGATGAGCTGACGGTTTCTTATGTTGACTTCCTCAACGTCAGTGAAGAGAGGAGGCAGCAGTTGAAAAAGCAGTATTATTTTGACTGCACCTGTGAGCACTGCCAGAAAGGAATCAAAGACGACCTGATGTTGGCTGTGAAAGATGGAGAAGGAAAGGTATGCTTTTAACATGAAGGGTTAACATTTCTGGTTAGAAACCTCAGTGATGCACATTTTGTTAATAAGGCTGACGAAAGCACCTTAAATAGATTATAATGACGGATTAAGATAAGGTGAGTGTTTAAGATCTGCTATACTAGCCTATTACTAATGAATGTTTTAACCATCCTTACTAATGAATTAATATTGTAAATTAATCCATTGACATCCTAGTCTAAATGTATCATTTTATCTCTCTGTTGTGGCTATTCCACAACAGGAGGAAGGAGGGCTTTAAATTATATTTAATAACCATTATTGATTTACCACAATTAATACTGCCCAATTTTAACTACACAAAATTGTTTTTATTGTATAAATGCCATTCATTACAGTTATATTTTAGATCTTTGAAGCTGATTGCTTTTAAGTATATTGGCCATTTAATTCTTGTACAGTTTTATTTATGCCATATTGTTATTTTCTCCTATTACTACTTTGCACGTTATACCTATTCTAGAAATTGCAGGTTGAAGTCCTGTCACCCAGTGAAAGAGATATGAATAACATACAAACTGTGATGGGCAGAGGAAGGTATGGCATTGACACAGTAGCAGTTAAATCTAAAATAACAAGGGTCAGATGTTTGAAGGTTCTCCCTTGTTCTAGCTCTGTCGCCAATGGTCAGAACTGAGGTAACTAGCTCAGCCAGCTGTCCACTCTATCCTTGATGTTGTTAAATGCCAGATCTGGACAAGGAGAAAGTGACCAATTTGACATGGGCCACCACCTGATAAAATGCAACCTTTCTGAGGCACTTCCCCCCCCCCCCCCCGTGGGGAGCAGGGACCCATTAAGATGGTTCATCCCTGCAGGCTATTGGATCTGTTTGGTTTCCAAGATGCAATGCAGGCATTATCGGCTGAACTAGTTGGCATTCCTGTCAAAGCTCTGGTGGATGGATGGTAGGCCGCTGCCGCCAGGGCAGTTGACATGATCACACCTAAACACCCCCTCCTTTGCCAAACACATCCTGCTGCTTGATCTAACTAGCAGCCATGTGTGATGAAGCAGAATAGGAGGAGGCTAGAGAGCATTTGGAGACGGGACCCGACAGAAGCTAATTTAAAAGCCACAAGAATCGCACTTAATATCTACCTAGCAAAAGTGAAGGCCACAAGATAATCTTACTTTGCTTCCTGGATAAGCAAAGCTCCTAACCACCAAGCCAAACTTTTTCCGTATTGTGTGTGATTTATCCAGGGCTGGTTACAGGCATGGGCCTCCCAGTAGTATCTCCTGAGACCAATTTGTGGCCTTCTTTAAAAACGAAGTGGAGACCAACTGCCAGGTCCTAGATTCCTCCTCTTTATCAGTAGATCAAGTCAAAATGTCCACTTGCCCAAAGAACTTTATACAATTTCAGCCTGTGATGTGAGCTGAGGTTGACAAGGTGCTTGACCATTGTAGGGCCATCATCTCTGCACTAGATCACTGGTTCTTAACCTTGGGTTACTCAGGAGTTTTGGACTGCAACTCCCAGAAGCCTTCACCACCAACTGTGCTGGCTGGGGTTTTTGGGAGTTGCAGTTCAAAAACATCCGAGTAACAAAGGTTAAGAACCACTGCACTAGATCCTCGCCTGGCCTGGCTGCTGAAAGCATTGGTCGCCCTGCAAGATGACCTTTTGATGGAGACTGATAAGGGCGAAGCATTCTTGTTGGTCCTCCTCGACCTATCAGCGGCCTTTGATACTGTCGATCTCCTGGGGAGGCTTTCTACAGTTGACTAGACTACTGTAATGCTCTCTATATGGGGCTGCCCTTGGTGCTGTCACAGAGATTTCAGCAGGTCCAGAACTCGGACATCAGACTACTAAGTGGGGTGAGAAGGCATCAATGTATCTCTGCCACCCTGGCCATCCTGCACTGGTTACCTGTTCATTTCTGTGCCAACTTCAAGGTAATGGTGTTAACATGCAAAGCCCTAAAAGGTTTGGGACCTCATTATCTGGCAGAATGCCTCCTTCCAACCAGATCTGCCCATCCTGTAAGATCTTCACAGGCTGGATGGCTAAGAGTGCTGACCTTGAGAGAGGCCCAGAAAAGAGTAACCAGAAACCAGGCCTTCTCAGTGGTAGCCCCACAACTGTGGAATGCTCTCCCGCCCAATATTCTTCTAGCACCTTCATTGGGAACCTTTAAGCAATTATTTAAAACATTTCTATTTAGGCAGGCCTTCCTGGACTCTATGACAATAGCGCTAAAATAACCAGAATTTGCTAATGTTCAACCTCTGCCATGCTTTCTTTATTTTAATTTAATGTTCTATTGATACTGCTTTCATGTGTTAATATTGTATTATTTTATTTTATTGTCTGTTTTTGTATTGTTTGTCTTTATACTTTGCTTTATGGTATCATGTAAACCGTCCAGAGTGGCCTGGGTTGCCAGATGGGTGGTACAGAAATAAAACAAACAAACAAACAATTAAATAAATAATTAAATAAATAATCAATCAAACAAACAAACAGTTCATGGCCTTACCTTACTCTCCAAGGAAACACCTCTCAAGCTTTGGCTTTGTCAGCTTTTCTTTGTTAACCTGCTTCCTGAGGAATGTTGTGCATTATAGACAATGGTGAGGGAGCCAGGGAACTATATTCCCAGATTTATTTGAGTCACACAGTACCTTCAGCACGTGGTCAAGAACAACCAACATCTCCCTTGGAAACATTGGCAATGTTTGGTAATGAACAGAAGGGTTACTTTTTAAGAGAGATTTCTCCCTGCAAAGTGACCCTTTCTGGCGCAATTATACATGTGCATTTTGTGCTACCCGATTACACTCTCACTTTTCAGTTGCCTATAATAGAAAATGACATTGGCCCTACTGATATTGGCCATTTTTTTCCTGGTATTTTATGAATAAGAGGATAGCTGTTATGGATGCTCTTTAGATAGCCCAAGAAGAAGAACTGCAGAAGCAAATGCCAATAACCTTCTTTTGCTTCATATAGCCATCTTCAGATGTGGTGAAGGAAGTCATCCAGTTCTCTAAGGACACTCTGGAAAAAATCGATAAAGCACGTTCTGAAGGGATATACCATGAAGTAAGTCATAGGAAGTTTGATCTCTTGCTTACTCAGATGTCCAAATGTTTTGACAAGGGTTACCGAGCAATTTCACTTAATGCCAGCATTATTCTGCAGAAAGGGGAGAAGGCACAAGATGTGATCCCCACCTCCCATCTGAAGTGAAGGATTCTGCCATGGTGGTGAATGCTAACAGCTGAACAGGCTTACCATCTAACTGGATACAGTGAGGCGATGTCCTCCCATTCTCAATGCATACTTAAGTGGAGTGTAATTGTGAACAGCCTTCCCATTCTGTGACTAGAAACAGAGTCGTGGAGGTTTAGGTGGATCACATGACTCATTTGAAGGTGTTTGATCATCCCTGTCATCTCTTTTGATCATTCTCTGTCAAGACTTCAATAATTTATTAAGCCTGTTACGTGATTAAAGACATTAAAAACAAAGGTTTCCCTGATTAAACAGGCAACATTTTAGGAGAACAATTTTTGTTTCCTCACTTTCCCCCTCCCCCTCCTCACTTCTAAATTGGTCCTGCCACTCTGTCTCCTGCTGTGTCTTAGGTACCAGGGTGGAGAGGGTGTAGGTGCAGGTATAGATGTTCTTCTGAGTCATTGCCATTGCCTCTCATTACTTTACTTCTTGCCAAAGTCAACTTAGTTTTTTTAAAATGTTAATGTCTGGCTGTCTCCCTCCGCCAAGGTGAGACAACACATTTTTCAACTGAAGTCCATGGGATTGCCTTTCAAATAGCCTGGTCCAGAAACCATGCTATTTGCCTTCAGAATGAAGGGCTTTATACCTACTTGGATTTTTTCAAATTGAGCCAAATACAGTACAATTAATGAATTGATTACGATTAATGTAACTAGTTTCATACGATTTCTTCAGTTGCAGAGTACACTTAATTGTAAAGTTTCTTTAACTCACTGAGAGCCTTACATTCATCACTGGCTTTTACTGCACAGTTCATTCACTACAATTAGATCCTTATTTGTCTGTTTCTTCTTGAATTTAGGGATGATCCTCAAAGTTCTATCCCTGCCACTTCCTTTCTATGAAACTTTAGTGTTTCCAACATCACCTAAAATCCTAATCAACCCATTAATGTTATTCATCCATTGGTTTAGATTTCAACTTGAAGAGTTATATCACTGTAGAACTGTTAAACAAAATGTATTCTGTTCTGATCTGTTTTTAATTGGCAAAATGCAGAAGGGAGAAGCTTACAAGAATTTCTTATTACATTGAACCTAAAATCCTGCTGCCAGCAAAACTCAAAAGACAGAACTTTTGGCAGCAAATTATTGCAAATAACAAAATCAGTGTAGACCTTATTTGTTACACACAAAGTTATGCAATTTAGTATGCAATAGATAAGATTATATTGACGTCTAACTTGCATCAATTTGGTGCCAAAAGTTACAATATTTCCCTGCAATTGGATTTTGGCCACTCTCTAGTTATAACAACAGCTCAAAGTGCCACTGATCTTTGTCAGCCATCCCCAACCTGATGTCCTCCATATGTGTTAGAGGGCAGCTCCTGGCTTATAAAAGGTGCAGGGTTCATCTATGTTACTCAGTTACTGTATATCAAATGTGATTCTACTGCAACTGCCATAGCTCTATCCTATGAAATGCTGGGAAGTGTAGTTTGGTGAGGAACTTAGAATCCTCTGCCAGGGAGCTATCCTGAATTATGGAACAAGAACTCTCTAGCTAGAATTGTAAGTACCTTGGCAAAATTGTAAGTACCCCCAGCATTCCACCGGATGGAGCCTTCCAAGACATCTGACAGATGGCATGTTGAGGACAACTGATCTATGGTCTCAATTCTGAACATATAGCTAGCCCAGGTAGCTTATCAACACTCTGCCAGAAAGGAATTCCTTCTTCACAGGTATGTCAAATGAGCAATGGAACATTCTTCTGAACATCTGTAAGATAAAGGGTCACTAAAACAAAATATTATTGAGCTATTACACTTAAGGATTGGATGAACAGATGGCCATGTTATGTTCTGCTCTTCATTGACCAAACTCTCTGTGCTTGTCCTAGGTCGTAAAATTATGCCGAGCGTGCTTGGCAAAGCAAGAACCAGTGCTGGGCGACACCAATATTTACATGCTTCGCATCCTAAGCATTTTGTCAGAAGTTCTCTCTTACCTCCAGCTCGTCGAGGAAGCAGCTGGTTACGCAAAACGGATGGTGGATGGTTACTTGTATGTGACAGATGTCCCGATTTTTTTTACAAGAGGAGAGGCAACCTAGTGACCTCCAGATGTTTTGGCATACAACTCCCATAATGCCCACATATTAACCAGGCTTTCTGGGGCTTTGGGGAATTACAGTACAAAACAAGTGGATGGAACCAGGAGCCCTAACTCCTGCTTTATTAGTAGTATATTCAGCAACTCTTATATTTTTATTGTACAACCAAAATATTACTCACTGGCACAGAGGTATGAATGTATGTAAGCCCTTCACTTCCATGGGAAAGAATTTACTTTGGGGCACCAGTGATGTAGAAACCATTATAGCTTAAAAAGGTTACTTGGAAAATTAGTTTTGGGGTTCTACATTTGAAAATCTCCCTGAAGCAACTTCATCAAGTTCAGGCAACAGCTAAATCTTTGCTTTGCCCCAGTAACATCAGCATCTAGGCTGAGCAGCAGGCTCTGATCTTCCTCCACCTGCATTGTATTTTGAAGCACCTTGACATCAGAGCACTGAAAGTCAAGCCCATTAAGCTCTGTGCAGCCCCATCTTTGACTTCTTTCTTTGTGCTCGGGTGAATCTTCAGGAACTATGTGTGTATTTATCAGATATCACAGCTTCCCAGGTTGTGCTCCTAAAAAGTGTGGTACAGATGCAACCACCTCTGAAGTGAAGTGCCTCTGGAGTCCAGTTTTTTCCCTGGGAATCCCTTTCATGTTGCTAGACTGTCATGCTGGGTGGGGGGAAGCAAGTCAAGCTGTATTGCAAGCACCCCTATACAGAGAGATTCTTCATTGTCCTGAGCTGAGGAAGGCCTGGTTCTGCCCTGCTTTGCCCTTTGTGTTCCTCACACTCACAGTAGTGTGCTCAGTGAAGGGTAGATGAGTATGCTGGGCTTTGTCATGGCTGGAGTTAAATTAAGAGGTTAATCTGTTTCAACATGTATAACAAAAACAAGATCAAAATGAGGAATACAAACAAAAGTATTGTGATACTTTAAAAACTAAGACCGAAAATCCCACTGGGGTTTTATGAACGCATAAGGGCAACTGCAGAACATTGTCCTTCTCTGTTGGGCTCCTCTACACAACTGGTCACATGACTGGTAGCATGATCAGTTTCATAATCAGTCCTTGCCCAGGTGTGCAGAGGAGGGCTTGTCACAGTTGTCCTTAGGTGACAATAGCTGAAATCCAGTATGAAATCGTAACTAGAGTAAGCTTATTGAAACAATGGAAATTGCAAAGGAATTGAGTCAACAGATCCCCACTGATTCAATAGGCCTACTGTAGTTGCGACTTAGTACTGGATTTCAGTCAGTATAAGCAAATAGGAGCCTCACCTAACAGATGGTTTAAATACAGTATACACTGTAAGGGTGAGGACCTAGTGGAAATAGCTATAGGAACAGAATATGAAATTTCAAAGTTACAATAGCATTATAAAGATAAGCAACAAACTACAAAAGTGATGACTGCATAATAAACTTCTTGGCAGTTGCTATAATGATTACCTTCCTGTCAGGTGATGACTGAAAGATAAAGACATTAAAGGTTTGTTTTTTTATTGATTTATCTTCTGGTTCTGAAACTACACAATTTTGTTCATAGGCAAGATAGTAAAGGAGACTGCTTTTATATATATAGTAAGCTATGAATCCTTGGTCTATATTTAAGTCTTTTGACATACTCTGGAATCTGTGTATATAGCTTTCAAATTCCAAAGTATGTTGAACAACTTAAGTATAGACCAAGGATGTTCAGTTCACTATAAAAAAATTACTTAGCAGTTTTCTTTATTATCCTGTTCTATGGACAAAATTTCTTACTGTAGCCTCAAAACCTGACATTGACTCAGGAAAATAGACAATTAAAAAAAATATGAGCTTCAAAGCTCAGCTGATTATCACCTCATGGACTAGCAATCAGTGAATTAACGGCCAAAGAGTTTATATAGCATTAGTAAGACAAGTACTGTAATGGACAGTGTTGATTATATAATCAACACTGTCCATTACTTGTCTTACTAATGCTATTGCAACTTTGAAATTTCAATTCTGTACCTATAGCCACTTGCATTGCCTTCCACCCCTATTATATGCACACTGTATATAATTTGGAGGCTAAATATTGCACTATATGTGTCTGAGGAAATCAGCTGTAATCCACAAAAACTCCCAGTGAAATAAATCTGTTAGTATTTACCATGTCACTATACTTTCATTTTTATTTTTGTTTTGATTTTTTTATAGATGGATGGACTCACCAGCTCAACATCTGACAATTGCACATGAGAAAAAAATAATGTTTTCATTCAGATGGGAATTCATTTTCCCATTCCCTGAGATTTCTGAGCCAAACTGAGACCAGGGCATAGACTTTTGTGATGCCACAAATGTATAGCTGGCAAGTGGTGGGAAAGAGATCTTTCCTCTGAGATGACATTCTCTTGTTGCCAGGATTTGTGCTACAAGAAGCTCAACAGTCAGAACGCTAGTGGTCCATTCTCTATCTTGCTCCAATTTTTATTATGGGCCAAATACAACAACACAACAGAAGCAACACAATACAAAACAGTAGGCTAGGAGTGTGGGAGGGGAGATGGGATAGATCTGGTAGATGCATGAATTAGGAACCATTGTGCCATTTGGAGCAAGTTGCAAACAAACACCATCACACTGAAACACCCAGTCATCTTGACAGCTGTAAATGGATGACAAAGTGTCCCCAACTTTAAAACTACCAGAACACAAAACCCAAACTATCTCCCCCAAGTGCTAAGAATGCAACCAAAAAATCTGTAAAAATTGCAAAGTTTGATTTGCAATGTTGATGCTTCTTACTTTGTATTCCTCAGAAAACTTTATCACCCAAACAATGCACAGCTTGGAATGGCCCTCATGCGTGCAGGAGTGACACACTGGCATGCTGGCCTCATTGAAGCAGGGCATGGAATGATTTGTAAAGCCTACGCGATTCTCCTTGTGACACATGGCTCCACTCACCCAATTACCAAAGATTTGGAGGTAGGTGGTTAGAAGGATAGTAAAAAGTTCCTTTTGGGCTCGCTTGGATGCTTATATGTTCACACGATGATGCCAGTGGATTCTGGGGAATGAATCTGTTCAGAAACTGTTCCAGGTGGCAAATACTTTGCCTGTAGCACTTTGGTGCCTACACCAGCTACAACCATGCAGCTTTCGTCCAATACATGTTAGGAGCTTGGGACTACAACGGGTGCAAAGGTTACAGCCTAAGCTTGCAGTAGTCAAAGGGATACTGTTGTAATTCAGGATCCAAAAATGCACTCTATCAGTATTGTGTCTCATGAGATGTCTGCCTTCATTTAAAGAAAGCCATGTTTCTAGCCTTTATAGTAGGGGAGGTGAGCCCTTCCCCCCCCCTTCTGTCAGCTAGGGATGTGAATCCTCATTTTATTATTGCAGGTGAGGAAGAGGAAGGGTAACATTCTTCTACTTGCTAGCAAGAATTGCAAGGAATTTCTTGATACTTTCAGTAAAATTCTCATATTGATGACAACCATGTTTGTGTCAAAACTAGATGTTTACAGCTCTGTTGTCAGTTCAGGCAGACCTTCTGTGCTTGCTGTATATGTGTGTTTGCTTTGCTTGTAGAGACATTTTAGAGAACTTAAATGCAAACAGATATATGTGAAGTCAAACCTGGGAAGTCAGGTTTCCTTGGGTGAATTTACATCGGCCAACCACAGAGGAATCAGCAAAGAGAGAGGAGGAAATTGGCAATCAGCCTTATTTGCAGCTTGTTAGGATAGCACTGCTGTGGTAATCCAGATTTGCAGCAGGCATGTTTATGGTTGAGCTACCCTATGAAGCTGCAAACAAAGGCTGCTTACTTATTTCCTCCTCATTCTCTCCTGACTCCTCACTGTTTCCCCCCTCTTTGGTCTCCTAAGTGTCCTACTGGAATGGCACTAAGCTTTAAGGGGAGGAGAGAGGGAGGGAATGAGAAGGTTAGGGGAAAACATGTAGACCCAGGTACCAGGTTTGGGGAGGAAAGGATTCAAAGAGCAGACACTACCCTGCCTCTGTCACTGCTGCTGTAGCCAACTGGAATGGCTTGAAACAGGACAGCTCCAAAGCCTTCTCACGGGCCAAAGAAAAAAATTCAAATGGGGGGGGGCGAATTACAGGCTGATTTGCATTGATCTGTACATTGTGTATACCAAAGCAAGAGAAACACGGTGCTCATCCAAAGCTTTAAACCCCTTGCACAGTATTCCATCATGTCAGAGACCACATTGTCAATAGTGAGGAATTTAATATTCTTTCCCTACCTACTGTAAGCCTAACCCAATGGCTGATGATCCCCCTATAAGCTGCTCACCTTCCAGGTGGGACCTGAGTGGGAAGACATTTTATCTCTGATTAGAGATCAGTTGTAACAGTGGGATTCCATCCGGCTGCACCCTGTTGGAGTTCCTTATTGAGAGTGCAAGTGGTGTGCTAAAATAGCTTTTCTCCAATCAGCAATCAGAGGTAACTGGAGAGTTCTCCATACAAAGACATGGAACTCTGTGCCTCCCTCTTTATGGAGAAAGGAAAATAGACATTGGAAGATGGGAAGACTTCGGAGTGAAAGGAGTAGCTTGAGCAGAGTCCCACTGTCATGAGGTCATCTGGATTGCTGGTTCGGCCCTAGTAGGCAATCATTACAGCTCCCTACCTTTTCCGTAGGGCTATGAACATGCTCATGAATGTGTGTAAGACAGTCTCAAAACACTAAAGTTGCAGAATTTTCCATATTAAATTGATAGGCCATTTGTGCCCCATATAACTCCTTACCCCTAAGAAGCAAGTTCAACTGAGCATAGAAGAATTAGATAATCAGCCTATGGTATAACGAACTGGACCCTTATTTCCCATGGCTCACAGGCAGGATGGAATCAGGACTAACCAGAACTGTGTTTTTCTTCTCATTTCCATGCATTCAGGCTATGCGTGTCCAGTCTGAGATGGAGCTGCGCATGTTCCAGCAGAATGAATTCATGTACTACAAGATGAGAGAGGCAGCTCTACAGAACCAACAGATCCAGATCATGCCTGAGCCCACCAATGAGATTTCGCCTGGCATCTTCCAGAAGAAGCAATAAGAGGGCCCTTTGCTTCCCTGGAAGTGTCTTCTCATATTCCTGTTGCTGACGCAATATCAGCATTTATGGTTTTGAACAGAATGAAGGTGACAAACCAAGGAACCTAGTGGTGGGTTCTGACTGCAGATGGCTCCAGAATGAGATTGTTTTTCTAAATGCTCAGCATGCTGGTTTAGAAGTGTTTTATATATAAATCACCCAGCAGCCACCTATATCCACTAATAATTATAATTAATAAAATAGTTACAACCACCCATACCTTCAAACCCTGTGTTCATTTGGGGCTCTGTCACACACAGATATATGAATGCTTCCTTGCCAACTGTATTCATACATTAAGCTGGGCACAGCACTGAAACAGTATGGCAGAAGACTTAAAAAGGTGAAGAGGTAGAAAAGAGTGTGTGAGGTGGAACGGTCTTCCTTACTCTCCCCACTAAAGTGTTAACAGTGTTATTTATTTTCTGTTTCTTTCTTTCTTGAAAAAAAATAAGACTTGAGGTCCTCAGGAGGCATTTCCTTGGAACTTTGGTCAAATCCTAATATAGTAGCTGAAAGCAAAACAGATCATCCCCTGAAACAGTATATTATTGCATGCTATCCCAGTAGTGAAAAGTATTTGGGGGAGGGGGTGGTCTTAAATGGGCAATCAAGAGCTATTTACTTTACAAAAAGCCTGCTGCTCACTTGTTAATATGGACTGATGCAACTGCCTGTAGTTCTGGACTCTCCTGGAAGTAGCTGGCCATGGAACCCGTCAGAATGAGCAAATTTCCTGCTGTACCTCTGCATATGAACTAGCCAAGTCGCTGGTAAGATGTCATTCTATTTTTTACAAAACCGCAACATTATTTTACGTGAAAATTCTACAGATCCCTTGTCTTAATTTGGTCTTTGAATGACAAGCACTACATTGGGGACATGTTCACTTATAGTTGGTGGGTATTGTTAAGATTCCATTTTTTTATGTTATGTAGACAATAGAGGATTTTTAAAAAAAGGAGTACAATCATATATAAATGATGTTTATATCTGGCCGCAACTGATCATTTGTCCTGGTCAGAAAGGACACACTGAATATGTGTGAGGGAATTTGATCCTGGGGCGGGAGTTTGAAAAAAAAAACACCTCACTACAGGCTTATTGCTTCCTTTTACAGATGTGCACAAGAGGATATGCCTTTTCATTAAAGTTCAGAAGTCACTTGAAACTAAACACTATGGATGGAAATCATGCTGTTGATTTGTCCTGTCATTTGTACTCCTTACATGTGGGTGGGTGAGAATGGTTGTTTGCTGCCATGACTTACTGATGCCATAAACTGGCAGTAACAGTCAGCGGCACCTCCTTATGGCTTCCGTGTGTCAACAGCTACATATAAAACACAAATTTGACAGGAGAAGCTTTCGTTCGCCCTGTCACACTGGTGTTGCATGCAAGCCACTGGGCTGGAAACCAAATTGGCAACTGACACAAAGCATGCTTGCTGTCCTCCACCTAGCACCTTTCCCCCAGTGGAGTAGCACCATAACTCCCATGATCCCCTGCTGTCTTGGAGTAATGGGAGTTATAATCCAAGGCACTGCATAGCTTGTATTTTTCTCCTTCATCACTCTTCAGAACTTGGGGGGGGGGGGATTTAGCCCTGTCAGTGTTTTGGACTTCAATCCCCAGCAGCCGCAGGTAGCCGCCAGTTGTAAACATTTCTGGGACTTATAGCCCATAAACTAAGGAAGGCAAAAGTTCCTCAAAGCCTGTATCAAATAGAATGATAATTAGCCTGTGTTAAAAAGAGAGCATAGGAGACAGTAGCTCATGCTTCTACCCTGCTTCCCCATGTCAGCAGAATCTCTGAGAATTCTCTGTGATTCAAAGCCAAGCCACAAGTCCAGAAAGTGTATCTTTGTTAAACATAGGAGCTGCGTGATGTCACAGAGGCAGGGCAGGCAAAGATTTCAAGGTGGCTTGAACTGCTTCTGATTTCCTTTGGAAATGGGCACAGCGACAATCTGGGCAAATGGACTCAGAATTTGGGAAAAGCCAGTTTATGTTATTATTGGGCAATACACAGCTGGGAATGGCACAACCCCCTAATCACCTGGAATGTAGCAAAATGTTCACAATAATTGCCACCATTTTCACTAAAGGTTCACATCCTGCAGCATACACAACACATGGGGATTGTCTCCAAACCCTATGATACTACTAGGATTTGCAGAAGGCTCATTGGGGGCTCATAGTGAATCCCTGCACCCCATCCTGCACTGCTGCTACCAGGGCTGGTCGAACAAGAAGACCCATCATGAGAGATGTTGGCTCTCCAATCCTTGTTTTGCTCCAAATGGCACAGTGGGCCTGTTAGGTTCTTTTCCCCAGGCTGCACTTTGATGACTAGATTGGGGGGTTGATTTGCTCGGGATGAAAGCTGCTACCAAACACTCTTCCCCCTTTTCATTCAACAAGCAGGAAGAGCACACTTACAATGGAAATCCGTCTCCCATCCTGTGACCAGTATATTTCCTACCCCGTTACCAATACCCTGTGACCAAGAAACTCAGTAAACAAGAACACAAACTGTAAAGGCTTTTTGACACCTTTCTTAGCTGTGGATGTATCTAGAAAGTATGAAGACCAAAAAAGGTACTGGGTAGGGCCATATGTATGTAGATACAACACATTCTTACATTTTATAATTACTGTCTCAAGAATAAGGTGTGTCAGTGGAAACCAAGGTGAAGGTCATTATGGTATTTGGGATTACCATGTGCAAATATGAACCTTGAACAGTGAAGAAAGCTGACACGGAAAAATTAAATCCATTTGAAATGTGGTGTTAGAGGAGAGTTTTAAGGATACCATGGACCACCAGAAAGATCTGCATGTTGGTGCTAGATCAGATCAAGCCTCCTTAAAAGCAAACATTACTATGTACACTGAGATACACCAGTAGTCTGGGCCCATCATGAAAAGAGGAGGCTTACTGAAAAAGACAATAATCTGAGAAAAAGTTTGAGGCAGCATGAAAAAAGAAATACTAAGACATGGACTGACACAATGAAGGAAGTCATAGCCTTGAGCTTGTTAGAGCTGAGCAGAGATGTTAAAAACAGCACCTTTGGGAGGCCATTGATTCATAGCATTGCCATAACTGGGAAACTATCTGATAGCGTATTACAAACACTGTTTTTTTTAAAAGGTGAAGGCAAAGAGAAGGATCACAGGGCTTCTTCCTGGACACAACTTGATTAAAAAGATAAAATTAAAATGCAGACATATCTGAGTGACCAGTATCTCAGCGAAATGTCCCTCATTTGTTAATTGACAATCCCTGGCTTTCTCTGTCATTGAGACCCATCTTCTAAGTCTCTGGCCTTTCCAACCTTATGGGGACAGGAGAAAAAGGACAAGGGACTTCCTTGCTGATCATTTAACAATCCCTGAATCAACATTATTGATTAATATTTGTCAGTCAGGAGTAGCATAATTATAGAGATCACTGAATGCCTTTCTCCTGGTACTAATCCTTTACTCACATGCGCAATCCTAGAATAGGGGAAAAAGTACTTTTAGTTCAATTTTGCCACATAATGGTGTGGAAGAACCACTTGCCATGACTCACATCAAGTCTGCATATCCATTAGCTCTCCTTTCACCCCTTGCTCATGGCTTTTCAATGTTTCACCAATGCACAAGTGTACTGCATATGCAAATACCTTCATTCTGAACCGATGAGTCCTGGCGCCATCTGTTACTAAGTGGCAATAGATGCTCAGAATGTAAAGCCACCCCGCCTCACACACACAAAGGAAACCTTCTCTCCACCACCACTTGTCCTGAAATTTGTCTCCCTCCTTGGAGAGCAACAGCAGGTTGCTGAGACTTCATTTGATGCCCTGAGACTTGGAAAGACTTCTCTGTCCCTTGCTGGGTGGGGAAACAAAGGATGACTACAAAATGGCAACGCAAAAGCACAGTCAGTTTCTTTCCACTACAGTATACTAGTGCCAGTTGAGTGGGAATTGTACATTATCTGATCCCATTACTTAAAATCCCATTTGCTTTGGTTGCTTTATGAATGAGGGGAAGTTCATGCGCAGCAACATTACATGGCTGCTTCAGTGTAAAAAATAATTTAGAACAGTACCGAAACAATAGAATAAACAAATTAAACAGAAAAGTCCATTGTTCATTTTTTAGGGAAATGTTAATACTGCTTGGACAAATTCTATAAATTGATCCAATGCCTAAAACTGAATAAATGTGGTTTTGGATTGCCCAAAGAGAACATCGCCAAAGAAAAGATCCTCTTTCCAACTGGTAGGGGAACATGGAAGAGAGATTCACAAAAAGTATCTTGATTTGATGGGGAATGCCACTAGCACAAAGACTAGACATGGTATACTGTGTATATACTTACAATGACAATAAATTATATTATTATAAAGGGTGCACTAAGTGGTGCCTCCTGCACTGGCTTCAATTCTTTAAAAACACTGCTACCTTAGAAGTTTCATTGTAGAAACCCGAGTGCAGCATGCTCTAATGTAACAAAAGTGCTCGCTCAAGGAGAGAAAAGGGTATGATTAGCCTTCCGCAGGGTAACTTATTCACTGGTTTTGCAAACACACCTGGTGGCAGGGAATGGGGAACTTCAGAACTGCTTAAGCATTTCCTGCAAGCTAGGAAATATACCTAGCTTGGTATATTACAGAGAACCCCAGCAATAAAAATAGGGATTCTCAAAGAGCTCCTTACTTAGGACTATCAATACTCATATTCTCCTTTACTTGCCATTTCTAATTTGGAAAGACTGCACTGGGAGCCTCTGGATACTTCATTATCTCAGAAACTTGAAAGGGACAGTAAGCAGAAGAGTAGCAGAGCTCTCTGATCAGAAAACTGATGCAGAAAACACCAGAGATGGCTACAACTAACCAATTCTCTGTTATATTGGTCAAACCATAAGAAACAGAGACATGCTAGAGATTTGGGAGTCAAGCAGGAAAACAATTCAGTGTGGCCTTGGCTTTGGTGGCCACAGAATTTGGAAAGATTGCTTTTCACTACCATTCCCACAATTCTCCAGGTAACATGGCTGGATGAGGGGGGGGGGTGTTCTGAGACTGGCAGTCCAAGAAAGTAACTTTTCTAAGCATGATGTAACTATCTGCAGTTGGCCAAGTGATGACAACAAACAGACGTTTGTATAAATTGTACTTTATTGAACCACTTTTACACAGCAAAAGCATAGAAATGCCTACGTGTTTTAGATTCTCTTACTGATACTCCTGTATTGATGGTCACCCTTGATCAGTGTCTAGAAAAGAAAGAAAAACAATACCTTTAAACTTCTATTATCATCGTCTGCAGATACTCAACATCCACAAATGAGAATACACAATTTTTCCAAACTGAGACCAACCAACCATATCAGATTCTTATTTTTCAAAATGCAAAGTTAGAAATGCAAAACAGTGTTGCACATGTGAAATACCTATTAATGCATGTTTAGTGTGCACAATCTGGGTATACAGTTAAAAACAATATCCCTGAGGGAGTTTTATTACTTGCTAGCAGGAAACAACTGCATTTTTGGTATTTCTAACTCATGTTAAAAAGACCAGTGATCTCTCTTCTTTAAATTTATCAGATTCAGCAGCACTGAATTTTTTGTGCATTTTGTTTGCATCCTTAATAACTTCCCTTCTTCTGTGTTGGTCTGACAGGGAAGAGCAGGTAACATGAGGAGGAGGCCTCAGTCAGTTGTAGTCTGGCTAGATATGAAAAGTTACGCGGCAGCCATTTTTCTGCTAAAGTAGTGCTACAGCTGGCTGGATAGTGAGGAATCTGGATGCAGAGCCAGGGGTTGGGAGTTTAATATTCCACTGTGCCTCCTGCAAGCGGTGCCAGCCTGTGTGGCCTTGACTAAGCTGCACAATCTCAGAGCTGCCCCCAGAAGAAGGGAATGGTAAATTATTTCTGAGTATTCTCTACCTGGAAAACTCTGAAATGATCTCCATAAAAGTCAGAATTGACTAGGCGACATATCGTCACCACCACCACCACAGCAGGAAAGCAGTTGGCATGGTCCTCCAGAACCTTCCAGCACCAAACTTTGGAGAGTCAGGTTGATTTCCTGGCTGTGGGAATTCCACGCAGCCTGTAAGGCCCTCCAGAGCAGCAGTGGGGCCCTCCCGGTGTGGGAGGAGGCACATATAATTTGCTACAGGTCACACTTAAAGATGAGTATCTGCCTCTGCCAAATAGGAGACCCAGTTTGGTGTGACCTCAGTCAGCATATAGCACATGACACCCATTTGGTAGTCTAAGGGCGTAGGGATTGTATTTTATGGAGTCGGGCTAAACTCACGGATTGGATTTAAGTCTAAATTCTAGCATATAATAATTGATGAAAGTGGTATTACATTGTTTTTTTAGAATGTTTAATAAAGTAAAAAGAATAAAACTAGGCTATATGGAAAATAAATGAGAGATGAAATTTTTCAGGATGTCATCAAAGAACAAGTTAGTAACCTCAGAAGAATAAAACTTTTTGTGAGTTGTTCTTGTGATACAATCATATCAAGTTTATGCTACCCCAGGAGATTAAACATTAAGATATTTTTGAGGGTCTATTCCCCACTTAGAAGATGACCTAAGACATGCCACTATGATTTTCCCAAGTGCAATAAATAAACTCTCCAGGTTTTGGAAAAGTTACTTTTTCAGGAAATAATGCTCAGAATCCTACATCTAATTCTATGCAGATATGAACACTGTCAGCTTCACCAAAATAGGAAAAACAACAACATACTCTCGAGCCTGTGGCAATAGGTATACTCGTAAATGTCTACAGCACGGATATAAACACCCCAGCCCATATCACTAGGAACATTCACCTGCAAGGCATTAGAAGGCAGAAGCACAATGAAGATCTACAAAGTTGTTAATATGATATACCTCTGGCCTAAACGTACTTACATTAATAAGGGTGTCTCCATTAATTTCAGTTACAGACTTGATGTCGTTCAAGTTTACTACCATCTTATTATCTCCTTCCATGTTAACAACAGTCTGTGGGAGAAGAAAAGGAATGAATACTTCAAATATCCACAAAGTGGCAAGTGTGCAGTTACAAGGCTAAAGAATACCATTATCCACACCCAATAAATCTGCTTATGCAATATTTGGTTCTGCATTTTGTGCAATATGTCATTGTTAGTACTGTGTATGAGGAGAAAACCAATAAACTTTGGCATTGCCAGTCCTGCCATTAGGTATAGTGAGACAACTGCCTAAGGCAGTAGAAACTAAGGAGGCAGCAGCAGTACTTAACTCTCTCTCTGCAACTTCTTTCCCTTCCTTCCAGCCTCTCCTGGGTCCCCAGATAGCCTGGCCCTCAGAGGTAATAAAGGATACTCTCCTATTACCAATGTTGGATAAGATCCAATAGTCTAGCTGGCATCTGACCAGGGTGCAGAGGGGTGGAATTTTGTCTTTCACTTCATGGCAGAAAATAACTCAGCTTACCCCCTGCAGTCCTGTTCACTGAATCTGAACATTGTCAGCAGAAACCATCATGTTTGGAGAAAAATGCCACAGGTTAAATAAAAGCAATATATTGCCCTACCTTGAACTTCTGTCCTGTTGGGGTATCCAGCTCAGCCTCCTCCCCAATTACAAACTCATTTGTCACGCTTTTGTCACCAGTTGTCAAAGTAACCTTGAACTTCTTCCCAGTTTGCACAATTTCAGTGATGCTTTTGTTGGCCTTGCCTTTTTCAATCTGCTCATCGGAAAGACCTGTGAATCAATAGTAATAAGAGTACTTCCCATTAAAAAAAAACCAAGCAATAAATATATTCAGAGAGGTGGCTTTCAGGACCTGTGATAGATATGAGGTTTGCTTCCATCTGCATGATCAAGGTGAGAGAAGATGATCAAGGTGAGAGAAGGTGAGACTTCCATATTGAGGGCAATGGAGCTTATTGACTCCCATTCAAAGGAGCTGTAAATCCACTTTAGATTTAAGCCTGCACTTTAACAGAGCTGTGCAAGTTTCTGGATGCTACCCCCAAAATGTGGGAACTATTTTGAACTCCTCCTGCAAAGTGCAAGCTAAAACCTGGAAAGCATTTCCAGCACCTCCGAAACTGGAGTCACCAGGCACAATTGGTTACACAGTGAACTTCCTTTGCACAGAACCAACTCTGGTTTTTCAAGCTCAGCAGGATTTTTCATTGGGTTGAGTAAGGAAAAGGCAAGTCAATGCCCTTGCTCTTCCCTCACTCTAGTTGCAACAGAATCCTGGGGAGGCTTGCTTACTCATGAGAAAAAAAATAGTCTGATGGTGCCTTAAGACAAATGAGTTGTATTTGGCATAGAAGTTTACTGGCCACAACTCACTTGCTGTGACTGCAGTCCATGAAAGCTTATTGACAAATAAAAATGGTTAGTCTTTAACAATTTCTTAGGGCCACAATACTCTTGCCTTTGCATTAATAGAGTAACACAGTTTCTGAAAAACACATGTGAAAATTCCTTGGTATATACAGTAATAAGTAACTCACTGAAGACTGGAATATGCCACATAAATAGATCATGCACCACATAATCAACTTTGTGCTTTAGAACATACACACACCTGGTTCACATACACACACCTTTTCTGCAATCCTTATAGCACCTGTCATAACCCCATATTGCAGATGTGTAGCTAACTTGAAAACGATTATGTCCTACTTAAGACTACCTGAGAAGTTCATGATGGAGCCCTACCTAGTACTGTATAGCCCTGAAAGCATTTTCACATTAAATCTCCATCAAACTTTTCATAGACTATGTTTCTTTGGCCAGAAACAATAGTTAGAGACAGTCTATTATTAGACCTTAAAGCACTACACAAGGGTGATTCAGGAAGTCATTTCAGGCTTGTGAAATCAAACATAGAAGGAAGCTCATATTCAGGTCCTGAAAATCACTTCAGCAACAAAAGCAAGCTCATTGGCATGTTCTTGGAGATGAGAGAAGTTCATGCTACAACACAGAACATCTTTCACTTCTTAAAGATACAGTAATATGGCCTCCCTTTTTTACAATTACATTTGACTATGGGTAGATCATTTTGGCTTGATAGCTCAGTGGTTTGTGTATCTGGAATTTTATGAGGTTGGGTGTTTGATTCCCTATATGCCTCCTGTGAGTACAGCCAGCCTGTATGCCTTTGGCCAAACACCTCTAGAAAAAGAAAATGGTAAACCACTTCTTAATATTCTGTACCTGAAAAACCCCAGAAAGGTTCACCATAGGTCAGAAGTGCCTTGGTGGCACATGAGTATGATTATGGGTAGATCGTCCTCAAGTATCTTTGAAAAAAATGCCCTTAGTTACTTTACTACATCAATCTCACGGAACCATCTTCTCCCTCTCTGTGTGTATCTACATATAGTCAGCTGCAACGGCCACTGAGTTTAAGGGTACTTATTCTCATGTAAGTATGCAGAGGACGGCCCTTTAGGCTTGGCCAACAGAGATGCATTCCTCCTTGGGAATCTGAGAATTATTAATTCTGGAATTTTATGAGAGTTTAATTCCACTTTCATGGTACATACAATATATTGCCACAGATTTTAAGGTAACATGTTACTGCTAGGCTCTGTGTAGGAATGGAAAAAGGTATTAATTCATATAGTATAGAACCCTTTGATACCAGGAGGCAAGTAACAACTGACAACATCTGATAAGAATCCAAAACACAAGTATTGATGTCTCAATTAAATACAATGCTCCTTTTGCTGCTTAATTTCAGATCCCCCTTTAAAACAGATTAGGAAACAGAGGCATAACGAACTAGGGCCAGGGACCCAAACAAGCATTCATCACCCACAAACATAAACCTTACCAACGGCTTTCATGAATGGCTCAAAATTCTCCTGGGACTGGCGTTCATATTTTCCAGTGAAGCTCATAATGGTAATACTCTCTTTGCACTCCAGAGAAAAAAGTGCTTCTCCAGGCACCTGAACTTCCTTTTTATAAGGATCAGTTGCCTTGGGAGTTGGTCAGAGGTTATGTGATCTCACTCCTTTATGGCTCCACTAAAAGATTAACTTCCTGACTGATAGACATTATCACTAAACAGCACCCAAGTTAAAGGTACCTTTTCTATTTCTTCAAAGAGGTCATGAACTGCAGACGGACCTCAACATAGGAAGGAATATTGGTAAAAATCAAGGTTAAAGGGAATTAAATAATGTTGAGTTTCAATCTGTGTTTTTGCAAGGGCTGAAAATACTTAACAAAAGCTTCAGGTCTCCAGAGGACAGAGCAACTTCTGCAATAACATGACAATCAGGTTTGCTGATCTCATTTTGAAATCGGGTCCCAAATGTATGAGACTTATTATGTAGCAGCAGCATTGTGCAATGGATTGAACAAGACCACATTTGGTGTTCCTTTAGAAAAGGGAAGGCAGCAAGGAGATTGACACCACAGATGAAAGTTTCGAGAACAATTTTTGTCAGCCCCAGATCCCCAGCCAGCTTGGTCAAGAGGCAGGGATTATGGGTCCAAAATATCTGGAGGACACCAGGGCATCCTTCATGCGATTTGGCAACACAGAGATCTTTGTCATGAGACAACTGCAGAAAGTGATTCAACCCACATGGAGAAAGTTTCAGGTGGCTAGACTGAAAGAAGCACAGTCTTCTCTAGTTTTAGTGGTCCTAGAACACAGAATTTCAGCAGGTGTCAGCTATCATGCAAGCTACACCTGCTGAAATGCCTTCTTCTGCACAAGTACTGTATTAAAGGTGCAGTAGCCATATCTTCTTCACTATCTGGCCATCCTGGAAAAATAATTTTATTTTCAATCTATGAGCCCTGAGTTGCAATGATTAAACTACAGTAGTATAATCAAACCTCTGTTCAGGACCTAAGTTTGATCCCAACAGGTTCAGGTAGCCAGCTCAAGATTAGTACAGCTTTCCAAGGTCAATAATATGGGGCACAGCTCACTGGAGGGAGCCACAGAGTTCTTTGCATAATTATGTTGTAAACCACCTAGAGAGTGTTTCTAGCATGATGGGATGGTATATAAGTAAAAAAAAAAAAAAAAAAAACCAGGAATGAATGAATGAATGAATGAATGAATGAATGAATGAATGAATGAATGAATGAATTCTGCCAAAGGCCTCAAAAGATCTTGGGAAATTTCTTTTTAGACTACTAGAAATGCCCAGCCAGTGTGGTTAGCGGCCATACTGACAGTGAGATTTTGGATATTGTAGTCAAATAGTAAACATTTCCCACATGTGGGCCCAGTTGTCTCTTCACACAGCTAGCATAAAAGACCAAAATGTGGGCATATTACAATATGAACCTGCAGAGCCATTGAACTGGCTGATGGTCTCGTTGAAGGTGTTCACTCCCATTTGATGACATTTCCCAGACTGGATCCTCTGGTGTCCTGGCATTACTACACACCCAGGTCACAGTTCTCTAAAAGCTGGTATGCTTAGGTCATTGCAGTTGGGTCATTTACATTAGGTCATTTACTCATAGATGAGTTGGGTCTCTGCATGTTCCTGGGTGAAGTTACCTATGGATCTGTACACAACTCAGGATACTGTTTTAAGCAGAGCTATGTAACAGAATATAGTAATGTAACATAGCTTTCAGACCACAAGCACCTTTTTGCTTGAGAAAGGCAAGACACTGACAACAATTATCTTCTCTGTTTTGGTCAAGAACAAACATTTCCTGCTTACTGTGGGTATACTATAGGTATATCTGACACATCTTGGGACACTACATCAAAACAAGCTCAGCAACTTTGACTTTTGTCTTCCCTGAAGTAGTTACTATGCATCTTCCATCATTTGTCAGGCTTTAGTAATGTTTTTAGCAGTTGTAGCACTAGATAAAGCACAAACTATATACAGGGGTTGTTTAATTCCCTTTTACACTGCTGTACTTCTTGCAAGTGCTACTTATATTGTCAGAGAGTCACATCCTTAGCACATCTTATTCCCTGCTATGGAAATGCAGCTTGGGTTGCCCTCTCAGCTTCTGCCCTCATGCTCTCTCTTCCTCTTTCTTATCCCATTGCTTGCTAATAAATTAAAAAAGAAAAATATTAGAAGAACTGGCCATGAGAAAACAGAAGTTAGCTTTGACCAATCAGAAGAACAGTGGAAAACCCACACTGAGTTCATTGCTTCTGGGATGTTTTCCACAAGAAGCTACTCCAGCTGCAATGGGTCATGCATTTAGAGCTTGGAAAAGTTACTTTTTTGTATGACAATGGCCAGAATTCCTAACCCAGATGGCTGAGCTTCTGAGAGTGGTCAAAAAAAGAAAATATTTGTTCTGCGTACAACGGGCACTAAATTTACTGTACTTCTTTTCTTTCTTCTTTCAGCATAAGTATCAGTTTTCATTAACAGGAACTCTTACACAATCCTAGAAATGTGGGAGGAACAGAATCAGTGCCTGCATTTCCTGTGAATGCGATGCAATCTTGTGTATGTTTGCTCAGAACTAAGTCTCACAAAGTTCAACAGGATATACAGGTCCAGCTCTGGGTTTAAGGCAGGCCTAGGAAATACACCACCGAAGTCTCTGCAGGACCATGAGTGGGGCATCCCTTAAAACGAGCTTGACAGGGTGTGGCAGGGACAAGAGATTGTGGCAGGGAGAGGCAGCAGTGGAAAAAAGCATGGACAAGGAGTGCCTTCGACAGGGGCAGAGTGAAACTCCGCCTGCCTAACATTTCCTCCCAGCAATAAAACTGAGGAGAATGGCCAGGCCGATAGGCAGCAGGTAGAGTTGTCAGTTTTAAAGCAGGAAGCTCTGCTTTGGTTTGCTGCGTCTTCAAGCAGAGAAACAAACTTCAGAGCTTATGATGCTGGTGGAAAAGAAAGTCTGGTTTCTGTTTGTGAGGCCTCGACTACACAATCAAGTACTGCAGGATTTGCTACGGTTATAGTATGGCTCTATTTGAAGTATTTTTTCCTCATCACATGATGGCTAATTTGAATGAGTCCAGCCGTTTTTCTCCTAAGCACAGCTTTTTCTTTCTACCTCTGGGGGGCTTCTACTTTTTTTCCCAAACCAGAACAAGTTAAACAGATGTTTCCCCTTGTGATCAGCTGGCTTGTTCTGTAAGGTGTGTGTCTGCTGTGGGTGGTGTTGGGGTGTGATATTCAAGACTCAGGGAATCCCTGTTCCCATATTCTTTTCCCCCAATCGGCCTCTGAATTTTAAAATTTTATTTATATATATGGCATTAGTGCTAGATCACCTTATCACTAATATTGATATACTAGTTTAGGGCTAGATCACCTCCAGATGAGGATTTTTAAAAAAAAAAATTATGAACAATACAGAAACAACTCAGATGAAATAAAAGGTGTTCTTGTGGTATGTGGCATTTCTTTACACATTAAGAACTTAAAGGAATGCTGCCACCTTTTTCTAGAACACTATGAACCCTTTTGAAACCAAGTGGCTTAATAGGAAACCATAAAAGGATCAGCAGAGTGGGGCCAGAGAAAAGAAGAAAAGAAGGGATAGTGGGAAATTGAAATTAGCTGGGAAGTTAAAGCAGGAAGCTCTGCTTTGGTCTGAACCCAGAGATTACATGTGCTAGAAATGAACCAAAATGGTTCAGTGGCCCCTGACATTGACCCAGAGAGATGCAGGTAGAAATGCTCTGGGACAGGCTAGTTTGTTCTAGCAATTGCACCATCTTATCACTGACAAAAGACAAAAGCCCATCCCAGCTGCAGAAAAAACAGCAATACTAATGCCCTCTAAAGTAGAAAGGAGGCGCAAGGAATCTATTTGAGCCTCCAATAACATTGGGCAGATCTGTTCAACTAATCTGGATCAAGGCGTGATGCTGCAACATAAAGTCAGACCTGATCACCAGACAATGTCACTGCATTAAGTTTCTATGAAACTCATGGCTGCAGAAGCCTGTTCAACAGTCCCTACCACTGGGTCTGCATACATATAACAAGCTGAAACAAGTGGAGTCCTGCCAAGCAGTGCTTTGTTGGAAAGAGTGAAATAGACAGAGGTGAGTAGAGCTAGCCTGTCCTCCTCTGTTTCTTGAAAAGAGGTTTCACGGGATTCCAATTTGTTTGCCAGATTTGCATATACTGTGCCAGCTGCTGGAAAAGGGTGTGAAATGGAACAACCATTTGTGTAAGTGACTCTTGCATTTAGTGTAAAAGACATACACTTGTGTTAAAGGCTTGTCTAATTGTAAAGGTTTGCTTCCATGTTGGTATCATCCCAATCTGGATGGATCCCAGTCTGGATGGACATTTTTCAGAGTCTGCACATACAGGTGCCAGATTTCAGATAGTAACAGATCAAATGATTTTCTGTGCATATGTGAATCAGCCAGAGAATATAAGATTTGGTTTTGAGACTAAAGTTCCTATTATCCCCCAGTAACATGAGGTGGGAGATTCTTAGTCCAACAGAGTAATTTTGCAAGCTCCGGAACTGGCCCACTATTTTCTTAAGAGAACTTTGTTGTTCACATTTGAGACCAAAATAATTTGCCTCAAGCATACCTAGCAGATATTTGAAGTAAACAACAAAACCGGTTTTATACATTACTTCTGTTTTAACTTTCAGTTATTGCTCCACAGTCCAGACTGGTTTGACCAAGCAGGTGGTGGAGTCATGTTGAATCTCTTCAGGCAATTTTCCACCTTCTTGAGTCTGTCCACTTGTCAAGCTTCTGATCATTTCATTCCAGATTGTGCAGTTCACCTGTGCTGATTAAGGATGACACAAGCATTGGAATAGAAAAACTTGCAAAGACTGGGGCATATATGTAAATGAGGATAACAGGTATGTATGATGTATAACTGTGGATGCATGGTCAGTAACCATAAACAGAGTATTGATTTGTGGTAGAATTCTCCTTTGATACAAAACAGAGGTGCAGAGATCCATAGAAGAGAATGGCATCACATTACCCAGACTCCACCACTTTCTCATTAACTGGCACTTAAAGTCTCAATAACTCGCTCTCAGAACAATGAAGGCAAGTAGGACTTATGCCTGTTTTTCCAGCCCATGCACTCACTCTTTCCATAGAGGGTGATTATACTTTCTCCTTTTCCTGTCTGCCTCGAGTTTAACCAAAGAATTTGGTTAAATTCATCCAAATTCATCATTTTTTCTGTATTAAGCTTTATTTTCATATTATTTTTGTCAATTGGCATTAAATTCTACTTTTCAAAATTATTATTTTAAGCTCTGGGCCACTGCCAGATGGCTTACTCTCCTATGACTCCCTCAAGACTATAAGGCCTCAGATACATGTGTCCTTTTAACATTCCATGTGTGGACAATGTCATGTAGCGAAAAAACACAGAACTGTACATAAACAATCGTAGAATGAAGATAATCTTTGTTTCTCCTTTAAGCAGTATTTCGAAAGCTGCTGAAGCACTTGTGAGATGCATATGCACTATCTCACATTGAAGTGAACTTCATATAGGGCCAACAGTGATCCTAATACATGCTAAACATTTCTGACTTTAACTGCTTGCATGCATTTTTAAGTAGATGTGGTTTACCTCTGTTTTAAGTTATCTTTGATAGATGATGTGGGGCAGCAGAAAGTAACCTTCTAGAGATGTCTTTTTGTTTCCATGGAAGCTCAACTTTTGTCTTTACAAATTAATATGAGGGGAAAAGGCCTTAACTCTCCACTTCAGTGCTTTCTTATCCAAAGCAAGCCCATTCCCAGCAGTGCTGCCCTGTAACTTCTCAGAGACCCAACCACACTGCCCAGTCAGTACAAATGACCTTTGGGCTTTTCCTGGCTCCTGCCCTTTGGTCTCAAAACAAACAGCACTGCTGAGGTGTCATCTTTACAGCCTCTTGTGAAAAGTGCTGCATGCCTGTTAAGACATTAGCACCAAATATGTTGACTATATCTTCTTCTCAGATTCTCTGTGACTTTTACCCATAGTCACCCTTGACTTTATTAACTCACAAAATGATTGTGACATAAGGATGATAAGATTTTGAAGCTTCAAACAGAAAAGGCCTTGGATAGAAAGTAGCAATTTCCTCATAGGAGCAATGTAATGTACTTTAATTTAATTATTGGTCGTAAACATATCCAATAAAGTGATATATCCAACTCAGGGGGCTTGGGTTCAAATCTCCACTCAGCCATGGAAACTCAATGGGGGTGCAGAACTCGTAAAATCATTCCTAAAAATATCTCACTTCCTTTGAAAACCTTACTGGGATTGCTATAAGCCAGTTCTGCCTTGACAGCACATAACAACAATAACAATAAGGCTTTCGAGGTAAGTGAGATATTTTAAAGTGTTTTTACTACTTCCACATTCCTAGTGAGTTTCCATGGCTGAGCAGGGATTTGAACTTGGGCCTCCTGAAGCCTAGTTCAGCACATTATTCACTACACAATACTGGATATCTACCCACACTCACTGGGTATCCACACAGCAGTCTTAAGTACAAACAATGGTTTATTCAGACAATGGCAGATATTCTATAGTATTCAGATGTGTGTGTGTGTGTGGGGGGGGCTCTGCCCTACCTATGCATTTTATTATGTGCCCTAGGTTTTTCATTTTTTCTTACCCTTTGTTCAGAGATTTTACGTAAACGCATTATAACTTCCCTAGCAAATGGATCTTGCATTTTCCCATCATTGTATCAGCCATATGAGCCTGCAATCCCACATCTCTTACATTTGATTGGCTGCCCCTGGCAGATCTCCTCACTCTGATCTGACTCTCCATAATCTGACTGTAAATTGTAAAGGTTTGGTCTTTTCATTTTCTTTTCAAACCTCATCATACCATTCCTTTATCCCAGTGTCATTCACTATCTTGTTCTTGTCTTTCTCTTAGGTCAGTGGTCCCCAACCTTGGGCCTTCAGATGTTCTTGGACTTCAACTCCCAGAAATCCTGGCCAGCAGAGGCGGTGGTGAAGGCTTCTGAGAGTTTTAGTCCATCTAGAGGCCCAAGGTTGGGGACCACTGTCTTAGGTATTGGCCTTCCCACAGTTAAATGCAACTAATTGACAAGGTACAAGGGCACATCTCAGCTGTGTGCCTGCTCATTCATAGCCAAATGTGCCCTGACATCTCATCAGTTAACTGCAGCAAGTTATGCAAATTTTACACAACTAGTAGGGCATTGCTGTTTCTGCATTTTTATGTTGTCAAAATTAGGGGAATTACTATATTTTTTAGAACATAAAAGAAAAGAACTTTGGCAAAAAGTTTGGTATGTTTTATTTTTAAAAGTGAGGAAATTCAGACCATAAATCAATTGTTTCCTCATTCAAAATATGGGCATATTGATACATTCTTCCTGCATCTTAACTTCCAATCCAGGTAAACACCAAAACAATCTGACAAACTATCTGACTTCCTATGTAACACATTGCTTGCATTTTCATAAACCCCACATCAATATTTGGACACTTCATCTAGCACAACACAGAATGCCACATTGGCTGTTTTAGCATCACATTCCTCAATGTGCCAATGCGTATCCATTTTCTTCCAAGACTACATGTTTCTTTCATAGTTCTACTTTGAATAGCCATAGACCCAAATGTCTTTGGCCCTTAAAAAAAAATAATGGTTTCCTACGTCTTTCAAAATCTGGCAATGTCCAATGCTTTTATAGGGTCAGAAAAAGTGGTTTTTGTTCAGTCATTTAGTCGTGTCCGACTCTTCGTGACCCCATGGACCAGAGCACGCCAGGCCCTCCTATCTTCCACCGCCTCCCGGAGTTGTGTCAAATTCATGTTGGTTGCTTCAATGACACTGTCCAACCATCTCATCCTCGGTCGTCCCCTTCTCCTCTTGCCTTCACACTTTCCCAACATCAAAGTCTTTTCCAAGGAGTCTTCTCTTCTCATGAGATGGCCAAAGTACTGGAGCCTCAGCTTCAGGATCTGTCCTTCCAATGAGCACTCGGGGTTGATTTCCTTTAGAATTGATAGGTTTGTTCTCTTTGCAGTCCAGGGAACTTTCAAGAGTCTCCTCCAGCACCACAATTCAAAGGCATCAATTCTTCGGCGGTCAGCTTTCTTTATGGTCCAGCTCTCACTTCCATACAACACTACAGGAAAAACCATAGCTTTGACTATTCGGACTTTTGTCGGCAAGGTGATGTCTCTGCTTTTTAAGATGCTGTCAAGGTTTGTCATTGCTTTCCTCCCAAGAAGCAGGCGTCTTTTAATTTCGGGGCTGCTGTCTCCATCTGCAATGATCATGGAGCCCAAGAAAGTAAAATCTGTCACTGCCTCCATATCTTCCCCTTCTATTTCCCAGGAGGTGATGGGACCAGTGGCCATGATCTTAGTTTTTTTGATGTTGAGTTTCAGACCGTTTTTTGCACTCTCGTCTTTCACCCTCATTACAAGGTTCTTTAGTTCCTCCTCACTTTCCGCCATCAGAGTGGTATCATCTGCATATCGGAGGTTGTTGATATTTCTTCCTGCAATCTTAATTCCAGTTTGGGATTCCTCCAGTCCAGCCTTCCGCATGGATTGCTGCCTTGTTGTGGCGAGGGGGCTTGAGTAACTCAAGAGAAGCTATGGGCTATGCCGTGCAGGGCCACCCAAGACGGACAGGTCATAGTGGAGAGTTCTGACTAAACGTAATCCACCTGGGGTAGGAACCGGCAATTCCACTCCAGTATCTTTGCCAAGAATGCCCCATGATCAGAAACAGAAAAAGTGGACTTGTCCACAAAAAGTCCCATGAAATATAGCAGTTAGTCTTTAAGGTGCTACAACATTTTGCTCTTCTTTTTCTTTTGTTTCTGCCTGATTTTGTTTGTTTGTTTACGTATTTAAAACATTTTATCCCACCTTTCTCCTTAAAAAGAACTCAAGGTGGCTTCCATCACTGATATGCAATACTTTTCTTTACTTTTGCTCTCAGATATAATCTCCAGTTTAAAAAAAATAAAGAAGAAATGGCTGCAGATACCCTTAGAAGATTAAAAAAGAGGAATGCCACCCTAACCTTTCCTATGGTGAAGGTTAGGATGGCATTCTAACAAGGCAGTTCAACACCTAGTTTGAGGAGCCATTTTGGCAAAATCAAATCTGTGTGGCCTGTTCACTGAAGCTCATCCGTTTGTCAAGAACTGGAACTTCTCCTGCCTTGCGACATATATGCAAGCAACGCAAAGCAAAAAGACGCTGGAAGACAACACAAGACTCAAACACATTCAAGCGGGCAGAAACAGAAAGGTGTGGTGGCTTGGGCACTCTGGGAATTGTAGTCCAGGAAAGTAACTTCCCCAGCTTTGATTTTAACTGCTTGAGCACTGTCGTCTCTGGGTATATTCAACAGGGTCCGAAATCCGTTATGTTTTAACCTTACACCTATTTTAATTGGAATTTTATTTGGGCACCATTTTTAGAAACAAATGTGGGACGGGAATTTAATAAGCACAACCGGTTTATAAATGTAAAAATAAACTGATCTTCTCTAGTTGGATAGACAATTAAATCTGCAGGATGGCTCTGATGAAGAGGGCGCTGGGCTACCCTACCAACGCCAGGCAGAAGGGGGCAGAGGACCATAGAGATGGAAAAAAAAGAGTGGCGTCTGCACAACCTTCTGTCCGCTCCTGTCCGAATTCAATTTCCTCTCGGAATACAATGGCGTTCCAAGTGGGAACCTGGAAGGTGGGCGCCTGAGACACTCTAGCCTTTTCCACCTCTATGATTTATTTCGCCGGCATCCCCTGAGAGTTCGCCATCTGTTGGCTCTCCCTGTTGTTGTTGTCCGTCCAGCCTTGCAGGCGCCTCCTTGCGACGAAGCTGCCAAGGCAAAAGCTCCAGCGACGGAGGACCCGGCGGGAGGAATCGTCCTTGCTGCAGCTGGTAATGGCAGCTCCGGGTGGGGAGCGGGGTCGCTCTGGTGTGGTGTCTGTGCGCGCGCGTTAACCCGAGCTTGGAAACATTACTTTTGGAAAATACAGTTCGCATTAATTATCCTCTAGTCAAGAGAGACACCTGCCTTGCTGGGAGTTGTAATCCCCAAAGGAACTTTTTTCCCCATGCTCTGGTATTAAGTTACTTTGCTTCTTCGTATCAGAGAGCTCGCCTTTGAGTCCTGGAAGGAACCAAGTAAGAATAAACCTGGAATGACCCAAGTTAGGACCGAGGGTTCCTGAGAAAGTGAAGAGCGTACGGTGTTTTGTTTTCCCAGATCAGGAATTGTGGGAAGTGATTTCAGAAAACAAGATGTAAACTCGAATATTTTATAGGATCTGGTAACTGCCAGTTCAAACCCAAACGCACAAGGTTGCATTATAAGCCTTGCAAATAATGACTTATGTCTCAAATTGCATTTTAAAGAAAGATCCAGAGAGGGTAGTGTCATGTTAAATTCTAGAAAAACTAGACTAAAGCAACAAGGGACCACCAGAACATTCTCATTTTTTCTTTTCTGACTCCATCCCAATTTCCTTTTGTCTCATTTCTTCGACTGCAAGATCACCTCAGAGCATTTTAAACAACTGCAGATTACTTTAAACAACTAAACATTACCCATGAAGTCTTTGTTATTATCAAATCAGGCCATAGTACGTATTTTCATTCAATAATTCCTGGTGCCATTTCACTGGAGCAAGTTTGATAGTTAGAGCGATAACTGCTGAACATTGGACTTTGTTCTTTAAGAACCTTTGCAGTCTGCAACTCAAATGGAGATATTTCTACTATGCTGAATCCTGCAAGAGTTTTGACACTGTAAGCTGAAGAAATGGCTGAAAGCCTTTAAGATGGAAATGAAAACTATACTGTCTGGATTATCAGTACTGGGAATTTTCATTTAGCACTGTGAAAATCCTCAAACTCAAATTGATTGACACCCCTCTCCTGTAATTTACTGGGCGTTGCTAGATTTTATAGATTCATCATTAACACTGACTGTGGATCGTCAACTAAGGTTGCTTTCTTGTTGCTACAGATGCTTGTTGCTCAGAGGGCAAAGGTAGAAAAGGCACTCTTAGTAATGGTCATCTCAAGTTCTCAGGCCCGAAGAAAATCTCTTGTTTTTATTCTGTGTGTTGCAGTGACTCAGAAGCATGAGGTATATCAGCACCCAAGGTGCCCCTGAAAGCACTGATTTTGAAGGTGCTCTCTTCTCTGGGTATGCGTCGGATGGTGGCCTTTTCATGCCTGAGACCATTCCCATTTTGGATTTTGCCACACTGCGAACCTGGAGCACCTTCTATCCAGAACTGGTGAAGCAACTGTGCAGTATCTTCATCTCCCCTGAACTCATCCCCGAAACAGAATTGAGTGGTAAATTAAATCCAAGACTTGGTCAAGATGAGAGTGCTTTAAAAATGGTTGTGGTACTTCAGATTTGATTTTTTGGTTTTAGGTTTCTCTGATCAGTTTAATAGAAGGGTGGAGAACTCCAGATGTTTTAGGGAGCTACAGTCCCTTTCCACCCTTGCTGTAATATTTCTAATGTTTATTTTCTAATGACTTACAGACATAGTTGTCAATATGCTGAAAACTGTTATTGATGTCATGATGTTAACACAGTGTGCAAGAGGAAATAATGGAAGGCTGAAACAAAACACAGCACACAGGTCCTTCTCTCTTCCTGCTGGAATTTATAATCTGAAATCTCAGCGTTAGGAGGCAAACTCTAAATGATCAGATTCCACATGATATTGTGATGTTGCTGCTGCTTCTTAAACTGGAAATAGCAGCCATGGAAAATTGGAATTGGGATCAAGGTCACAGCATGTGAAAATGGATTTAAAGATGTTCATTTACTCCATGTTGTATTTCTAGTGACAGTTGCCATTCCACCCATCTCACCCCTGTACTCCGGCTACTCATGTCCCTGAAAGAAGCTCCATTAAATATGGAGAGGGACCATATTTTACCATAACTGCAGGAGACAGTTATACCCTCATTCCCTATCTGTTGCACACACAATCCATTCTGCCTATAGGAGACAAAATTGCCTTTTTCCACTTATAGGTAGGGGAGGCTCTCAACTTAAAGTGGTCTGTTTATGGTCATTTTGGCCTTTACATTATTACAGAAATACCAACAAAGATTGAACAAGGTGAGATGTTAAGCATCTGAATTCATTATTTGGCCCCTGCAATTTGTTTTCTGTTTACTACCTAACAACCCCTGGGAGGGGAGATATGGATTGGGAGTATGGTGGGGGGGAGAAAGGGTTGAACTGTTTGGTTGTGATCTATTTGAGCTACCCATTTGCTCCTGGTAGTCTCACCTGCAGGAAACATTATATTAGCATTGATTTCTAAATGTCTTCAGAAATCTAACTCTAGTACACTGTGGTTTTGATGTAGCTGTTTTACTAATGATCTTTCTCTAGACCTGATCGATCAAGCATTCAGCAGGTTCAAGCACAAAGACGTTGTTCATATGTCAAGACTAAAGAATGGTCTGAACATTTTGGAGCTTTGGCATGGTCCAACATATGCTTTTAAGGATCTCTCCTTGTCCTGTACTGGGCAGTTCCTGCAGTACTTTTTAAAGAAGAGAAAGAAACGTGTCACAGTCCTCGTGGGTAGGTTTGCAGTTAGAACCAACTGATCTGTTTGTGTGGATTTCCACTCATATTCAGTCATGCCTGTGCCTTTGCTCAAGGTCCATTTGCCATTTGTGTTCTCTGGACAGGAAGATGTACATTGTACTTAGATATCTGGGCTGGTCAGTTCTCGTAACTTCTGCATGCCATGCTATCTTGACAGGATAGAAAAAGAGTAAAGTATCATGCATCTGTTTTGCTAACTTGATCCCCATCTTTTATTCACACACCTTGGACTTTTTTGTAGAACTAAGCTTGCAACCCTACCCTGTCAGATTTGTAGGAAGAGCAGTGTATATGAAGGAAGCAGCTAAGCTGGAGACCTTAGCCAACCCCTGGGCTTCTCTTGCAGTCTTCCACCTGAGGTGTGTCACACTGCCAGTGCCAGGATGAGAGGAGGAGATGAGCAGCAAGAAGAAAGACCACACAGTGACACAACGGAAATGAAAGAAAGAGTGGGAGGGAAAGAGGGCTAAACTAATGGACAGGTTTTCTTTTAAAAGGTTGATCCCATGTTGCAGATGTGAAAACTGAGTTATGAGCATGCAAAGGCCACTGAGCCACTGGCAACCTTTAATGCTGACGATTCAGACATTAATTCAGTCTGTCTTTAATGTTAACATTGCATTTTCTCCAATTCTTTTGCAACAGGGACTTCAGGAGATACAGGCAGCGCAGCCATTGAGAGTGTCCGGGGGAAAAAGAATGTGGACATATGCGTTCTGCTGCCACAGGGTCTCTGTACCCAAGTGCAGGAGCTACAGATGACGACTGTGATGGACGAGAATGTTCATGTGTTTCTCAGTAAGTAACATAGTGTGTGTGTGTGTGTTGTGTTGTGTTGTGTTGTGTTGTGTTGTGTTATACCTCTTAGAAATCCCTCAGGGTACCTGGGAAATTCTGGAAGCTGTAGCCCAAAGAGTACACATCTAGTAAATAATTTGATGGAAATGCTGGGAAGATTTCCCCCCCCCCCCTGAAAAACAGCCTGTACTGTATATGTATTTAAACCTAATAGATGCTTCTGAATTTGTATAAGTGTGGCTTTGCTGAAAAGTTTGAACTTGTGATTGCATGCCACTGAATCCTTACAGTCTGCTTTAAAGCCACTCATTTTGTCTTTCATAAGTCGTACAAAATAGAGATATCGTTTTAATTGATTCGCAGAGTATACTATGTTACAGCCAAGAAAAGAAACAGTTATTTAGTCTAGTTTGGTTTGGTTTTGAATTTTAATTTTTGTTCATGTTATATTACCAAGATACTCTGGGGTAATGAACTAAAATTATATTCATCATGGAGAGAAGGGACATTGGAGAGGATCAAAGAATCTTAAATTGTGTCCCTCATTTGGGGGAATATCAGAAAATGACCTTGTTAGACATAGCAAGTGAGGTTTTTATAACATAGTTTCTTTGTTGACTCTACGAATTGCATCCCTTTGCTTCTCACATGGAGGTATTACCTTTCAGACGTCTGAGTATTTGAGGTCTATTTGGAACAGAATGCCATTTTCAATCAGTAGCTTATTGGTTTCTCTTTCTGGGTGGTGGGGCTGAAGCCCGGGGGTGGTGGTGGTGACAGGGGAGAGCCAGGAGCGAAAGGAGTGATTCATTCACACATGGACACAGGCAAGCATGCACGGAAGCAAACATCCACACATGCATGCATGCATGCATGCATGCATGCATACATGCATGCGTACGTACGTACGTACGTACGTACGTACATACATACATACATACACAAAGGCAGGCAGGCATTTCCTCACCCCCCCCCTCCATCATTCACTCCACCGGTCATCTGAAGAGCAGAAAATGCACCTTATTCCCAAATTAAGAATATGCTCACAAAGCAGAAATACTACTCTGTGCTTCTCTTGTCTTCTGTCTTGAGTTTCATTCTCCCATTTTCTTTGCCTCTCTCTTCTTCTTCTCTAAGGAGAGTTGGGGGAAACACAGACGAAGACCTGACCCTCCTCTCCTGGTGAGGAGGCAGGCAGGAAAGGGTTGGCCTGAGATGAATCTGTACACCGTTGATCTGGCTGTGTTGTGCTTGTGGCTTAATTGCTGTGATGGTCTGGAACAGCCATTCTCAATGGGGGCTGTCCCTGGCACACCTGAAGGGGGCCATAGACTAAAACATGAGATACGTTTCTGAAAGATACCTGTATGTGGCTCAAAATTTCATCTGCCCCAGAGACGAGAATAGGAAGGGGAAGCAATTTTTCGGGTTTGTGATGCCATAAAGCAAGGGAACTGTAGGTTTGTTGGAGGTTTTTTGGATAGAACCCTGTTGGTGTTTGCATTGGATTTGAATAACCCAGTGTGATTAATTACAGTTAATTGGTAAGGTGTTGGAGTACATCTTGATTTGGCAATCAGGTAGAAAATCTGGCATGCAACCAAGTCATGTCCCAGCACTTTGTCAGGTAGGTGTGGCAAGTTTTGCAAATCTTATGCAAACACTGGTAGGATTCTGGCCACGGTCGAAAGCCAACAATATTCTTAATTATTTTCTTCCACAGATGTGAACAAATTAAATCAAAGAATGACTGCCAAAGGCTCCCCTCAGCTGGGGAATGTTATTTTATATTGAGAATAAACAGGTGATCCATTTGAGAAGGAAGCAGAAAGTCATCATTTAATGTTGGCAGATCCTTTTGTTTGTATTTCTTATCTTTTCATTTCTTATCTTTTCAGCCACCTACAGTGGTCGCAATGATCAGATTGAATGAATGAATGAATGAATGAATGAATGAATGAATGAATGAATGAATGAATTTTCATAACCCTCTTTGTCTCTAAGCTGATGAAGGAGTAACGGTAAGTTACGTTTCTGTTCCCTGATGAACATACCATGTCTGCTCATTCCTTTCCTTCCTTTCTTCCTAGCTGAAGGGAACTCTGATGAAATTGATGAAGTCCTCAAAGAAGTGTTTGCAGATGAGGATTTTTCAAGAAGACACAATCTGATGACCCTGAGTTCAATCAACTGGTCCAGGATTCTAGTGCAGATGGCACATTATTTCTATGCCTACTTCCAGTGCACTTCAACCACAGATGCTCTTCCATGGCCTGTTGTGGAAATTGTGGTTCCAACGGGGGCAGGAGGAAATCTCACAGGTGAGATGAGACCAAGAGGTGGGCCTCCTCTGAGGATCTTAAGCACTGAAACAGATATTCCTTGGGTAAAGAATCAGTGGTCCTCCAAGATCACCAGTTCCCTATGTTGGGGAACCCAGATGGTGTTGGATTGCATTTCCCAGAAGCCTTCACCACCAGCTGCGCTGACTGGGATTTCTGGGAATTGCACTCCAAGAACACCTGGATTGCCCAAGGTTGGGAACGTTTGCTTAGATCCTGCTGGACTTCAGTTCAGACCCAGCCAGTGATGAGGGCTAATGGGAGCTGCAGAGCAGCAGCATCTTGCAGGCCACACAGTTCCCAGTCCCAGGATTGGATGAATTGGATGACATGACATGCATAATGTGACTTACCCTATTAAGGCCCTTATGGTGCCATCTGAAAGATGCCTCACTGGGGATGGGGGTTGTAATATGCGTGATGCTTCCAAACTAATTTTTTATTTTCCTACTTCACTGGCAACCAGGGTTCTCCTGAACAATCTGGCCAGTTTTCTGATACTTTCTGAAAGTGCCCAGCACTTTATCATGGTTCCTGAGCCTCAGTCAGGGATGGGCTGGAGCTAGAGACAAGGCAGTTCTTAGGACAAGAAACAATAAATTATGGAAACTTGGCAGAGTGCATCATTTGCTTGCTTTTGCAGTTGTCCTTTCTGGCACAGCTTGTTCTGTCTTTGCTCGTAAGGCAAGAACCGCATAGAATACTGAAGGATGTTTCTGAGCCATTCTTAATTGAGTCTTTGATTTCACTAAATCGGATCCATATACTTTTATGCCTATATGTGCCATCAGAAAGGCTAAGTATTATTTATTTATTTATTTGTCTTATTTATAGGCTGCCTTTCTTCTGATAAGGAGAGTCAAGGTGGCTCACAGTGTTAAAAAGAACAGAATTAAAAACACAATAAGACATACATTCAAAAACAATTAAACTATAAAACTGATTAAAATACATCGAATAATTAAAAACAGATAAAATGTTAAAAAAAATCTTAATTAAAAAAAAGTATTACAGGGATTTAGTCGTGGTTGTTCAAAGCCTTACTGAAGAAGGGTGGAAGGATAAAAGGGAGGAGGCCAACGTGACCTCCCGAAGGAGAGCATTCTATATCTTGGGAGCTGCCACAGAGAAGGCCCTGTCTTGTGTCTCCATGGTGCTGGCCATGAGACCAAGAGGAGGGCCTCCTCTGATGATCTTAAGCACTGAAAAGGCTCATAAAAATGTTTATGTATTTTATCTGTATATTTCTCAGAAGTGAACGCAGACATTTTTAAACGGTTTTGTAACTTTTCTGTGCAGTGAACGCAGAGTCTTAACCAGCCTCCCTTCATCTGAGACAGCACCTGTGGGAATCAATCAATCAATCAGTCAATCAATCAGTCAATCAATCAATCAATCAATCAATCAATCAATCAATCAATCACCTCGTCCTGCTTTCTGGTTTTGCCCTGTGGTGGAAAGAGGCAGACTGGCTCCAATACAGTACACAGCTCAAGTCCGTTCAGAGCTTGTGAAACCTTTAATAATACAAGATGACTTGTCCCCTGAAATTCTGGAAGTAACTGCCTTCAATTCTATTGGAAAAGTTACTTTTTAGAGTACAGTTCCCCCTGACAAAATGGCCAGGTCATTCAGGAAATGGTACTCCTCCAAAAGTGACTTTTCCAACCTTTGTGCTGCTTCATAGTGTACTGCAGCCAAAAGTTCATTGATTCATCTGTTCTCTCTGCGTGTAAACACATTTGGATTCCAGCAAGTTAATTCCTGTTTTCATCGTCTTCTTCTTCTTCTAGCTGGTTGTATTGCACAGAAGATGGGGCTTCCCATTGAGCTTGTGACTGCAGTCAATGACAATGACATTATACACAGAGCTATTCAGCAAGGCGATTTCTCAGTATCTGGGGCTGTGATGTCAACACTAGCTTCTGCAATGGATATCCAAGTAGGCATTTGTCTGTCTGGAGGTGCACCTTGATTTCCTTTTCATATGGTAGATGTTTGGGAGCCAGTTCAGCACATCTCCTCTAAATCCCAGTTTTGATCTTTGCTCCTTTAGTGTGCTATTTCTTTAGCTCTGCAGAAGTGGCCAACTTTGTCTGGTGCCTTTTCTTCCTCTACTGCAGGTCTGGGAAAGATGTGATCCTCCTAGAGCAGTGTTTTCCAGTCTTATGTCCCCGGGTGTTCTTGGACTACAACTCCCAGAAATCCTGGCCACCATAGCTAGTGGTGAAGGCTTCTGGGAGGTTTAGTTCAACAGTGCATCAGGACCCAAGCTTTGGGCTGCACTCAGTGATCTGTACAGTCCCTTCCAGTTCTGCAGTTCTAAGATGATGATGATGATGAACCACTGTCCTACAGATTTGAAGGGTTACTTTTTTGGGCTTAGAGAGTCCAGAATCCCCCAGCCAGCATGGCTGGAGGAAATCAATTGGACTTTATAATCCAACAAAATTGAAGGCTGGGGAATTTTAGGAGCTGCAGTCCAAAAAATAAAATAAAATAAAAAGAAGAAGAAGAAGAAGAAGAAGAAGAAGAAGAAGAAGAAGAAGAAGAAGAAGAAGAAGAAGAAGAAGAAGAAGAAGAAGAAGAAGAACTACTACTACTACTATTACTACTACTACTGTATAAAGTATTCTCGAAGGCTTTCATGGCCGGGATCTGATGGTTGTTGTGGTTTTTTCGGGCTCTTTGGCCGTGTTCTGAAGGTTGTTCTTCCTAACATTTCGCTAGTCTCTGTGGCCGGCATCTTCAGAGGAACAGGAGTAGGAACTCTGTCCATGCTCTGTTGCTGTTTGTTGGGCAGAGACTGGCGAAACATCAGGAAGAACAACCTTCAGAACACGGCCAAAGAACCCGAAAAACCCACAACAACTACTGTATAACTTGAAAACTTGGTCCTTGCATTTGCTCATTTTCCTCTTCCCTTTTGAGACTTTTAGATTGTAAGCACGGAAGCAAGGGCTATTATATTTTTATTGATTTGCATGACTCATTCTGGGAGACTCTTTGGATAAAGAGTGAGAGAAAAATGCTTTAAATAAATGAATGTTAATTTTGTACTGCTGGCCTGTTAAAGGAAGCATCCCCTATCCTCACTGCTATTGAATGAGGACAGTGCTTTTTCAACTGTATGTTAGAGGTAGATGGCATCACAATGACTTCAGAGAACCATGAGTACTTGCTACAAAATATTATTTTGATGACTCTGATGAGGCTTTGGATCATCTACTTCCAATTTGTGACTTATTTTTCATACTATTTAGTTTAGAACATGCATGGGGAATATTTGGCCCTCCAGGTGCTTTGGATTGCAACTCTCATCATTCCTCATTACTGACTATATTGGTTAGGACTGATGGGCGTTGTAGTCCAACAACATCTGCAAGGCCACACGTTCCCCACCATGATTTAAAGCAATACCACCACATCTTATTAGGATTTCTGCAGTGTGTCTTCTTTCACTGCTCTGAACATGAGAATTGCTTTTCTTCCTATCTCTAGTACAGATGGCAGGCCACTTTCTGAGTATAAGCTTCCCAGCGCTTAGGAGTGTGGTATATCTTCCTGTCTTCCAGGCACCTTACAATATGGAGAGGATCTTTTGGCTGTTTTCTGGTTCAGACAGCAGTTTGGTCAAAAGTTTGATGGAAGAATTTTATACTACTAAAAAAGTTAAACTCCCATCAGAACTGCAGAAGAAGGTTAGTTTTGACACCTGTGTTTACTCTTTGTGAGGTTTTCCCAGTGCATTTTAAAGGCCTTATTGTTTAATTATGATTTTATATGTTTATTTGAAACTGCCTCTGGTTTTCAAAATTATAATTTTTAAACTGTTGCTTCTTGTTATTACAGTTTGCTTTTTATTATATCTTTATGTGGTTTTATACTTAATTCATATTTTATATTTCATGTGATGTGAACCACCCTGAGAGAACTGTATGGCCCTTTAAAGTGGCACATAAGTATGTGAAAAATAATAATTCACAAATAACGACTTTCAACCTTGCTTTGCATTGCAATCTTTCTTTCTTTCTTTTTTCCTCTCTCAGAATGTAGATGCTTTGACAAGGGAGTATTCATAGACTTGCAGGCAAGCTGGGCAATATGCTTAGCACCTCTTTAAAGCCAGTTTTGCTTTTAAGTGGTGAAATATGACTGTTTTTCATAGCATGCACTTTTCCTCATCTCCTGTGATTGCAGCTTTCTGAATGCCTGCGATCTTGCAGAGTATCAGATGAAGAAATTCTCCAAACCATGCGGTGCTGCTGGGATGATAACCACTATCTCTTGTGTCCCCACACGGCTGTTGCTGTTTGCTATCATTACAAGTACCCCTCTTGCCACCCGAGAAGGTAAGAAACTCTAAAACCGTGTATCAAGCAAGCTTCTCATTTGCTATCAATGGATTCTGAGCAAGAGAACAAAATGACTCCTGACATTTGTGGCTTGGGGAGTGGAGTTCTTTCACACGTAATAGTGCAGGTGATCAGCACAAGATGACCTAAATCATGGCCTACTGAGAACTGTCTTTGAGGGCTTCTTTCTCACCATGACTTTATCAAGGGGAAGAAGTTTGAAGAGTTCTTTGATGCCATGTGGAAGTCCTTCCTGTTAGTCTCTTGCCCATTTTCTCAAGCAATCTTTCATATTTTAGACAGTCTTCATCAGAAACACAATACAGTCATGCCCTGCTTAACAATTACCCCATATAACGATGAATCTGCTTCACGACGATGTTTTTGCGATCGCAATTGTGATCGCAAAACAATACTTTAAATGTTTTTTTTCGCTTTGTGAAGATCGGTTCCCTGCTTCGGGAACAGATTTTTCGCATTACGACGATCAAAACAGCTGATTGTCGGGTTTTCAAAATGGCCGCCGGCTGCTCAGAATGGCTCCCCACTGTGTTTTTGGACGGATTCCTTGCTCTACAGGCACCCCTATGGAGGATATTTGCTGGACAGTGAGTTTTTCAGCCCATTGGAACGCATTGAACACATTTTAATTTAGCTTTACGTTTTCGCTCTACAGCGATTTCACTGGAACAAATTAACATCGTTAAGCGAGGCAGCACTGTATAGCAAATCCATAAGATACATGTAAGTAAAGATGTAGGAGAGGTTCCCCCCACTCATCAAGGATTCTGTGAGTTTTACAAGGAATACATTAAGTATTTTGATACATTCATACATACCCTCAAAGACACCTGAGCATGTCGTGTGGAGACAAATGTGTTTGCAAAGATTTGCGGACCTGCTGTAGATCCTCACAACAGGTTTCTCTTTGCTCTTCTGCAAAGAGAGAAAGGTCACTCTTGCTCTCTGCAAGAGGGCTCACATTAATGTGAATGATTTTTGCCCAGCTTGTGCAAATGCATGCAACATCCGTGGTGCTTGGACATTTAGGAACTGAAAGCATTAGATGGTTGATTGCATGTTTTTGAATAATTATCCATTCATTCTCTCCTTGCTGCCTAAACATGCATGTTTTCCTAATGAAAGCAAAACAGTGCTATCTTCGTGCTATTTTATTATTCATACACACAATGTCTTGCTGTATAAAATAAATGCTTCTGCTTTTCTCCATCAAGGTCCAGGTGCTGCTTAGCTTCGGCTTCCCCAGTCAAGTTTGAAGATTCTGTTAGTAAAGCAAGGATCTCTTTAGAAATCTTGCCTGAGATAAGCATGCTGAAAAATAAGAAGACCAGATCCTGCACCCTGAAGAGAGGTGAAGACTGGGCAGGAATACTACGGTGTCAGATAGAGGCCATTACGAAGCAGCACGATCCTGTCATCAGTTGAACATTTCAACGGGTAGCCTAGGCTCAGATAAATGCTTCCTGAATCCAAATCTCTTACTGTTCTTCAGGGCATGTATAGCAGTGCCAGACTGAATGAAGAATAAGTCTGCACTAAAACAAAGAAACCAATATGTGAATAAAACAATTGAAATCATATTTTATTAAAAATAATTTTAAAAGCTAAGTTAAAGAGATGGTAGCCACTGTTATGTCGAGCTTTTCAGTTTCCCAGAAATCATTGTTTGTGTTGTTCAAATCAGAATGCTGACTCCCTGCCCCATTTAGTCAAATTACAATTTTATTCCAATCTTTCCAAAGAGCTCCAGAAAATCATGCATAATCATACTTTATCCTTAAAATGTAGGGAGTTAAATTTGGAACAAGAGACAGTGACTGGCCTAAAGTCATTGAGAGAGCTCTGTGTTAGCCGGAGTGATGATGATCACTTTCTTGCGCAGCCCAGTATTTAGTTTGAAAAGTAACAACACAATCTGTAGAAACGATGGATGTGTAATATGAATACTGTCCACAAGGGGGCAGAACAATCTAAGTTTTGTCTTACCTAATTGCTGTTCATCATAAAGTTCAGTAGCTGGCTGGTTCCCTGGCATTCGAATGACTCTTAATCCTAAGCATGTAGAGAACAGAGTATCCCCTCTTCCTCAAACTTAGAGATCAACACTTGAGTTGATTGCTTTGTATTGCCAGATGTGTGACTTGGCAAGAAGTCATCTGGTGCTCTTTCCTATTCCGTGCCTCAGGTATTTGTTGTGCCATTGTCTCCTGACCCCACTTTTATCTTCTGAACAGACAGGAAGCCATTCTGGCTGGTGTAAAAAATTAATAAAAATTGATAAAAAATATTTAAAAATTAATGATTTTTTAAAAAGTTGCATTAATGCTGGGGCACACCAGTAAAAAAGAAAAAAAAAGCTTGGAAAAAATAGGAAGAATTCTCTTTTCATAGCGAGAACCTTTAATATTGAATAATTTGTATAGTAATTATATGCACTAAAAATCCCTTCATACCTAATGGGATGTACTTCTGAGTAAACAGGCTCTGGATTTCATTACTGAATTATGTTTTACTGCTAAAAGTAGCAATACACTTACCCTCTCCAACAGGACTAAAAATTAATAAAACTTTCCAAAAAATTGTGCTGTTTTTCCAGGGGAAAAGTTGCTTTTTTTTTTTTTTTTTTTTTTTTTTTTTGAGGGGGAATGTTGTCTTTCGGCAAGTGTACATCTGTATTATATAATGGAAACTAAATTAATTAAGAAAATCTTCTAATTCTGGAAAGAAAAAAATGAGAATTCTATCATTTTCTTTTATTTTTGTGAAAGCACATTCATTTTAGAAATGAAACACTACAATGATTGCCAGTACTAATGTGCTTGTGTCACACTTTGGTACAAATGTTGCATTGCTAATTCAGAATGTAGGGAGAAGTTTGACGTGAGGGGGACTAAATGTTAAGCCCACTGGACACTACTAATCTTATTAGAATTATTAGAAGTACCAGTCATTTGCAAAAAAAATTTAAAAAATACTAAGGCAAACATCACGAAGCAGCATCCTTTGAATTTTGTAAAATAATTTGGCATTATGTGCAAAATACTTGATTGACTTGGTCATTGACCAGTTCTGTAATTCATGGTATATCAAGGAGAAATTCATTCAAGTTGTTGAACTGAACTATTAAATGGGAAAGTCTGTGTGTGTGTTTCAGTGATAGCTTTCTTCGGTTTCTACACCTTTGCTGAATTCTCCTTATAGTTCTGTCTTTGATTTAGTTTATATTTACTGTCTCTCCAAAGCAGGAAGACTCCCTGCTACGTGATAAGATGTGCTTGGTCTCACACTGAATCTTAAGAGGTGCAAGATAAATAATTTTGGTGAAAGTCTCGATTCCATGAATGTTGTTTTTTTTCTCTATCTGGCCTGCCTTTTTTGCCCTATTGTAGACTTTTTTGCCCTCATTTAGCCTCATAGAGGAGGCTCAGACCTGGAGAAAAGATCTGAAAAACTCCATATGACTGCAACCTAAAACAGTAATCCCTTGGAGTGGAAATCTACAGTAAGAACTATAAGACCTCTCAGTTTTTTTTTAAAGTCTGGATAAGAAATGGCTGAGAATGAGGTATCGCTGTTTGAAGATTTCCCTCGAAGTCCAGTTTTCACCTGTTTGTGAGTCCTCTGAATTTTCACTGTGTAGGTTTGGTTGAAAATGTGGACACGGGTGCTTGCAGACATGAACACCATGTGCGAATGTTCACCCTATCCCTACTCCATTTTGAATGCATGTCCAGTCCATTCCTTCTTTCGATGAGCTGCCATTCTTCTTTCAAGGGAACATTATAAAAATGTCTCTGCGTGCAATTTTTAATGGAAATTCACAGTGTTCTGCCAGACCAGGCATAACTTTAAAAATCCTTATCAGTTACATGTTGAGGGACACACAAACCAGCACTTTGTTAATGAGTGGCAACTGGCATCCACATCTTATGCAGTTCTTATGCAAGTGTAAATGGGCAGTAGGATTCTGGCTGTTGCTTTATGGCTGTCACTGCTGCTTTGCAACTCTCTCTGTCCATACTCAAAACAGTATCTTATTATAGGCTGTTCGTCGTCTGTTTCCTCTTTACTGATAAACCAGGGTGGTGGAGGAGAGCTTCTCAACCCTCCCTCTGGACTGAAGGAACAGACTCCTAACCGAAGAATTTCCACCTCCTTTTTGTACTACAAAGGAATTAATAGTGTAGTTTATGTGAGGCATTAGGTGAACCTGGTTGTTTTAAAGTGAATTACATTTATTAAACCCACTTGTAATGTTGCTATAAACTATTGAAATGGGTTGCAAATACATTGATCAGATGCATTCTTTAGATGGAGGTGGTGTTATGTACCATCAGTTTGTTTCCATCCAACCCTAAGAGCTAATGACTTGTGAAAGATGCTGTCATTAACCACCCTGCTCAAGTCTTCTAAACTAAAGGTCACAGTTTACTTTATGGTGTCAAGTCTTCCTCTTTCCCTACTGCTTTCAATTAATCCTAGCATTGTCTTTTGCTGTGAGTCTTGTCTTATCATACATCCAAGATACAATAGCCTCCAGCTTAGTCATTTTTAGCTTCTGAGAAGGGTTCAGGCTTGATTTCATCTAGAACCCATTTATCTGTCTTTCAGGCAACCCTGCTACCCATAAAGCTCTCCTCATCCACTACTTATTTAGCTGGGCAAACACAATTGCCAGCATCATTTAGTTACAACATACTAAATAAAACCAATACCAGATTTCACATTTTATAACCTTAGTCTACAATAGCCTTAGAACTTCAGAGCAGGAAGCTACCCTGTGGATCATTTGAATCCAACCCCTGCACAGCGGGGAATTGAACTCCCAACCTCTGGTTAGACCCAAACCACTGAGCTACCCAGCAATTTTACTTATTTCCTGCTCAGAACCTGGGAGATACTTCTTTACTATTCCCTCCTCTGTCCAAAAGCAATTCAGAGTCAGATGCTCTATCTGAATAGGCTCCCCTCTCTGTTTCTAACCTCCATTAATAGTGATCTTATCATTCCAGACTTTCCAGATTGTTAACCCTTTTCCAGTATTTTGAATCACAGCAGTTTGCAAGGCAAGATATGTAAGAATGTAAGGCAATAGAATACACATGGCAATGAAAGACAATATAGGTTTGTCCTGTAGTATAATGGCTAGGCATAGACCTGCTGGCCTACTGTTGTTGTTCAGTCGTTTAGTCGTGTCCGACTCTTCGTAACCCCATGAAGAGTCGTGCTATTATCACACAGGTGATCTCAGTGGAGAGAGACAGTTTCAAACAGTAGGTTCCACGATGAAGAGTTGTTAATCTTTTAAGAGTCTGCTCGACTTCTCAGTCTTCTTTTTGCTGACACTGTGTCCTATGACTGTCAAATCCCTCATTCCACTATCTTCTGCCAATGCCCAAACCTTGCACCAAGAAGAAAAGTTTTGCAGAGAAATACACCTACTTCAGATCTTCTATAGGACCTTTCTGGGAAGTGACCAGACCAGAAGTTTCCAACTGTTGGCCTTCTTCATGTTTTGAACTTCAACCCTTGAACTCTGGTGTGAAGCTTCTAGAATTGAGGTGGAAGTATTGAGAGGACCAACGCTTGAGAGCCCCTGAAATGCTGAGGTCAGTAGCAGTGCAGGAGATGCCTCCCAAGAGATAGGGCCCCTCCTTATTTACCTTCCCATGAAGCAACTCCTGGGATATACACCAAACTGGAGCTTTGGTTCAAATCTTGCATTAGTCCCTTGAGAGGGAAAGTCCCAATGAAATAATGGGAATTTTCCCTGCCCGAGGATAGCACTTTCAGGTTTTATTCATCTTTATCTATATCCTATTGTATATTAATGCAAATTGTCAGTATATCTGCTGTTTCTACAACTGATATATCTGTAAAATGGTGTGTGCATGCGCACACAGAGAAAATGGAAGAATTATATATATACACATATAAATTCCCCTTCACATCAAAAGCATTCCATGGTTTGGAGATTAATTGTAAGCTCCAGTAGCATTTGGCAGGTTAGAAGTAAGTGCTATGAAGTAAATAGTGTGGGATTTTATAGGATAGAGGAGAAGAATGAAAAGGTTTGCTTGGGCTGCCGTCCCTTTTTTAATATGCTCTGTGGCCCCCTTTTCACATTTCCTTTGATAGGTGGGCCAGAGAACAGGGATTTCCCCCCCTTCCTCTTTAATTTTGAAGGCACATCTCTTGAACCAGGTCCAAGACTATTGAATTCCTTCAACCTTTTGGCTGCCACCCCCCAATGTTTCTCAGTTGCAGAGCAAATTCATTCACATTGGCCAATCCTCACATTTTCCTGAAACGGACAATAATGACTGCTTCAAATGTTGTGTCACCAACTTACTGGAAGCTTTTATTCTCTAGAATAATGCAGTGGAGCAAAACATTTTTTGGGAGTTGCAGGTATTGCAACTACATGACATGAATAAAGCAAAAGGCATGTCATATATACTGTAGAGGAGTAGTTTTCAATTTTTGAGCCTTCCTGATGTTTTGGACTCCAGGCCCCAGTATCCTTGATGAATGGTCATGTGGACTAGGTGTCCTGCAAGCTGAAGTCGAAAATACCTGGAAGATCAGAAGCTGAGACCACCACTGCACAGATAGCATTTCAAAAGTCAATGGCCACCACTGATGTGTCACCATAACTACCCATAAAGACATAAGAAGAGTTTTGGAATGGAAGATCCACTGGAAGACTTGAAACAGGATGCATAAAAACAACTGAATAGTAACATCATTGTTACTCCCAGCAATGCAACTGGTATCATAGAGCAGTGTGCATCTCTGAGAGATAGGAAAGGGCAGTGTCAAATGTAGACATCAAGAAAGCAGGAGAGAAATGTCTATGTGGGAAATGGAGGTGTGTAGATCAGTGTCTTCTGAGCTACAATGCCCAGAATTGTACCCAGGCTGTTAAGGCATACTTCAAAAGCACAAATCTGCATGCCTTTAGTGGGAGACAGCAGATATACCACTCTTTAGATCTGATAGTATTTCAAAAGTTGTCCTTAATTGTCCTTGTTATTTTTTTAAAAACTTAATAGTCTTGGAATGTTGCACAGCCTTACATGATAAGCTGTATAATGATTTTGGAAATAAATAAAGGTGGGATCAGATGGTGGTCCAGGTTGTGTTTTGGACACGCATGCACACACTGATTATAAAGTGACAATGTCCTTGTTATAGCATCTTGGAACCCTGCTTTAAGATGAGCCCAAGGTATGTGCCACTTGAAGCACAGCAGTAATGACCCTCACCAACCCACCTCATCTCATGATGCCCAGTGTCCAAACCCATGTTAGTTTCTGTTATGTGCCATTGAGACTTATAGAGACCCTAACAGAGCTTTCAATATAAGCAAGATATTTAAGGAGTGGTTTTACCAGTTCCACACCCCCAGTCGGTTTCTTTGGCTGAGCCAGGATACTAACCCAGGTTTCCTGAGTTCTAGTCTGTCACGCTACTGACTACACCGCACTGGGCTTCCATGTGTTAATTTCTAGAGGGTTTTTTTCTTTTAAGTTCGAACATGCACAAACATACAAGACACACATCAAAGAAATACATTATTTCCCATTGATTTCAGTGGTGCTACACTCCCGTAAGACTACGTAAGACTACGTTAACATCAAAGCACCTGGAGCTTTCTAATTCTAAGCGAGCAATACACACATGCCAGTCTGTGCTTGAGTTGTCTTGGCTAGACTAGGACACAGGAGTGCTATGGTTTTGTGGTCACACTCCAAGCAGAGTTTGTTAGGGCCAGTGTCAGTGCCTATCCAGCTTTACATCTTCTTTTTCCGTACATCAGTCTTTGGCAGGGGTTCCCTACCCCACCCGGGTCATTTCGTAGAATTACCCCAAAGCCTGATTGCTATTCTTTTTCTCTACACTGACAGGCACCTCTGCGTGTCTGTAGTTAATTACAGCTTGAAAGAGCTCCATTTAAAAGACAACAGCCAGGTACTTCATTATCATTAACACATTTAGGAATGCCCAGCAGCAAATTGCAAGAACAAAGCTTGGACATTTGATTTATTCTCTCTTGTTCCCTTCTAAAGTAGTTAATTAAAAATATTTTTTTAAAAAAAACACATCCAGGTAAGTGAATTTCTATATTTGGATCAGTCTAGAAATAAATAGATCTTGATGCAAACGTATACCTATTGAATCACTCAGCCCTGAACTAAAACGGTCTTGGTAGTTGTACTTCTTCCCAAGTAAGTTCTGGGTTGGTGTTATTTTTTAGTGTCATCATTACGTGTCATCAAGTCACTTTCAATACAACCCTATGGAATAGTGACCTCCAAAAGGTCCTGTCATCAATAGCTGTGAACAGTTCTTGCAAATTCAAGGCCGTGATTTCTTTTTTGAGTCAACACATCTCCTATTTGATTTTCTTTCCTCGCTGCTCTCATCTCTTCCTACTGCTATTATCTTTTCTTGTCTTCTAAGAATGTGCCCAAAATATGGCAAGCCCAGTTTAATCATTTTTGGTTCTACAAAGACTTCAGGCTTGGTTTGATATATAATAACCATATGCCATTAAGTCAATTCTGACTTATTTTGACCCTTTTCAGGGTTTTCCAGGTAGAGTACTCAGAACTGGTTTACCATTCGATTCTTCTGGGGATGCTCTTGGACTTTGCTGCTTGCCCAAGGCCACACGGGTTGGTTCTAGTCACAGAAGGTCGAATGGGGAATCAAACTCCCAACCTCTGGCTCTGCAGATACCTAAAGCACTAAGTAGCACCCACATTTGTTTTCTGGCAGATCATGGTATTTGTAAAGCAGTCTTCCAACACTAGATTTTGAACGAAGCATCAGTTTTCTTCATAATAAACCTTCTTCATTATCCATTTTCCACATCTATACATAGCATTTGAGAATACCATACATAGGCAGCCTACAATCTTGAGAGACTATTGTAACGTGCTCTGCATGGAGGACTTGGAACAGCGTCTAATGTTTCAATGCTGTAAGCGAAGCTGGAGTGTCCTCTCCAGGGCCCAAAGCCTGGGTAAAATAATATGGAGGATAGGCTGTTACCCAAGCAGCAAATCCCCCCTCTCCACATCACTGAAATAATCCAATGGAAAGGCAAGAGCCAATACAACTTGTTCCAGCGACGTCGCAGGAGTTGACAGAATGACACGAACTGCCTCCGGGACTGCGGCTCCAGATTTTGCCTCGAGGTTGACTCTTGAAGTCTTTTCCATCAGTGAATATAGCCACAAGGCAGTGGAGGTTTGAAATTGGAATTTTCCTTCTCCTAGATGGGCTGCCTCCCAAGGCTGACGAGTCCCATACCATACCATACCATACCATACCATACTTTTATTGAATCACTAGAACACTTATAAGTAAGGCGAGCATTAAAGTTCTCCAGAACCTTTTAACAAGCAAAGATGGCATAAAATGTGAGGTTAAGTCAAATAGCCCAAATATTGGGGCAGAAATAACACCCATTGTTCTTGAAACTAGACTGCCAGCAAGAGCAGGTGAAGTTTTGGAGCTTTCCACTCTCTTGCATTGAGGCTCACGGAGCATTTTGTCAGCTTAGAACATGGGACAAGGTAATAGTCTATACAGCAAAGCAGGAGATCAAACTCTGGGGTCACACCATGTTAAAACAACAACAGTTCCTGCCAAATTAGTAGGCATGCTGGTCGTTGGACCGGATGAACTCCCGACTGAAGAGTGGCCTCATGGAAAAGCTCCCTACAGCAGTAAAAGTGCTCACATGTATCTCATCCTAAATAAGGATTGTGGATGTCATTTCTTCTCCTTCCACAATTACTGGCTGAGCAAACCATTTTTCCCTCCAAACCTGCAGCCTGGGTTGTCTATCTCATGGATTTTATTCATCCAGTTGTCTAGTGACATGCAGTGATGAACTGGAGCTTAGAACTGCAATTCCAGAATTCCCCAGGAAATATGGTGTGGTAACTCTTCCACACTCTCATTTCTTCCCAGCAGAGATTAGATATAGCTTGTCCAAAAGTTGTTCATGCAACTGCTCCTGCACATAATTTGTGAAGCAATATTGTTCCTCACGTACAATGCTTGAAGTTTTTTCATGCAGGATAGGAAACAGAAAAGAACCTTTAGAAGGTCCCAAAGAAACGAATACTTTGTGCCTTATTAAGGTGCGAACAGTGATAACTTTGGAAGTGGCAGTGTTTATTCTGACAGACCCCACAGAATCACAGTCCCTCTGATTCCCAACAAGGAGAGTTTTAAAAATTCAGATAATTGGATTCACCATGATTTTTCAAAAATTATCAGTCTTTTTAAAGAAATCTAATAGCTCTTGATTGCTCATTCAAGAGAAAACCACCATCGACTATTTTGTAAGACAGCTTGAAAAAAAATACGCTGCTGCTTGGAAAATCAAAAGTACGTGAATTTCAGCTAAGCTCTGAGGGAACAGGGTTACAGGTGGGACGATGTCATAGTCTTTGCTACTCAAAAAGTCCCAGGGCTTTGACACTGGGAATCCTGACTCCACTCAGCCTTTCATATTCATTCAGTTGTTTTAATTTGATTGCCAACATTGTTGTTTTCAGTGAGATTGGTAAAGGTGTAGTCCAAATTCTCTCTCTCTCTCTCTCTCTCTCTCTCTCTCTCTCTCTCTCTCTCTATCTATCTATCTATCTATCTATCTATCTATCTATCTATCTATCTATCTATCTAAAACCTCTCTGAGAACTTTATGGTTAGGAAACTTCATAGCAACTCATATCGACTACAACTCTTCAGACTTGCCTTTACCTCAAACGACTGCATTTTTTTAAAAATAGCACTTCTGATTTATGTGTGCTATTATTTCCTACTCTGATGATGTTTTTGCAAGCCAGTCTTCTAATCTTTTTGAATCTTTGTGACTGTCAAAGGGGTTTTTACTGTTTTAATCTAATCTTAACATCTGCTGACTATCTTAATATTAGATTCGTTAACAAGGCAGGATGGATGGATATTAGTAAGAGAAAAAATTATGTATGTATAGCACTCAAAGGCTTCAAAGTGTTCTGGGAGTGATTAATTAAGAGCAGATAATTAAAGGGTATAAAATGTGCCCTTGCAAGCATGAGAACCTTGTGAGGTTTTGCAAAACATACTGGTACAGGGAGATAGCTTTATCAGGCATAAAAATCTATTTTCCCCTTTTTAAAAAAACGATTGGGTTGCAGCAGCTGCCTGGTCAGCCCCAGCCCCAGTCCTGCTGCCTTCCTGACATGTATCCCATGCTGTATGTCTAGAACACAGGAAATGAGGTTTGAAGCTCACAGCTAGGAGCACAAGAGGGGGAAAAACAGAAGGTTTAATGAAGCTAGCTGGGATAGAGTGTCTAGGGCAGTTCAGTGAAGCAGCAAATGCAAACACATTATCACCTGAGAACTTGCTCCAATTTCACACCAATTAACTAGGAATGAGAAGGGAGGGCTGGTGCCCGCTGAAGAGATGGCTGATAAGTGGAGGAATGGCTCCAGACCAATCTCCTGAGGCTGAAATGTGACTTCTAGATAACTTCAGTTCCAAGAGATTTTTATTTTTTAATTTTTTGCATAGGTGACAATGTGCAATTAGCTGAAGTGTGCCCCCTCCCTGCATTGATGATCCTGAAAGAGATTTCAACTTTCTTAATACAACAGGAAAAGAAGTCAAACATTGGGGGTTTACAATTATACTCTGATATGCATAAGCTTTTGTTGCATACATGGGACGGTGTGGGGCTCACCTACCTTTTCTCTTTCTAATTGCAATTTCTGAAAGGCTTCATGGTCAGATTTTGGAAAAAAAATGGGCTGCAACTTTCCAAATCTCCAACTTTACTAGTCTTCCAGCTGGCCACTTAACAGCAGCAGCCTTTGAAACCAATATCAAACAGGTGAAGCTTACCCAAATACTTATCTCGATTCCTGCATTTATGGGTTTCAGTTGTCCAAGGGAAAGAGACAGTTTTAGACAGTTTTAGAAGAGTAAATGTAACCAACTCCACCCGAAGAACAACATTTTGTAGTATCTTTAACCAGATTTCAATGTGTATTCTTGTGGACTACAATCCCCTTCTTCAGACACACTGAATACAAAATATAGGGCACAGGTTTATATACACAGTATCCATTGAAATGGTACAGTTACATTACTGACACAATTAATTGTGGAAATGTTGGTTGTATGAAAATCCTGGCAATAGACAAGAGTAATTAGCTACTGCTAAGTGTTTGCAAGACAAATGCAGAAGACTTTTGTCTCTGAGGATTTGAAGCAATGAGTTTTGTTCTCAGGAAAGAACTGCTTTACTGAGGCTAAATTTTTTATGAAAAATAAAATCCTGGGCTATACACTAGACTTGGTAGAAACAGGCCTATCTAGAGAGACAAAGCCTAAGAATGATGCATTAGCCTGCAAACACTTAATGTTAGCTAATTTCTGTCTATTGCCAGGTTTTTAAACAGAGACAGCGACTTCTTAACATGTGTGCTCGCTCGCACTCCAGCACGGATTAAGAAGCCCCTGTCTCTGTTTAAGCCTTTGCTTACCCACTGATTAGTTATATGTTTCAGAGGAGTGTCTGAAAGAATCAGGCCATCTAACTATCTGAACCATCTTCAAAAATATCAAGATATTGTAGACAGGAGTGTTCTACACTCTTCTCAGCGATAAACAGGAAATAAAACTGCTGTGCAAGATGCTGATTTTCACATTATTTTATAGAGACTTTACTGAAAGTGCATTAGTTAACTCTCCTATAGCTTTTATTCAAAGCACTTCAGCTACCTCCCAAAACAAGGATGAATTAATATAAATAAATGCAGGTAAGTGTTCAAGTCCAGCAAGACTCTTTTTCAGAATAGGTAATGCGGACCTTGAGGGGTAAGTGGGAGGAACAGAGAAATCCAAAAGTCCTTCTGACCAGCTTTTTGCTGTCTTGAGATCAGAGAAATAATAGTGCTTAGACTAAGATCCTGACTCAGAACCTCACCTGGTTTTGATCTTTTAATGGCCCAATAAATGTAGTACATATCTTTCTTTGGGAGCTTTAGACAAGGAACACAGAGGATTCTCTTTCTTCTTTTTGTTGTCCCTTAAAAATCCTTGGTAACCTAGTAATATTATCTTTGCATTACCTATTTGGCTGGAGAGTTGTGAATGAGAGGGAAGAAGAACATGAAGAAGAACAAGAAGGAGAAGGAGAAGATGACGGCGACAAAGGTGGAGGATATCCTGAAACAAAGCCTATATTGGAAATGCACATCACTGAATTCAGGGAGACCTGACTTGCTTCAGGTAAGTGTAGAGAGGCAGCACTCATTTTCAGGCACTATTCTTCTGGGTGAAAGAGAGGGAGGCATTCTTGCCTTGTTAAGAGTTGTTTAAATTTCTGTTTTTAGATTTTATGGGCACAACAATGGATAGGTACAGTACATTTCTATAACGACCTTTGCCACCTCCTTCACTTTCCGATTCATAGGCTGCTCTTCATATATCGTTTGGGCTCTTCATTATAGTGCTCGATCTATTCTTCTTGTTGTTTTAGATTGTGAATTTCTTTGGATATATTACTGGAAAGGTGGAATGTCAATAAGTGTTGGTTGGATTCAAATGTAGGTACATCCACATCAGTAGGACCTCTGTTAGTCCAAACAGGAATAATCTAAAGTCCCCCAGCAGAAATCCTGTCACACAGGTACAGAAATAGCATACTTTTAAGGTACAAGAAATCTCCATAGACATTGTCTGCTGCATACTGTGTAGTGCACACTGACTACTGTTGGATTTCATAATTTATAGCAATTAGCATCTAAAAGTTACACTGTTGGTGTAACTCAGCCATTATTAACAGGAGCCATGTGGCCCCCTTGGGCGCCCTGCCACATATGAAGGGGGCACGGACTGGAAACAATTCTTCACACACCACCTTATAAGGTTTGTTATGCAACTTATACAACCCTAATTCAACCTATATTTCTTTCATATTGTGTTTATAGGCATGGCCAAAGAAGGTTGAAAATAGCTGGTCTAGTTGCCAAGATTCCAGCCACTGACTTCACTGTTAAGCATGACTAGCCATAATGCCATTCTAAACCACATATATACCAGTTGTACATAACTGAGCACCTTGTGCAGACAGAGAATCCCCTTATGCTGGATGAAGCACCCTCGTGTTAGAAGAATGCCTTCTGCAAGATGATCTCAGAGATCTGTGCTACTCAGAAGTGAATAACAATCTCCTGCATTGGCTAAGATCTGGCAAAACCCTCCCTTAAAAACAGAAAAGAGGGAGCAAAGAAGGGGCAGAGGGAGGGAGGATCCAAAGTAAACCATATCTGAACCTCCTAAAGCCTATGGATGTAGCCACTATGTTGGCACAAGGTCAGACCAAAGAGATAGTACTCATTTCCAGCATCCCAGGGAAGGGAAGGGGGTTGATTCACTTAGTCTAGCATGAGCTCAGTTTAACTTTAACCCATTTTGGCTTGTTAGGATTATGGATCCAACCCATTATAAACAACCTTTTCTCTCCTATCATTTTTTAAAATGACTTTTAGATTAGGAATTTTCCATTGAGCCTAATATAGTAAAATGTCCTTCTCTGTTGACTCCTGGAATTTAATTCACCTAAATCCAAATTCCTGCTTTTGAATTGCCCTCTGGACTCATCTCAATTGGACAAACCCAAGAGATATTTTTGTAAGTTATGCTTTATCTTTCTTGTTTTGCTTTATCTTGTTGACTCTGGAATAAAAGAGATCCTAATTTATAGTTCTGCTTTCCTGGCTGCAGTTCTATTATCACTTACAATGGGTGTCTTAACATATGGAAATGTAAAGATCGTGATAGTTTCACAGCAAGAAATTTTTCTTGTCATTCATGTAAAACTACAAGCCAATTAAATATATGCTTTTATTGCCGCGATCACAGCAAAGTTGTTTAGGAGTCCTAAAGTTTTATTAGGGAAGCTGTTATCAAGATAAGCAAAATAAATTACTAACTGAGTGTTCGTATACATAGCAATGTTGTTGGCATCAAAGAACCACAATATGCTCACTGCCAAGAACAAGTGTCTATTTATAGAACCACAGTCTATTTTTTTTCACCTACAAGAATATTGGTTCAACAGGTAAAATAGGCCATTTTAGTACTTGAACATTTCTATTGTCATAAAAAGAATGACTGCCAGAATTCAGCTCCCGTTCTCTATACACATACACATTTGTTACTGGTTATGTGATATAACATTGGTGTACAGTGTTCCAAAAGCAAAAGTTCCAATTGCACAAGGTATTCTAGAAGCATGTCCTTTTTTTTGTAGGATGCCCCCAAGAACAAGTGACTGAACAAGCCATAAATATGCTATATATAACAGAAGATTACAGTCGTGTTCATGTCTGTGTATTAATACATGTACTAGTTAACCAGGGCCTCCAGGTATTGTGGATTTCAGCTCCCAGAGGGACAGCTTGCATGGCTGGGGGGTCAGGATTTCCGGCTCTTGGCAGCAGGGATGGGGACTTGAGCTGCAAGACTCGCTGTCAAGTTGAACTTAAGTCACACCGATGACTCGACCTGGATCCAACTCAGGAGGGTTTTTTAATGACCGAGACTCGACTCAACACTTGGAACCCACACATCCCCTCCCTTTTTTTCCTGGCGAATAAAGCATGTTTTAATAGGGACTTGGCTCTTGGGACTCAGGACTTGGTACCAAAGTCTCAGATTTGGGACTCAGACGCAAAGACTTGCCAACATTCCTGGTTTGTAGTCCAACAGCATCCAGGAATGTGGGACCAAGATTTGTCACACATATGTGATGAGGTATCCCATTCTGTTTAGTAGCAGAATTTCTGGCTACTTTCAGGAGTAGAACACACAAGACGATACTTAGAAAGCAGTTTCATAGTTAAAGCAGAATGCAGCCATTCACAGGTTTGGCCCCAGCGGTGTTCTTTAAACCTATGCAGATAATTTTGGTCATAATTGAAACAAAGCCCTAGGCAGTCACTAAAGGATCAAAGAACTGGGTAAACTAGCCGTTAGGTGGTGCTGTTTCTTTTTGTGTTTAGGCAATAGGTTGCTACAGTGTTTCCCCGAAAATAAGACAGGGTCTTATACAATTTTTTGCTCCGAAAATGCATTAGAGCTTATTTTCAGGGGATTTTTTTTCCATGCACAAAAATCTACATCTATTCACATACAGTCATGTCATCTTCTTCTGGTTGCTGCACGGTGGTGGAAGGTAAGGTTTCAATTAACTGGGGCTTATTTTGGGGGTATGACTTATATTACAAGCATCCGGAAAAATCATACTAGGGCTTATTTTCATTTTAGGTCTTATTATCGGATAAATAGGGTATTACTAATATTACAAGTCTGGGAGTTATCTTGGAGATATTAATCCATAAGCAGTACTGTCTTCTTCACAGGTCATGTTCATTTCAGAGACAAATACACATGGATTTCGTGGTCAATTATGCCCTGCAAATCAGATCAGTCGGCCTCCAAACTGTCCTACTCTAATAGTGTCCCGAATCTGCCCCCTAGTCCTACATCTTTAGTGGGTAATACTATTTCAATATTTCCAATATCCATGTTCCAGTCAGGTGGGGTGTTTCAGTTTGTTTCTGTGGCTGACAAGAGACCAGTGTACACTGTGCTGAACCCAAATGTGTTCTAATATTAACATGAACACATAAAAAGAGTGAGAAGGTTACATTCCACCGATTATAATGTGCTAGCCATTTTCTGTAACATTTCCAAGCTCTGTGTTGGACATCTTTCTTACAGAATCCAAGGGCTGGAAGACTGGAAGCTGCTCGTTCTTGTCAGTCTCCCATTTTTATTTTACTGTTTGGATCCCCCCCCCCAATTCCGTATCCTAAGTGCTCCATGTGAGTTAAAACATATCCGTACTTGGTCCTCACAATGGATTAGTCTGAGAAGTAATGACCTCCTCAAAGGCCACCTGGGAGCTTCACGGCTGAGCAGAATTTGAAATGCGGGCAACCCACCTCAGAGCTAACAAAGGCCTTTATGCTAGGGCTATCCTCTCACCTCCCTCTGAATAGTTCGCACTCCACTAATTCATTTGATCCACTCCTCCTGAAATGGCTGTCTTTTAAACATCTTTAGGATTATGTTTAATTGAGACAACTCACTGCTGATGTAATTGCCCGGCCTTCCAGTCACCGTTGAAGAAAAGTGGGGGTCATGTTTTTGTTTTTGCTCTAGACATAGCCAGAAGGTACAAGGAAGCCACCTCATAGAATTTATTTCAGCTTCCCTCCCTAGCCCCAAATATATAAAAACATAATACAGACTCACCTGCAAACTACATTTGTTTTTACAAGCACTACATTATTTGACTTAATCTGCAAACCATGTGCTCCGATATTACTTTGTTCTGCACCGTCAAGTAAGAACCAACTTACAGCAACACGAACAGGGCTTTCAAAGATAAGTGAGATATTTGAGGAATAATTTTACCAGTTCCACACCGCCAGTGAGCTTCCATGGCCGACTGAGGATTCAAATCCAGACTTCCTGAGGTCCTATCCACAAAACCACACTGGGTATCCCACCAATTACCAGATTTTATTAAATTCCAAAATCTCAAATATTATACTATTTCAGGAACTGGCAGCAGCTGCTTATATTAACACATACAAAAAAGTACCTCATTAATTGTAGGGAAAATTCAATATTTTTACTGAAACAAACATGCAGTACATGTCATCCTTTGTCTTACTCATTTTTGTATCACAAATCCCTACTTTCCTAGACAAGCCTCTGTGTTTTACATACTATGTGGGCACAGGGTCTCTCAATATATCACCTAATTTATACTAAGCCAATTCAAATGTGCTCAAATGCTAAAGGCTTGCCCCAGAGCACTGTGGGAATTGTAGTTTTATACAGTAATGAGCTTGGCACAGGATCTGAAGGCACATGAGCAACCTTGCTGAAGCTAAAGCAGATCAAGATCTGATTAGTATCTGAATAGGAGAAACCAAAGAACCCCAGGTATGCTGCTTTGAACTCCTTGAGGGAAGAAAGGAGGGCTATAAACGTACCAAATAAAATTAATAACCGAGAGTGCTTTGCCCAAGAAACTCACAGCCCTCATTACTTGCTTGGCAGCCAGGTTTGAAATTGATTTAAATGGGCGGTGTCAATGTAATATAGTATGGAACAGATATTATTACACTGGAAAAAAAACAACAACAAAGGGTCTTGTGGCACCTTAAAGACTCATATGTTTTATTAGCAAATACAACTTGTTAGCCTTTAGGTGCTGCAGGTTCTTTGCTGGTTTGGGGGCAACAAAATGGTCGCTATGGTGATGAATAAAATACAAGCAAGGCGAACTGTGGCTGGCTGGCTGGCTCAGTGATTTAGGTCTCTAGCTACAGAGGCAGAGGTTGGGAGTTTGATTCCCCCACTGTGCCTACTGTGAGTAGGGCCAGCCTGTGTGGCCCTGGCCAAGGTTCACAGTCCTAGGGCATACCTAGGACTGTGAAGACCTAGGTATGCCCTAGTTCTAGGGAAGTGAAAACAACTTCTGAGTATCCTCTACCTGGAAGACCCTGAGAATGGGTCACCGTAAGACAGAATTGACTTAATGGAACATGACGATTATTATCATGGAGGGAGACTGTGGAGTAAGTGTTGTTGTTATGTGCTGTTAAATCACCCCAGCTTACAGTGACCCTAGGAATGAGCATCTCTAAAATACCTTGTCTTCAGCTCTCGTAAATTCAAGCCTCTGGTCTTCCTCTTTTCCTGCTGCCTTCTAAATATACTTAGTAAGAATGAAAGAAATGATTAAAACAAAATCTACCTAACATTTTAAACACCTACCATGAACATGACAGTATGCTACTTGCTACTGATAGCCAGCTTTTAAAAAAGCACACATTTTGCCACATTAAGAGAAAGAGGTTCATGGAAAATGAGTAGGGACATAATTAGAGAAGGGAACCAGGAATTTGCCCTGGGTGCCAAATGTAGAGAGTCTGGTGTTCCTTTCCAACCACTTGAGACAAGGGGAGCTACAGTGATGCCTTGCATAGCAACGTTAATCATGCAGCAAAAATCGCTGCTAAGCGATTTTGTCGCTATGCGATTTTAAAAAGCCCATAGAAACACATTAAAACCTGTTTAATGCGTTCCTATGGGCAAAAAACTGACCTTAAAGCGAAGATCCTCCATACGGCGGCCATTTTCGCTGCCTCTAAAGCAAGGAATCCGCGTGAAAACACAGCGGGCGGCCATTTTTTTTACCCAGGGGCCATTTTGGAACCGCCGATCAGCTGTTTTAAAAAAATAATCACTTTGCGATGATCGGTAAGCGAAACAGGGAACCGATCATCGTAAAGCGGAAAAACCACATAGGAAACATCGCAATGCGATCGCTTTTGCGATCGCAAAAAGTTCATCGCTATGCGGTTTCGTCGCTAAACTGAGTGCCCGTTAAGCGAGGCACCACTGTACATAGCCTCAGCTCACATTTTGCCATCAGTGGAAAGCAAAGCCTTGTCCCCTCCCCCATGGCCAAACCACTCACATTTCAAGTTCCAAAATGGCTGAAAATTAAAAAGAAACTTCCAGCATTCACTGCTTGAGAAGCAAGAAACGACTCAAGCTGGTGAAACTGTTGGGAGGTTATCCAGACTTCTGGGAGTGCATCCAAACTCTCACCTAACAAGGAAACAACGGCTCTAATCACTTTTGACGAACAGATAAACAAAAGAAAGGCTGTGTTATACCCACTTTAGAAGAACTGAGCTTAATTTATATATACCTACGGATGTGTACCTATTTGTAATTG